>NC_071573.1:2669423-2971730 GCF_024509145.1 Vidua macroura | reverse complement strand
ACACACCCTTAAAAGAGCCTGCAGCAGGCGTTCCCTGAACCTCATCCTCAGTGGGACCGAGTAGTGGATCTGCATCTGTGAGGTCACACCTCAAATCCTGCATCCAGTTCTGGCCCTCTCACTACAAGAAAGGCATTGAGGTGCTGGAGCATGTCCAGAGCAGGGCAGTGGAGCTGGGGAAGGGTCTGGAGCACAAGTCTGATGAGGGGGAGCTGGGGGTGTTTGGCCTGGAGAAAAGAAGGCTTGGGGTGACCTTATCACTCTCTACAACTCCCTGAAAGGAGCTTTAAGGCAGGTGGGTGCTGATCTCTTGTTTCAAGTAGCAAGTCACAGGAGGAGAGGAAACAGCCTCAAGTTGTGCTAGGGAAGGTTTAGATTGGATATTGGGACAGATTTAGTCACCAAAAGGGTTGCAAAACATTGTCAAATAACAGATTATGCATGGAAGGGGTTGAGTCACCATCCCTGGAAGTCTGTGCAGCACTTAGGACATGGTTTAGTGCTGGGCTTGGCACTGCTCAAGTTGGACTCGATGGTCTTCTAGATCTTTCCCAATCTACACAGTTCTGTGCTCCTGCTGTATCTCACCAGCCAGCTATATCCTGGTCAAGGAGTGTGGTATCAGATAATTAAGTAACAAGCTGCAATTGCATTTTAACTGTCAAAGTTATTTCTCCAAACTTCCTAAGAAGTATAATTTTGTCATCATAGCCTTCCATTTCACTGTGAAGGCACCGAAGCAGGTCAGTCTTTGAGTTTTATAAGGAAAGTTTAAAAAAAAATCCTCGTCAATAGGAAAGCTAGAAAGGAAGAGAACTTGGGGTAGGAGAGCAGATATGGAGGAGGAGATGAGGGGGAGGTGATTTTTATTTACTGTCAGGGGTGATATTGTCTCCTAGAAGAGGAAAAGTGCGCAACTCTTGCAGGGCTTCTGCTGCTTCAAGTATTTTTACTCTTTATAAAATATGAGGCATACTTCCAAAAATAAATAGCTGAATGGGCTAAATTGTGCTGCTTCTCCAGATGCCCTACACCAATCCCAACCTTGTATAAACTTTCTGACACACAGAGGTCCAGATTGTATTTGTACTCTTACTGCTTGACGTGTGTCACCCACGCAGCGTGGTAAAACACTTTTGACATTCCCTTCTAGGGAACACCATCCAGGGGCAAATGGAGAGTGGCTGTGAGACAGAGCAGGGCTCCTTGCAAAGACTTCTAATAAATCATTGCACCTTCTTGTCAGATTTTTGCATCCTGGATGCTTCTGTGAGGGCAGAGCTCCTATACAGCTTTGGGGAAGATAAATCACTCCATCCCAGTGGCAATAATGCCTACAGAAGAACTCCTCTTCCTTTCTAAAGCATCACTCTCAGTGCCTAACTAGCTGACTTCTGACTCTTCAGGGGGTAGGCCTGGTAAAGCAGACCCAGACTAGCAGTATCTTATTTCTCCTGGTTATTTTAAGTTTTCAACCTTTCAGGCCTCTGCCTTGGTCTGGTAACCAGAGTGGGAAGGTAAGGGAAAACTGCTTCTGGCAGCAGAATGGGAGGAGAGCACGTGCTGTCTCCTTCCTTGCAAAGTACAACAGCCTTTCTGGTAAGTGTGTGAGTGTCCACAAGTGACTGCTGCTGATGGTCTCTGTTGGAGTTAAAAACATTCTTCAGCTTATGAAAAATAGCAAAGTGCCTGGCAGTCCTGAGTGAGTCCCACACAATCTTTTGGGGTGTGTAGTTTGTGCTATTCACAAATAAAAGTGGCCAAAAAAAAAAACACAAAAAAAAACCCCCCCAAAAAAACCAAAAAAAACCCAAAAAAACCAAAAAAAAAAAACAACAAAAACAAAACAAAATAACAAGTGCAGGGATGTAGCCCTCTTCATGTGACTCAGAGCTTTAAACCTGTCCTCTTTTTAAATCCAAGAGCTGTGATTGCATCACAACGCTTTGCTGGCAGAGCACAGTTCTGCTAAAAGCAAGCTGCTCCCTATGGGCCGTTCTGTGCAGAGAAAGTCTCCTTGGAGAGCTTCTGAGAAGGTTAGTAAAAGAGATCCCTTACTAACTTCTGCTTCACTATATAAACCCATGTTACCTGCTATCCAAATAATTCCTGCCAGGCGATGTTCACTTCAGCAAAATTTAAGAGCAAACTGTGGCAAACTGAAATTATTACATTAAACTGCATCTGGAAAAACAAGTTTTTCTATTCGACCAGTTCTTGGTCAAAAAAATTATGACTGGTCAAAGTTTCGATTTTCTGGCATTGATTCAAAACCAATCTGGACCTTTGTGTGTTAAGAAGTTTATACAAGGTTGGGATTGGTGTATGGCACCTGGAGAAGCAGCACAATTTAGCCCATTCAGCTATTTATTTTTGTAAGCATGCCTCATATTTTATAAAATGCTCTCATTGTAGCTATCGTGACACCACAGATGTAAAAACTCAACAAACTGGCTGGAATACTGGAATCAGACTGAGAAAACCTCAGGATTCAACTGATGTTTTTTCTCTCTTCTGTAAGGTACTGCAGCCATGTCCTGTCCCATATACTCCTTGCTGCTTTTCATCACATATGGTAAAAATGTGTGAAATCCCAGTCGTACATTCATTCCATTTTTCTCACTGTTCTAAAACTCTGCAGAGTCTACTTCAAAATGTTCTGTATTGTGCCTGTGATAGTTTCCAGTCCTTGCTAGAGGATGCTGATGTCCCCAGTCTGAAATGAGGAGACAGTAACCCTGCAAACAGGAGTGCTGCAGTTCCCTGCCTGTCATTAGTACATGTCAACACTTCATTAAACTGCCCAGAGCCTGCAAGCATTAGACAAATGGACTTTATTCTGCAAAACAAACAGGAGCAAAATTAATAATTTTTCATCCTCTGTGCTTTGTGGATTAATTGGACAGACATTCAACTGAAAGGACAAGAAAGGCAGCAGTTTAAAATATCATATTCCTACAGCTGGAAGTCAGGTGTTTGTGAGCCATTAGGCTTTGTAAAGACTGAGAGATTGATGTTTCCTGGCATGGGCTGTGAGATAGCCACCTCCAGACACCCTGGGAAAATCAAAAGCTATCATGAGGTCTATTAGCTGAGAATTCCAGTCTGTAAGGTCGGGGCTGAGGCACAACGGATACAAGAGCTCATGAGACATTTAAATCGGTGCTGCATCTCTTGTGTAGACAAAAAATCTTCAGTTTCTGGTGGTGTTTCTCTTGCTGAAAGCCATTCTGTATCCCTGAGCATCCATGATTTTTAAATGTAAGTGTTTGGAGCTGCTGAATTGCAGTGGAACATTATCTGTGGGCAGAGAGATCAAGGCACTCTACAGAAGCACGCTGACCTCAGAGTGGAGGAGAGAATAAAGGCAAGGGAAATGAAGCAGCAAAAGAAGCACACTGATGAACACAATCTTGAAAGCGTAAAGCTAAGATAATATTTTGTGAAAATTAATTTATTGCTGACATTGAATATACTTTTATCAGGTTAAAAAGCAAAGGCAAATCATTATAGGGACTGAGCTTATTTTTAGTCTAGAGGAGGAAGAGAATCTAGGAAAGAGGATAAGAATAATGGTAAAGGGATGCCAGATAATAGTGTGAGTGAACATAGAGGGAAAAAAGGATAATCATCATCCTGCAGTGGAAAATGAACCTTTGGGATGACAGGGGTTACTGTGCAGGATGCCTCAAACCTCTTTATGCTGTTCAAATTCGTGAGTGACCAAAACCACAACTTGTTCGAAGCCATTTTATGTTCTCAAAAGAAATCTAAAGTACTATTTCATTAAAATTCTTGGCCAGTCTTTAAGTGGCTGAAAGGTGACCTGTTTTTCCATGTCTATCTAATAAAACCTATTTTTTCTCCTTATCACCCTCTTAGACCAACAATACTACCACTGGTGCCTTAAACCACTGGGTGATGAAAAAACCTGAAATAATCAGAGTGAAAAATACAAGAACTCTGAAAATCAGCGGGGGGAAATGTAGCTTAACTCCGTGACAGTTTATGGGAAAAGAAAGTCTTTAGGTAAAGTTAAATCAGATTTCCCTGGAAATCACAGATTTATTGCAAGAAGACAAAAAATGTTCAGAAGAAGGGTAACAAGTGCAGAGTCTGTGAATGTGAGACCCCAAGGAGATGCAGAGCTCTTCGGTCCAGCCATGTCCCACCTCCACCCTAGGGCACAACATGAGTATCCACCCTCCCAGCAAGAGCAGAAAGCTGGGTAAAGGTGCAGGATTTGCAGATTGAAGTGGTTTTGCTGTCTCATGAAAGAATAAAATCTTTTTGTTTTACGTGCCGTGTCCACAGGGCTTTGCACCATCTCATACTGTATTTCAAAATTGGTCTTCTCCTTCTCTGCTTGCAGAAGTTGCAGCTTTAGCACTGGAAATGTTATAAACAAAAGCTGAGGGAGCAGACTCATGGCTCTAGCTCCCTGCTCAGTTTTTATAACATAGACCTTGCTACTTCAGAAAATGGGAGCTTTTTTCCCAGTGCCTCTGGAATTTTTTTTTTTTTTCTGAAATAAAAAGAATCTCCTGATTCCAAAGGGAGAAAGAAAAAAAAAAAAATCTTTCCTGAATCTCAATCTACTTACAGGCTGGAAGACCACTCAGGTGGGCAAGACAAGCAAATGTAGCACCAATAGTCACAAAATTACAGCAGGTATTCATGACCATCACACAGATTTCCAAGAGTTTGAAATTATCTACCAGAATATTTTTAAATGTTTTGATGCTTCTGACAAGCATGAAACTAACTCTAATAAATTACTTATGAGCTCAGACCTATCAGAACTCATGCAGCAGCTGTCTGAGAATCTGAGAAGGGATAGCAAGCTCCTGAACAACTGATTTAATTGAATGCAATTAAGGACTGAGAGGTATCAGACACATGCAATCATATTCTCTCAATCTAGAGATTCATATTAGCATCTCTCAGAGAGCATTTGCAAATTTGCTATTTGCTGGTGCTCAATTTTTTTTTTTGTGTGTGTGTGTGAGATTTATTCCCAGGATACATCTTATTGTATTTAACTAGCAAATTCTGCTTTATTGTGTTGTTATTTATTAAAATTGTCTTTATGGAACACAAGCCAGGCCTAGCAAATCCGAAGAGCAAGGGATCCTCTCTGTCCAGTGGAAGCTACCTGAAAACTAAAAATACTTGCTCCAAAAATTTCCTGTGAGTATAAAATGCAACCCTTAAAAAAAACCATGTCTGGACTCATTGTGTAAGTAATTTTCATGTGTTAACTACATTTATTTGCTTTGTCTGACACGTAGATTGGTTACCAGCTCTATCTCCAAATTATTTTGGCAGAAGTTGTGCAGCACCCTTACAGAAAACATAGTTTGAACCATATTATGAACTAAAATGTTGGAAGACCTAACAAGTAATTCCTTCTTAGTAAATAACAAAATAGAAATAAGGATCAGATATTTACTGTAGAGGAATATTATTGTTTCAAAGCTTATTCTATAGAAGTAAAGTATTAAGAGAATTAGACCTGTTTGGCAAAATATTAAATCAAATTATTTTTCCCAGCCATAAAATTGATATTTCTTTTTTAGGTGATGAAGAATCTACCTTGTGTTTGACATATTACCCCTTACAATTTCTTCAATCCACATCCTGGAAGTAATTAAACTGAAATTACTTTGTTCAACACAGAGTCAAATAAAGATAATAGTTCAAGAACCTGAACATCAGTTTTGGCGAAGTCAAGCTGTCAGCACTCATTGAGAGCAGGCTGGGATCTGAAAGAACTAGAGAGTCTTTCCAAATAGAAAAAAAATTAAAAACCACACATTGGTGAGTGCTTCCTTGACGGGGGACTGCATTTGTCAGCATCACACAAAGACAAAGGAGAGGGAATATTGTGCTCCTGGAAACCTTTCATCTCTTGCTTCACTGCACATGCCAGACAGCTCGAACCTCTGGGCGTGCCTAGAACAGCATCCAGGCATTCCAAGTTTCCATAGGAATGCTGCAAAGGGAGGCCTGGGCTCTCTGGAATGGTGTGGCTCTTCTTTTATTCTCAGTGCTGTCGCAGAGCCTGACAGGACAAGGCCATCCAGGATCCCTAAGGAACGTCCCCTGTGAAGATGGGACCATCCCACGCCTGCCAGTCTGGGGCTCCCTGAAATACTTCAGGAGCTGACACAGTGGGATGCACACAGGAGATACTACCCAGTTTTTTGCAGCCCCTGCACTGTTTAAATGGCTTACAGTCCTGTTAGCTCTTGCACTGGTAGAGCTGTTCTTCTGTAGGAACTTTTAGGGAACACTGTAAATCTTTCAGTAATTTTATGGTCGAGGCAGTACAATGCAGTTATTTTGGGCTCCAGCTCACAGTGCCATACAATTACATCAGATTCTGCATTTTCATGATATAGAAATGGCAAGTTTCTTGCCCTTACAGAAAGCTTTAAGATATGAAATTGATGCAATGTTATCTGCCTGAGGGCCTGAAACAAGAGCTCTAGAGAGACTGATGCAATGTGATACGCTTGAGAGCCTGAAATGTGCTCCAAGGAGTGTGAACTCCTGTATGCAACTTCTGAATCCACGGTCCCAGCAAAGCTAGGGACAACCATCCCTGCAAAGAGCAGGGAAAAGGCAGGAACAGATAATTGTGGCAAGCCCTGCCTACTCACTAAGTCATTGTGCCCTGCAAATTAATGTAGGCATCACAGGTTACCCTGCTGCTCTTTCTTCTCCCATTGCAAAAAAAAGAGAGTTTTTTTTGTTTTTTTTTTTTTTTTTTTTTTTTTTTTTTTGTTTTTTTTTTTTGTTTTTTTTTTTTGTTTGTTTTTGTTTTTTTTTCCACTGCTACTTGCACTGGTTAAGTACAACCAGGAGCAGAAGGCTCCTGAGTAGAGAGTCGTGGAAGGCTCCTTGGCAACACCTATGGGCTCTGAGTTATTTTATTCCAGCCACCACATATGGGGAATGTCATTTAATAAAAGGGTCTAATGAAAAGTAATGTTGAGAGTTCATGAATGTTGCATAGCTTGGTAAACTGTTGGTTTTTTCTGTGTAAAGAGCCCTGGAAGTACACATGGGGATAAGGGAAAGCTGAATCTGTCAGGAAACCGTGTTGAACAATTAGGCACTTAAGGCTAGCAGCAGAAAAAAGCCAGGACTCTGCAGAAAAGTAGAATTAATGAAAGCCATTCTTTCCTTTGAGCCATAATGTTATCAGCCTGCTTTACTCCTACTTTACAGAATTGGCTCATCTCCATTTTTTAAACTCAATTATGTGATATAACCGAAAGCATCATCTGGTCTTTCAGTACTTGTTACTATTTTCATCTGTTAAATCATTGAAGTATTTTTGTAATTAATAAAGGCTTTTAAATGGGTTTTAAGGTGTGGGAGGGCCCTCTTTGGGCAAAGCTGCTGTAATTGCTCTGCTTCTAATCAGCTAACAGTAGCTGGTTTGAATATTTGTGATCTGACAGTGTAATCCCAAGGGACTGAAAATATGCTTATTTCTCATTTACTAGAAGAAACCATGACTGAGGTCTCTATCCCACTCTGAACTCAGTATAACCTTTGGTATACTCCTGGCTTGCAAAATAAAGAAAACCTTAACAGGGAGTTGAAAGGAAATAGAACTGAAGGAGGGAGTCATAGTAAGGCATCTGGAATACAGACAGAAACAGAAATATAACTATATAATATACCTAGATGTGAATGCATTTCTACTTCTTACTTCTCTCTCAGTAGCCCCATTTATCTGGCTACATTTCTGGGGAAAAGAAGCTGAAATAAAGAGATGCTCAGACCTTTTTTTTTTTTTCTTTTTTTTTGGAAATAAGGGAAATAAATTGACAAACAATAGAAGCGGAGAGAATGGAGACAGCAGCGTAGGCTACAGCCAGATTTGCTGCTGTGACTTCAGTTAGGTAAGAGGTTACTGCTGGAACTCTGCTCACCACCTCCCCCTCAGTGTTGCTGCCTCTCCAAGATCTGCAGTTGTCTCTGAACATGCAGATTTGAGTTTTGTTCTGTGACTTCAGGGAGTCACTGAGGGTGCAACCCTGCCAGCAGCTCCAAAGGCAGCACTGCTGCAGGGGCAGGAGCACCCAGCCAAGGATCCCCCCTCCTTGGGGGTGGCAGTAACCCCAAAAACCCAGCTCAGCTGCCAGGACAGCACTTCTGACCAGCTACTCTGGCCTCATGCCAAGCCCACCAGGTTTTTACTACGGCAACAAGAGCAGAATGTGACGCATAAAAGCTGCAAACAGAACGGGAGCGCAAGTGCAGCAGTTTGGAGGAATAGGAAATGAAGGAGAAAAAGTTAAGAGGAAAAAAAAAAATATGAAATGAGACAGAATCTGGCTCAGATGTATAAACCATCTGTGGTGTGTATCAGTGTAGCAACAAAGATCACAAAAGCACAGAATCACAGAATATGCTGAGCTGGAAGGGACCCATCAGGATCATTGAGTCCAACTTCTGGCCCTGCACGGCGTTGTCCAAATCCTTCTCGAGCTCTGCCAGGCTTGGTGCTGTGACCACTGCCCTGGGGAGCTGTTCCAGTGCCCAACCACCCCCTGGGTGAAAAACCTTTCCCTGATATCCAACCTAAACCTCCCCTGACACATCTTCAGATTCTGTCACTGGTCACCACAGAGAAGAGGCCAGCAGCAGCACGAGCCTCCAGGCCACATGGAAGATGAAGAGACTACAAGATGCAGTGGTTTCTTTATAAGCAAGACCTGCTCCAGGGGTTCAAAAGGTTTCAGGCCTCCAGAGGAGTCTTTGGCAGTGCTCTGTGCTGCACAGGTTGTCAGTGAGTCTCCACATGCAACTCAGGTTTAGAGAGGCTTTTTTTTTACCTTTAAAGCTAGAAGAAACACTACTTTTGCCAGATAAATATTTCCTCTCTAAGATGCAGCACAATTCTGCAAAGCAATCCTGGCTTTTTTTTTTTTTTTTTTTTTCTGCCTGAGTTGTGGATCTCGCAATTTTGTCAATAAACCATGAAATATCTCAGTTCACCCTGCACAGAGGAGTGTGAATGGAGGTGCTGGGGTGAGACAATGAGAGACCACTTGAGCATGAAGTCTTCCAGTTGTGATGCTCTCAGGGCACCTGCTCCAGTGGGAAAAACAACTGCTGGGTGTTCTCTCAATGTGGGAGGGTGCTTAGCACCGAGCTAGTCCTCAGCACAGTAATCCTATAAATCCAAATAAGTTGAGGGAATAAAGAGCTGTTTTTCATGACTTGAGAGCCCCCTGTGGCTGCAGATTTGGCAGCAGCATCTGACTTCATGTTCCAGAAATCTCACAAAAAAATCTTTATGGTGGAAAAGCGAGGCACATTAGATCTCTAAGCCTTTAACACATATTTCTCATCATAAACCCTAGGGGGTTTCTGTCCTTTCTTGCAGGCTTGTGGATTAGTTTTGAATGTCTTATATAAAGACTGTAGCTTAGTCCTCCATATTGTTGTGCCCTCAATGCAGACTTGCTTTTATCTCTTACAGGCAGTATTGGCACCCCATAGGCAGTCAAAGCATTTGACATTGTGGGTTGACTTTTACACCAAGAGGGAAGGAGTCTTGTGCCAGCCCAGTTCTTTTCTGCTGGAGTTACTCCTTGTTATTTATTAAGAATGAGTACTTTTCAAATTGGCTTCCACAGCTATGAGCCTTTCCAGCACAACACAGCTTTGAGATGTCATTTGGACTGGGCTGGTGACTCAGACAGAAGTGTGTCTTTGCTAATTCACAGTTTATTCTGTATTTTAAAAAGCTCCACAGAAGGGGCTGTCACTGTCTGTGAGAAGAGACTTCTGAGAAGTGACTACTCCCTGTCATTTCATGACTTTCACACACAAGTAAAAAGCGTGTTCTCACCTCTATAAAATAAAGGTAACATGAGAAAACTTTAGACTGTGCCCAGGAAACCTGTGAAGATGAGCAACTACAGTTCTCCCCACTTTAAAAACCCCTTAGTCTGGTACTGAGCCCACCTGCACTGGGGTGACTGCTCTGCTGAGCTACTCTTTGTTCTGTAGGGATTGACCAGCCCAGGCTTTACTGAAGATGTGGAATACAGGAATAGAAGAACCTCCAGGCTGGGTCCAGCTGCTGGGACCATCCAGACCAAATGCTGTGTCTCCAGCAGTGGCAATAGGAGAGACCCTCAGAGGAAAGTAGTTTGGGCATGTTTTGCAGCACATTCCCTCAGCTGGGCTGGGGGCTGTCCTGGTTTCAGTCAGGATAGAATTAACTTCTTCTTAATGACTGCTACAGGGCTGTGTTTTGGATTGAGAAGGAAAATAATTGTGATGACACACTGATGTTTTGGTTTTTGCTAAGTCATGTTTATCCTCAGTCAACGACTTTATTTTTTTTTTTCCATGCTCTGTCAGGGAGGAGGTATGGAAAAGAAAAAGCCTGTGAGGGGGCATAGCTGGGATAGGAGATCCAGACTGGCCAAAGGGGTATTCCACACCAAACATAATGCCCAGAATATAAACTAGGGGAGTTACCCAGAAAAGGGAATGATCTGAGTTCAGGAATGGGATGTGGCATCAGTCAGTGAGTGGTGAGCAATTTTATTGTGCATCACTTGTTTTTTTTTTTTTCCCTTCAATTTTTCAATCACTATTATTAACTATTTTAATTTGTTTTCAATTATTAAATTGTTCTTATCTCAACCTAAAAGTCTTACTTTCGAGTTCAGACCTTGCTATGGAGAGCAGTACATCTTTCATCTCTTTTAAACCCACCTCCTGTTATTTTCAGTTAGTGTTCCTCAGCCCCCACATTGCACAACTTGCTGAGTAACAGCTCCGTGTCCAGCTTAGAGTGACTTTGTAAACCTCAGCTACATCCCACTCCTCCTTCTCCTTTCTACACCAAACAGCCCCTCTTTGATCTTTCCATGCAAGGCAGTGGCTCCATCCTTTGGAAACCTCGTTGCTGTGTCCAGTGTCTCTCTGCCCACGTTGAGGTGCTGGGACCAGATCTGCCAGCAGACAGAGCACATGCTGTGGGTTTGTCCTTCTCCTTTTGTGAAGGCACCCAGGTGCCATCAGTTCTGTTTCCAGGACCCTTTCTGATGGTGTTTTGTTGCTTTTCTGGCTGTTGCTGTGTCCTGAGCCGAGGATTTCAGTGACCTGCCAGTGGTGGCTGCAGGAGCACTTTCCCAAGGGCTCTAACTGCCTCTTTGGAGCTCAGTTTTATGTGAGAGTGACTTAGATATACAAAATACTTTTATGTGCTCTGAAGTGTATCTGCCACATTTTTGACCTTCATCATCTGCCACCTTTTTGACCTTCAGGGCCTTGTTTGACTGCTAATCTCCACAAACTTGGGGATATTCATTCCACCAGCCTACACAGGTTGAGATGTTGAATAAAGTCTGCCTCACATCCAGTCTCTGAGAGAACTGGTGTTGACCCTTCTCTGCCCTGAAAATGACAATTTTGCCTTTCCTTTTTGCTTCTTACCCCATAATCAGACTTCAAACCATAAAAGCACCTCTCCTCCAATCCCATGGAAACCTAATTTTTTTAATACCTTTTCATGAGGAGTCTTGTCAAAGGCTTTTTGAAAACCCAAGCATATCGTGTCTACCAACAATCTTTCCTGCAATTCACAAAACCCTCCTTGTCCTTGTAAGTCATCAACACACAGGGCTACCACATGAGAACTAAATCCACTTGGTTTCAGAATTACAGAATTACAATACAACTTAATTACAATTAAGAAAACTTAATTACAATTAAGTTGTATACTTTTATTTCTCAATTCCACTGTGCAAGGAATAGCCCAGGTTCCCCTCTTACATGATGCACCTGCAAGCAGAAGGTGAGTGACAGAGCCTCATTTGT
Source organism: Vidua macroura (assembly GCF_024509145.1). Taxonomy (NCBI): domain Eukaryota; kingdom Metazoa; phylum Chordata; class Aves; order Passeriformes; family Viduidae; genus Vidua; species Vidua macroura. Next base: position 2,959,868 of record NC_071573.1, on the reverse strand, counting down.
TTATTGGCAGCTCAGAGATTTTCTAAAATGAGACCTAAAGAAGCAATACATTCTTTATTTAAATTAAGAGGTGGAACAAATATATGGGGTTTAAAGGGTAATTATTTAAAGTCTAGTCAAAAGAATAATCTGGGGTTTCATGCTGATCAAAACAGAAAATAACAATGATTTTAGGTCAAATGAAATTGTTTTGAAATCAAATACCATTATTTTGTGAGATTTTAATATACTTTCATGCCATCTTAAATAGTTAACTTCAAGGCACACCTCATTAAAATATATTGTATTAAAATAAACTTTTAAAAATTTTAGAATGTTTTCTGTATTTGTTGATGAAGCTTACTGGCCAAATTTTGGTCTGGATTTACAAATAATTCCAGTTGATCCAAAAGTGCATTATCAGCAAATTAATTTTTTGTATGAAAAATTTCAGCAAACTTTATATGCAGGTCTCCCCGTTTGTAATCACAAACAAAATTCTGTGCACTACAGGATCACGTGTTCTGACTGAATATCAAACCACAATGTTGTAATTCACGCTCAGAGAAGTTTTGTTTCAAAGCGATTAACACTTCTTCCTCTCCAAACTGCATAAAGTCACCAACTGTATAAAATCACCAACTTTCAAGCTGTTCCTCTCACACCCTCACTGACACCTTGCTCATGCTGATCCGGGGTACAAAACTGAACTACGTTGGTGATTTGATGCCCAGAGGGCTGGAGCCCCTCTCCTGTGGAGACAGGCTGAGAGAGCTGGGCCTGTTCAGCTTGGAGAAGAGAAGCTCTGGGGAGACCTCAGAGCACCTTCCAGTACCCAAAGGGGGCTACAAGAGAGCTGGAAAGGGACTTTTCACAAGGGCATGGAGTGACAATGTTGGGGAAGATGAAACAGGAAAGCCTTATAAATATGATTGCCTGACAAAAGAATTAGAAAATACAGATATTGAGATGAGAACAAGATTTGAGACACCAAACCTTAATTACTGAGCAACTGGAAAACAATAGTACAGCCAGATTGAAAGCAACCCCCCCTTCTGATTAAACAATGCCCTTTACCTACAGATAGGTCCAAGGGTCAGAGGGAATGTTGTGTCTCACCCCCCAGTGTATGCTTCATCCCACACCTGTAACCCCACTGGCCCAAGTCCTGTCCCAGCCCACCTTGAAGCCCTCGATAAGGTGTGGTCGAGGGACCAGACGCTCTCTTGGAATTTCCTCTTGGGACCCTCACCTGGAACCCTTTCTCCCTCTCTCTCCCTGGGCCTGCCACGAGTTGCGGCTGGCATCTCCAAGCAGGGCCCTTCGCCCTTTATAATAAACCACATCTTCTAGGACCTGGCTGCAGAGATCCCTCGTCTCCATCCATCCAAACCGTCCTGGAGTTCAGCGCTCTCTACAGAGTGGCGCCCAACGTGGGGCTCAAACCCACGACCCTGAGATTAAGAGTCTCAGGCTCTACCGACTGAGCTGAACTAAGTTGGTGATTTGATGCCCAGAGGGCTGGAGCCCCTCTCCTGTGGAGACAGGCTGAGAGAGCTGGGCCTGTTCAGCTTGGAGAAGAGAAGCTCTGGCGAGACCTCAGAGCACCTTCCAGTACCTAAAGGGGGCTACAAGAGAGCTGGAGAGGGACTTTTCACAAGGGCATGGAGTGACAGGACAGGGGGAACGGCTTCAGACTGAAAGAGAGTAGGTTTAGGTTAGATATGAGGAGAAATTCTTTACTTTCAGGGTGGTGAGGCACTGGCACAGGTTGCCCAGAGAAGCTGTGCATGCCCCATCCCTGGAAGGGTTCAGGGCCAGGTTGGATGGGGCTCTGAGCAACCTGTTGGAAGATGGCCCTGCCATGGGACATTGGAACTGATCTTTAAGGTTCCTTCCAACCCAAACCACTCTATCATTCTATGGATTTGCAGTAATTCATTTTTAGATATCAATCCTCTTAAAAGCCAGACCTGTTTTGTGCCATAACTTTTCCTGACATTAAACCTGAAAATCCCTGGGGTGTTACCTCTGAATATACCTCATACTACAGCTAAATTTTGAAAATTTTTACTTATAACATCTTGGAAATCCAAGTTACAAGAGGTTGCCATTGATGCTCAAATCAAAAAGTCAGTCAGAAAGAAGGATTTGCACAGGGTGTAAGTGTGGTGTGAAATCACAATCAACTATGTATGAATCTCTCTTTCAGAAGACAAATGCAGGTACTTAGTGATCTAACCACATGCCCAAGGGAAATTTGCATGCCAGTGATGTACTCTTCAGAATTTAATAACCCATATGCATCATTAATGTGCTACTTTGCAAACGTAGGGAATATAATTTCTCAGTCAGGCAGAATTTTTCTTAGCTTCATTTTTTTCCTGTTACCTCACACTACAATTCAAAATGAACAATCGTCTAACATTTTTACTTAATAAAAATTAGTTTTAAAACATTTTTTTGTGTTGGTAGGGGAGCTCTTGTTTATCACACAGCAATTTGGGAATATATTGAACAGCAGAGATATTAACTGGCTTACCTTTTACCAACAGCAAAAAGACTAGGGAAAGTGAGGACAAAAAGTTAAGGGTGTCAAAATGTGTAAGCAGGGAAAAAAAGACAATTTCAGCATAGAAAAACTGAAAAACATTTAGAAGAACCCACTACTGACTGTGCTTACTGGCAGGATTTGAAAACACCACAAGAGGGATGCTCCCCCTGCAAACTTCTTTGCAGTACTATGTAAACTTGTAATTTTCCTAAAAAAAGATTACAAAAATCTGCAATATTACAGTTCTGGTTTGACTCATAAAATCTTTCTTTTTTTTAACAAAACTCTGGAAGAGGGGGAATATTGAGCAATCAGGCTAACTGGTAGTCTCAATGTGTTACACAGGGATATGAGAAAACACAGTTTATAATATCGTGTAAAGGACAAAAAAAAATTGTCTATATTTTTTTTCCTATTTTTTTGATTCTTAAATGTCTTTAGAAGTCCAGCTCTTGGACAATAATAATAAAAAATATATATATTACTGAAAGACACTGTACCTACAGGATCAGTTAGGGATGGTGATGGAGGGGCTCCCTCTACTGCAGTATCCTGGATGGTGTTGCTGGTCCCTGCCTCGGTTCCTGGCTTGGCTGTGAGAGAACAGAAGCAGTCCTTCTAAATAAAAACAAACCGACCAAACACTACACCAACAGATTTCTGATCACTCAGAAATAGCTTTATGATTCTCTGGACTCATTTCAGGCAGCAGGGCTGGCAGGAAGACAGACACTCTGCTTAAAAGAGATTCAGGTGCAGCTGTTGCCTTGTGGCTCTTTTTGAGGCAGGGAGGGACCTTAGGAAGAGATGGGGTGTTCCTCCAGAATCATGTCTTAAGATTCCTTTCCCTCCTGCTTCCACTGATTACTCTTCTCTTTGTTCAACTCCTTTTCTTTTTCTCTCATATGTCCTGATTCTTCTTGCCTCATTTTTTGTGTGTTGGGGTTTCCCTCCACCCCCCACCCCGTTGCTTTATTATTTTGGGTTTATTCTTTTTGATCTTTTTGTCTCACTACTTCTTCATATGGCAAAATGCTTGGAAAGGAGTTGTTTTTTTCTAACAATAGCATAGACCACTGCCACAAAATCCTTAAAGTGGAGAAAAATGCACTGGCAGCCCAGAAAGAAACTGGTTCAGGATCCTGATGCTGCATTGTTACAGTCCCACTACAATTCAGCAAAAATATCTAAAATCATGCATTTTTTTTTCCCAGAACTATATACTTTGTATGTTTTTGGCACCTGTGTCATACATACAATGAACAGAGGTGGTACCCATCACCAACACCATGAAAATTAAGCATTAACCACATTCTTCCACCCACACGAGCACGGGAGGAAGGACGCTGGGGCAGATCTGTGCTTCTACACGTGCCCCATCTCAGTGCGGTGTGACATCAGTGTGACCTGATGCCACATCCCTGTCCTACACAAAGCTGGGCTGGCTCTCAGTCAGTCAGGTGGAAGCAAGAGATGAGGGCTGGGGGCTGCATTGGGAACTGATGTGGGAAATGGCTGAATGGCAATTGGCACCTATTTTAGGCAGACGTGCTTGAAATGAAGCAGGAAATTCAGACCTGCTTTGCAGGCCCCTGGAGGGACTGTAGTGCTTGCTCAGGAGGTCACTGCTTGGCCTCTCTGCTGCAGCAGAGTGACCCTGTGGAAGTGCTGCTGCTCTCATCTTGGCACTATCAGTGAACATCTGTGATTTGAGCTCGCATTTGCCCGTGTGGTGGAAATGACTGGCAGTGGAGTCGATCACCTCCACCTGAAGCAGGTGCAGAAGGTAACAACCATCCAGCTGGCGGGTGACTGTGAGCACTGAGCTCCTGTGCCCTTCCCAGCCCCTCCAAGGCAGGCCCATTGGATGATGTACAGCTGCCTCCTCAGGCTCTCCCTGCCTACAGGTGCTTCCCACAGCTCGGTGGAGAGTTAATGGAGACAGACCCTCCTTTGTCCACTCCTGGAAAGTTGATCCCTTTTTGGGAAAGAGAACTTCCTGAATTTAACACCAGGTAGACACTAACAGACACTAACCCATACCCATGGGCACACACAGCAGATGCACCCCAGGAGGGTGCAGGGCTCTCCTCTTGTGCACTGCCAGCTGCACTGTTGCAAGTCTCAGGGTTTTTTGGGTTTTTTTTTTGTTTTTTTTCCCATGAGATTCACAACAGATGACACCTTCTGTGAAACCTTGGTTTTAAAATCCCCAGGACTGCATGAGAATTTATTTGAAAGGAAGGCAAGTCCTTGACTTTCATTTTCCCAGGGAAATATTTGAAAATTAGACCACTCAACGCCTTGGACTGAAAAATCACCAGGCAAATTTAAAAGCTCATTATATTTTAAAGACCTGTTATTTTTTAATGCCCAGAGTTGGCAATGTAGCATAAGTCTGTTGTCAGCTCACAGATTTTACCTAAATTAGATACCAAAGGACTTCAGCAGTCCTTACAAAAAAAAAATATGAGGCCATCTGTTACCAAAGAGTTTCTTCTAAAATTAAAAATCTCTGTTGCAAGTGCTGCCCAGCTGTAATTGGCTGTGAGGTAAGTAAGCCACCACCTGAGGGCAGAGAAAAAGACAGTGAACAAAAACTTCACCCAGAAAATGATCCGATTTTACTGCATCTATTTCGTCATTTTTCCAACACAAAATGCTTCAAAATAACGAAATGCATTTTCCATGCACAGAAAAAAGACATGTAAAAATATATGCATTAAAAAGTACCAATTCAATGAGCTCGTTTAAGTGTGAAGCAGGATTTTCTCTAAGAGACCCTGTGTTAAGATTTAAGGAAGAATGTAGGAGGAGACAGCAGATGCTCAGAGACAAGTGAAAATGATTTAGGTGTACTTCTATTAATACAAAACCTGCACTGCATTATTACTATGAACACAGGATGTTCAAGACACGTGGTAACAGACAAGTCAAGCAGTGACGTGGGAGTCTTCCGGCTGCAGTTGCCTTCCTGAAACCAGGAATAAAAGAGAACGTGTCAAACAGAAGACCATTAAATGTGAGGCTGAAAAAAAAAATAGTAATGAAAAGGAAGTGTGTAAAAATGAGGCCTTGTTTCCTGGTAACCCTGTGGAAAAGTCAAATTTAGTGATAGAGATTATACCTTAAATTATGCATGAATGAATGTCACAACTATAAGCTTTAACTTCTGAAGTTCAGCACTGACAGCAGCAGACTTGCCATGTAACCTCCCAGCCACTCTGTCAAATTTGTGAAAAGGAGAAATATAGATGTTTGCTGTCTGGCACAGACACATGAACTCCCATTTCTGATGAAAATCACAGTTCACAGGTTATGGAGTCCCATAGACAAGATAACTGATCATTCATGGCTGCAGCAGTTCTGCTCACAGAGAGATAATTATCCCACTACAATTCAGCAAAAATATCTAAAACCCTACAATTATTTTTTTCAGCACGATATACTTTGTATGTTTTTGGCCCCTGTGTCACACACACAATGAACAGAGGTGGTGCCCATCATTTTTTAACACCCAGCTATGCTGTGCCATCAGGGTGAGCTGGAGTGGTTCTGCAGAGCAATGTGGGAAGCCCATAGGAGCTATGGGGACTGCTCCTTGGATGAGGAAGAGCTCCAGCAGGGTCATCCAGCATTTGAGGGGCAGAGCAGCCTGCGTGGGGTCTGGATCACACCAAGGGGCTGCCTGAATGTCAGCCTCAAGGTGAGCACGTGAGGACTGGCTGCACATCCTTCTCAAGATTTCACACAGCAGGTTACCTGCTCTGTCCTGGCAAAAAAAAAAAGTGTCTCTTCCAAATTCTCCACAGGAAAACAGACAAGAAAATGCTGCAGCGATCCTAAAAAGGAAGCTTCAAATAATGTTTTTGCTCAGTGCAGACCACCAGGGCTGCAACTGTCAGTGCAGGACTGCAGAGTTCCATGGTAATACAAATGTCAGTGGATCATGACTGGATTGTTGGCTTTAGCAGGCAGTTAAAGGAAGGGGTGGAGGAGGACACCTTTTTTTTTGTATTAGCTTATTTTAAATATCAATCACTCAGTCAGAGAGAAAGAGAAAGGTTTTCTAACCAGGCAAGAGCCTGGGAAACAGTTGGGACAGAATGTAAATAATTCTCTAATCTATCTTGTTATTCACATTGTTCATAGATATGCTCTGCCTCTATGCATCATTCACTGCACACCAATGGTGTGGGATGTTTTTACTCTAAGACCAATGAAATGTCTTCTCAATGTTCTCTATATGTAGAGTGGTACATTTGAAATAAGGAGAGAGTTCATTTTCTTAACCTTCTGATCTGGAGTTCTCTGTTCCCGTCCTGCTCAACAGCGTCAAATCAATCTTAGGGTTTTTTAAAATTAAAATAGAAACTTTCTTGAGAAAGAAAATAATTTTTAGAGATGACCCATGGAAAGGATTAGTGTATTTGGCACTGTCCCTAATTTGTCCTTACGTGAAATGAATTCAGTTTTAAATTCTCTGCCTCTCCAAAGTGTGCATGCCAGCTGCACAAATAGATCCAAAAATCCTGTACTGTAGGCAAATTGTCCCCGTGTCACTCCTTGCCTCACTGCTTCCCCACCTGCTTAATTGCCATATCATGAAACAGCTGCCGTCCACGTACACCTCATGTATTTTTATTTTCTTTTTATCACTACAATAAGAGATTATGAAACTGATTGCAGGTTGTAATAGAACTTACTATGTACCAAAACAATTATACCAGCAACTGTTTTCAATAATAATTATTAGGGAGCCACTAGAAGTGCCAGCTTTAGTATTTGATGCTTTGATATTTTTCCAAATTTTAAAGCAGTACTAAAAAATAATGAGCTGGACTTTATATTCAAATGTGGTGGTATTTGTCTGCAGGGTTTGCTGCTGTTTCTGTTCAGTTATGGTGGCCAAAACTTTGTGAAAAGAAGGAGGGGAATGAGGACAGATTGATAACCACCTACAGATCAACACCTTACAGCATAACATTGTCCTCACGTCTGTGAACAGCAGCTTGGTGGAGAACATAATATTTGCACCCTGCATGGCTTCCTTCTCAATGAGAAAGAAAAGAAAAGCAGCTCCAAGAGGGGCTCTTGGCAGGGACTGGAGAAGCCCGTAGAGAAAAGTTAAGAGTTGCAGGAAAAATTAAATAATGGGAAACCTTGTGTCTGTGGCATGTAAAGAGAGATATGCTGTATGCAGCAAAAAAAGGGAGACAAGCACAGAGAGCATCCTGCACTTGTGAGGGGTGGCAAAAATGGCATGGACAGGAGCAAGTGAAGTGACAGGAAGGAGAACAGATTTACCACCACGGAGATGAGCAGCATGAAAGCCCTGGTAATTCCATGGTGAGCTCTCATCCTCCACCTCCCCCCTGGTTTATATTCTGCCACACACAGCAGGGAAGGATCCCTGCTCTACCTTGGGCCAAGCATGACTTGTTCCAAGGACAGGTCATTAGTGCCACCTCAGAGACCTCAAGCCCTGTCTCCCTGGAAGATTTGTGTTGTGCAGCTCCCGAGCCCATCTGCTGAAAGAAAACGTGATGGTGAAAACCAAGCTGCATTAAAATAGCCCTGTTATAAAACTGAGGCATCTTACAGAGTGAGCTGCCAGGTTAGAGAATCGAGTACTGAACCAGCTCCCTAGTGCACCTACAAGCACACAGGCAGTGAATTTCACGAAAACAAACTCCTGTTAAGCATTTGAAATCATGTTGTGAGTACCTCTGCCCTCCTGCCCTCTGTGCTGCCTCACAAGCACTAACCTGGCCATGATGGGGAAAATTCATTTCTAGACTCACCTCCATCAGTGAGCTCTCGACTGTCACAAGCTCAGTGTATGCATGCTCAAAAATGAAGTTACATAAATACAAAGCTGCTAACAAAACAGAAGCTTCAGGAGAGAGACCTCTCAGAGCATCTGCACAATGAAGTCTGCAATAAAGGGCTCAGAGCAGTACTTCTAATGAGCTATTCATTTCCACAAGGATGACTGGTTACCATTTCCTTCTAAAAGCATACTCATTCAAAAAAGGCTCATAGTTAAACTCTCTCTCTCGCTAGGAAAACCAGTTATCACCTGAGGTCTGAGTCAGAGGATGGATCTCGTGTGGACAGGGCTCACTGGGCACAACACTCCTCCAGTGTAAAACTCAGAGCATCATGTGACAGCAGAACAAGCCACCTCTCCCCATGTCACCTCACCCTTGTCCCAGCCTGCACCCGCATCAGAAAAACAACTTTTGGAAGACATTTCCCCAGATTTAGTGCCAAAGTCACTTGGCAATAGATCAGCTCCACATAAGGAATAAAGTTACAGATTTAAAAAGGAAATAAAGAAGACTCTTCTTGTTTTTTTGCCACATTTTAATTAGTGGGAACCAATCTTCCTTCAGCTCTCTGAGCAGTATCTGGCAGGGATGCAGGAGTGAAGCATTTAATGTGAGCATTCTGGTTCTCCATCACCAGGCTGCTTCCCAGTTGCCTCTCTCATGCATCACCAATGCTGACAGGTGACAACTCCGAAGCAAAAGGACATCAGGAATGCAAAACACAAATAATTTCTTTTTGCAACACCGATTTACCGATTCAGTGCTGGGAAAAAGCTTGGAACTTGTTTAACCCTATCCATCCAGCTCAAATTTATGCCCCCTCCCCTGACAGCTGCAAATATCTCATGGTACTTTATTAACAGACCATTGGCATTATCAGTCTTTGCAAACCTTTAAATCAAAACTCTTTGTTTTCCACAAGAGATCATCTGAGTTAAACAGGGATTGACTCAGGGATATTCAATGCCAGGTGCTATACAGGTCAGACTGTTTGATTACAGCTGGGTTTTTCTCTGGATTTGCAAGTTCTTTTTTCCATGCAAATTGAAATTATCAAACTGTATCAGTAAAAAATCCACAAATGTTCATCCTGTTAAAAGAAGCACAATAAAACAGAAGGCAGGAAACAGGATAACTGTGGGTAGCTACTAGACTTTGAAATAGCAGGAGCATCTTGAACCCAACGAAATCAGCAGATGAATGTTCCTGTTCTGTGGGAGCAGGATGGAATCATGGAGAAGAGTTTGATCATCTTCAGCCCTGGCCCATTTTTATTTTGCTTCCTGCTTTTTTTTCCTTTCTGGTTTTGGTGTTTTTTTTTTTTTTTTTTTTTTTTTTTTGTTTTTTTTTTTTTTTTTTTTTTTAGGACATTCTATTATTATGCACAGATCTATACCACATCACATGAAAAAACTTCCGAATTGGAGATGCAGTCTGTGTGCAGTTCTGGTTGAGAATTAACTTCACAGGTTATGTTTAGACTCTTCTTGATTTTTGAACTCCTGTTTCTGGTAGTTCTGCTGCATGCTGTTCCAACAGCTCTCATCTCACTTCAGATCTGCATCTATAAGAAGGCACAATATAAGCAAAGCATCCTAAAATGTCATTTATTAAGAAATTTTACAGTTCCATCTCTTCTTTTTGGTGCTTTGTCATGTAAAAAAAAAAACCAACAAAACAAAAAACACATTTGAAAGGTTTTAATCATACAGTGACATTAAAGGGACCCTAAATAAACATGCAGTTCTTGCTTCATTTCTCACTGCTGTACAAGCTCTTCTAAAACTAGGAATCTGCCTGTCTGCAGACATGCAAAAAAGCAAGCAAAGAGGAAATTAATCATCCTCTGCTACTAAAATAAAGGCGGTTTCTCAGCCCAGTTACAGGACAATGAGTTCCTGCATGAAGTCCTTGTGGGAACCAGGAGTGAGTGGTGTCCCCCAGACCGACACCAGTGGTGTTTAATACCTTCAGCAGTGACATGGACAGTGAGATCGAGTGCAGCAGCAGCGAATTCGCAGGTGACACTAAGCCAAGTGGTGCAGCTGATGTGCCTGAGTGTAGGAATGTGCCCCCTGTTGATGGAGTAAACAAGTCACCCTTTGTCTCCTTAAAAAGGAAAAAAAGCCCAGAAGTTTCTCTCCTCAATTTGGTTAAAAGGCACCTCATAGGACTTTGGGGACTTCACCTCAAACTTTAGGATAGCCAATTGGACAAGAGCCAAAAAGTCCTGCCTGAGCAATTCCCTAGAAAAAGAAGAGAACAAAACAAGTTAATCACTTTTGTGAAGTGTTTTAGCAGGACAAGAACCTCTTCCCTGGCTTGGTTTTTTCTCTGTAAAGAGCTTTTTTTAATTTGCCTTTTATTAAAACTTTTTGTTTCCAACACTGTCACAGGAGCCATCCTGCTTCCTTTATGCTACCTGAGGTAGCTGAGCTATCAAGGGTATAATGCTTATCTCTGAGAGCTTATAAGACCTGGCTTGAAGAGAAAAAGCATTACCTGAGGGACAGGGTGACATCCAGGGGGACCTGGACAGGCTTGAGGCCCACGAGAGTCACGTGAAGTTCAGCAAGACCAAGCGCAAGGTCCTGCACAGAGGCCAGGGCAACACAGGCTGGGGGATGAAGGGGTTGAGAGCAGCCCTGCCATGAAGGACCTGGGGATTCTGGTGGATGAAAAACTGAATGTTGTCCCTTCCAGCCCGGGCCATTCTGTGATTCAGATGCTGGGGGTCTGCATCAGCTGGGTCAGCAAAGGCTCTGCCTCTGCCAGGAGCAGCCTTGCTCCTGCTGCTCCCTAAGCCTCACCAATTTGCTCTTGACTGGCACCTGGCAACTTCAAGAGCAAGACCCCTGACCCAAGGAATGACTTTTCCTTCCTGTTAAATGTATCTTCCAAAGAATGTTGAGAGGTAGCAAACAGTACAGAAGATAAACAACCAGGCACCTGGCTTCAAGAGTGCTTTGCTTTTCTGTTTTTGTTATTGTTTTAAGCATCCTTCTTGATACACATGACTTCATTTTTTTTCCAGAAAGACCTCAAAATTACCTTGTAGCCTTTTCCTTATTCCAGCAACTAACAATATAGAAATGAATTATTCTAAACTCTGGATGAAGGCCTTTGTATAGCAGAGGGTCACTGAATAACCTAGAAAAGCTAGGTATAGCCAAAGTTGTTTCATTTCAAAAATTTTGAGGTATTATCTTGGAAAAAAAAGACAAATCCTTGCCATTTCCACTGTTTCTAGAATGGAAAATGTTCAGAACCACTTCAGGAGCTTAAAAGCTTGGTTGAGGGCTGTGTGGGAGTATATGTGTATGCACTGTCAGGGGGAAAGAGAGGAAAAGAATTATGAAAAATACAGCAATTTTTGGTGTTCAGATGAGTTTCATGTGAAGTCTGCACTACAGCAACTTAATAATTCCCAATGGCTCTCTCTTCAAAATCAGGAAATTTTAAAAAAGGGAAGAGGACAGAGTAGTTTGTAGAATTTTCAGTAATAACATCTTTTGTAACCTCCTATCAAACACCTTCAGACTTCCATGTTTTAGTTATTCTGGAACCTACCCTGCTGAGATTGGCAGAAAACCAAGCAGAATTACGTCTTTTACTAGGGAGAAGACAAAGACCCTGTCCTAAAAAGCCCCTCAGCTTCAGTTAGTGTGAATGGCTCCACCAGGCGCGAGTGTGGATGGAGAAATTGGCACCAGGAACAAGCAGGCTGAAGAGAGGGGACCTGTGTGCCAAGCAGTAGCATCTGAGTGGCTGCCAAGAGCTGATTAGCTCCAGAGACTTCACAGTCCTGCTGAATCCACAAAAACTGACAAACTGAGCACAGTTTAAACTCTGCCAAATCTGTCCAAACCCACTGGCATCAGCCATGGGTGTTGCACAACGCAGGCAACATCCATGAAGGCTGCTGTATGCAAAACTACAGGATTGTCTGTCTATCTGTGGACATGAATATATAAAGCACACACACACACACACACATATATAATAATGATGAAACAAAATGATCTGGAGGGACTTCCTGATGACATCCTGACACATCAACACACACCTCTGCTTTTAAGAAACCAGCTGGGGTTGGTCTCCCAACTCCTGCTCCACCCGTCAGTGCAGATGTTTGTGAGCCACATGAGGGAATAAATGAATGCAGGGTGTAATGAGTCCCTTGCTATTAATAACAGCATAACAAAAGATATCTAATAAATGCTGTTGTGTTCCGTGTTTCCCCCAGCCTGATCCCAGAGAAGAGGGGATATACAACAACCCATTTTTGCAAATTTAAATTTCTACGTCTTTGTGGATATCGCCTTAGCAAGGGTGCCCGATGTTGGAACCAGACTTTCTAAATGACAGACTTAGGTATGTTTCCAGTGTGACATTTTTCAGGTGGCTGTCACCATAAACGGAGGCATGCCCAGACACAGACACAGGGACACCCCGGACCTGGAGAACTGGTATGGTGGAATGGGACAAATTAAAAAGTTGCCAGGCTCCTCACCCAAGCTTTTGGACCACGTGGGCTGTGAAGTCTAAGGATCACAGTCTCTTCTTGAGACATTTGTTGCCAAATCAATAACCTGTCCCTCTTCTAGCAGAGTCACCAGGACTGACTCATGCCTCTCCCAGCCTGAAGAAACCCCGGTGTTGCATCACTCTGGGAAATGGTTTCCCCCCCCCCCCAGAGACCCCTGTAGCTGTAACCATGTTAGTCTAACCCTTCCTTCCTTCCTTTCTGGACCCAACTGGCTGGGAGCCAATTATCTCTTCCTAACAGGACTCCAGATAATGCCCTGTTCCTTCCTTGTTTGCTCTCTTTCCCTCTTCCTCCCCTGGAAACCTCCAGGAATAAACGTCTTGGACCACATCGGGGGTTAGAGCCTCTTTTGGAATCTTTTGCCTTAACCCTGAAATATTTCCCCCAAAGCTCTCTCAGATCTGTAGCCTTGTAACTCCAGGGGGCTGCAGGGGTAACTCTTTCACCCCAGGGCCACCAAACTTGACCCCAACAATAAAATGACTTCTATGGCACTCATAGCAGCTTGGCTCAGGAGGCCACCAAATTCAGATGGCCCTTCATGTTTTCCTGTTGGCTCCACTCCTCATATCACCAGACAGGAGTAATCTCCAGGGAGAATCTATCAGGAGTCTGTTCAAAACAGTCTTTATCTCTAAAACTGGGCCTGCTTCCAGCACTCACCCAAGTTTTTCCCCTTCCTGCCTCATCCCATCTCCCTGCTTCTACCTGCCAGATGGATGATCACTGTCATTTTCCAGAAAAAATTTAAATTGTGTTGACTATTTACAGAAAAAAAAAAAAAAAAAAAAAAAAAAAAAAGGACAAAAATGAGCCACCCAAACACTTGTGTGGGTACTGGTCCCGGTGAGTGTTTTTGACAGGAACAGCAACACCTGCTGAGGGGGTTATCCTGCAGCATGTTCCACTTCCAAGCACTCCACAGGCCACAGGCAGGGGAATCTGCTGCGCTTTTCTCAGGAAAATAAATGCCTTTGCTTTTGTACTTCACTTGGAGGCAGAGACCACACCAGAGCGTTTCTGAATGCAGTGGGTGACGAGTTAAATGGAAGCTATGCTTTGATGTTAAAAGGAAATAGTTCTTTTAGAGGGACCAGCCTTTCAAAATCCTCCCATATTGGCTGGATTTGCAGGACCTCTTGTGGTTGAAGCCCTAACTTGCAGTTCCACGTTTTTCTGGCGGTGGGAGCGCATCTGTGGCTTTTTCTGCTACAGCTGAGCAGCAGGGAAGGAGAGGCTTTTGGAAATGTCAAGCAGCAATGTTAGTGAAAGGAAAAGCTGTGCTAACTGGCATCTGGAGGCAAATAATAATTTGCCAAATAATAATAAGCAAATAGGAATTATTTTTATAATAATATTTGCAAATATTATTTGGGGGCAACACAATTTTTGTAATAATATTTGCAAAATGATAATAAAATAATAATTTTTCTGTAGATTTAAGCTTATAAAAAGAAGTTGTTATTTTTGGTTGGTGCTCCTGTATCTCAAGCATATACCAGCCAAGAACCATGGAATGGAATTTTCTTACAAAGTCACAGAACCACAGAATACTCCCAGCTGGAAGGGACCCACGTGGATTATTGAGTTCCAGCTCCTGGCCCCGCACAGGACAGCCCCAAGGGTCACACCACGTGCACCATGCGTTATAATGCATCAGAAAATTGCTTTTAAAGGACATAGCCTCACCAATTTATATGAAAAAAAAAAAAAAAAAAACAAAACCATGGGAAGAGATCCTGTGGCACAAGCATGGCAGGCAGGGAAAGGGGTTTGGGGGCAGTAGCTGTTGTCCCAAAATAGGTTCTTTGACTTGGTATGCGAGAGGCCAATCCACACACACGGAGCTGAGGTATTTGGTTTATTCACAGTTCTGCACAGAAAAGGGTGCTGGGTGGCAAAGCCACAAGGCCAGCACAAAAACTACCAAAACCTTTAAATATTTATACATTCTAATAAACAAAGGCACTAATGTTCACTGGCTAAAAGTTACACAGTTCTCTTATTAATTACTGGTCTATCTTCTGGTTATTAATGATTCTTTCACTCTTCTGCTGACTAGTCCCATACTCAGTCTTTCCCTTCTTTTGGGTCAGTGGGTTTTTTGGGTCCGTGGCTTGGTGAGATGACAGTCACCATCTCCCAGAATTAACACTGGAGCTGGCTCAGCACAGTTGCTGAGTTGTCTTTTTTCGTTTCTTCCTTATCTTTGGGGTCCTGCCAAATGTCCTTGTGGCCCGTAAATCCTGCATTCTTTGTGTCCACTATCAGCTGCACATCCTTCTCCCCAGGCTTTGTTAACCTCCCCTGAGGTGGGAGATCACCTTGAGCCCTAAACCTTCACAAGGTAACCCTACCCACAGGTAATTTGCCTTTTTAAAAACTTGTCCCGGGTGTCACTCAGCGATTGCTCGTCAGCGGGTTAAATCCCCTTCCCTGCTGATTAGGGTTGGAAGCACGCTGTGAAAAACTTGGTTTTTTTTAAATTTTTAAAGTTTAATAATAATAATAAAATGGTTATAAAAATAGTAATACAATTAGAGCAATAAAAATTTAGAGTTAGGACAATTGCAAGACAATAAAAAGCAAAGAATTCCGGACGTCCGGATGCTCTCGGGCACTTAAGCCACGACAAGCATGCCTTGTGAACAAAGGAATAACTTTAAAAGCAACAGCCTGTTGCATATACAAAACACTTCATGATTATGCATATATTTTATTTAAAACAGGAAATTTGTCTGGGACTTGTCAAAAAGTTTCTGTTAATCCCCAGGCGCCTTCGAGTCTAAATCTAAATCTAAAGAATTTCGTTTCTGTTGATAAGGAAAGCCATAAATTCCTCTTCTCTGGAAAATTTAGGGGTTTCTGTAATTGTTATCTTTGTGCGAAGAATTCCTTGATTATCCCATCTCCTTCTTGAGCTAGTTAAAAAGTATCTTACATAGCATAGTTTCTATTTTAACATTGTGTTATAACCTAAAAATACATTCAACACACTACTTGAGAGAATTAATACGGCATGTGAAAAATGCATATTATATGGCTCTACGCAGATATTTACTATATGTGTTATGCTAGGTTGGAAAGTTATGCTGTATTAACATTTTAATAATATAGTAAATGTAGTTTTGTAATCAAAATTAAGCTTTAGTAGTTAAAATAGAAACTATGTGTGTGAGATATTCTTTTTATTAGAAAAGGAGGAGATAATCAAGGAATTCTTTGCACAGAGATAACAATTACAGAAACCCCTAAATTTTCCAGAGGAGAGGAATTGATGGTTTTCCTTATCAACAGAAACAAACTTCTTCAAGCCTGACTTAGACTCGAAGGTGCTTGAGGATTAACAAAAACTTTTTGACAAGTACCAGATGAATTTCTTGTTTTAAATAAAATATAAGCATAATCATGAAGTGTTTTGTATATGCAACAGGTTACCCCTCTTAAAGAGTAAATTCTCTTTTAACGGGGTCCTTTTCCTGGCTCATTTTTGTCCGGAAAGAGGTACCCAGCCCGGGCTGTAACTCCTTGCTGTTATCGTCTCATTAATTGTCCTAACTCTAATTGTCTAACTTTTATTACTAGTATTATTATTTTTATAACCGTTTTATTTTTATTAAACTTTTATAAATTTGTAAAACAAGCGACTGGCGTCTTCCACACGGCGTAACTTTCCAACACCACGCGCACAGCATTCATCGCGACATTTGCGAAAAAGCCAATCACAAAACACGCATTCTCCACGCGCGCGAAGATCAGACACCGCCGAAGGAAACTTCTCGCGGAAATTTCGAGATGTCCCCGTTCCGCCCCAGTCAGGGCCGGCGGGGAGCTGGGCCCGTCCCTCAGCGCTTCCCGCCAAAGCTGAGGGCGGGGCAGGGCGGGGCCGGGGCGGGGCCTGGCGCGCGGGTTTGGCGCGCAGCGCGGCCCGCGCTTCCCGCCGCGGCCATGTCTCGGCAGAGCACCCTGCTCCGCTTCTTCTCCAAGGCCGCCCCGCCGGGGGCGGCCGGCGGCGAGCCCCGCAGCGAGCCCCGCAGCGAGCCCCGCAGCGAGCCCCGCCGCCGCCGCGCCTCGGGCGAGCGGAACGGCCTCCAGGCCGCGGGCAGCCCCCCGGGCGGGGCGGGCCGAGCGGCGGCGCGGCGCGGCGAGAACGGCGAGAAGGGCGCGGGGGGCGGCGCGGCCGCCAAGGCCGCCAGGTACCGGCGGGGACGGGGGAGGCGGGAGGGAGCTGCGGCCGCCGGCGGTCGGAGCGGGACCCTCGGGCTGTCCGTGTCGTTGTCGCGCCGTCGCTGGCGCAATCGCCGCCGTTCTCTGGATGTGGAGCCCGGCCGGGCCCGCCCGCAGCGGCCCTGTGCTCCCGGCGGGACAGCGGGGACGGGGCCGTGCGGTCGGGCCCGTGCTCTTCGGAAGTAGCGTTGTACTTGGTGTTTTAGATTTTGCTTTCCGCGCTGTGCAGTGGAATGACACGGTGGGTCGGGCTGGAAGGGACCGCAGTGGGGCGTCGGGCCCAACCTCCCTGCTCGAGCAGCATCATCCCGGAGCACATGGCACAGGGCTGTGTATTCAGACAGTTTGGAATATCTCCGGTGGGGGAGGCTCCACCTCTCTGGCCAGTCCGCTCCAGTGCGCAGTCACACACAGAGTCGAGAAGTTCTTCCTTGTGGTCTGGTGGGACTCTGTGCCCTTTGTCTCTTGTCCTAATGCTTGGTGTTACCGAGGAATGCCTGGCTCCGTCCTCTTGGCATTTTGGTATTTGTATAAATACCTAAATAGGTATATATATAAATACCTCATTTAGGTATTTATACATACTGATGAAGTCCCCTCTCAGTCATCTCTCCTCGGGGCTGAGCAGGCCCAGCTCCCTCAGCCTTTCCTCTTAGGAGAGATGCTCCATTCCCATAAATCATCTTTGTTGCCCTCTGCTGGACCCGCTCCAAGAGCTCCATCTCTCTCTTGTGCTGAAGAGATGGCAAGTGTGCCACATGTTAGCAAACTGAGTGTCACTGGTTGTTGGGCCACAGCCTGCAGGAGTGTCCCCAGCCATCATCGGTGGGAACGTGGCAGTGGCTGGGGGTGAAATCTGTGGGAAGGAGGAGACAGCAAATAAAAGCTGCATCAGGTGCTTTGCAGTGCAGGTAGAGTTTTTTGTTTATTCATTTTTTGTAGCCTGAGGGGTTTTTAAGTCTTAGTCTTTTCATTAAGTGCCTGGTTGAAAATTACATCCTACAGGAAGAGGGCATGTGGTGACAGGGCGAGGGGGAATGGCTTCACAATGAAAGAGAGTAGGTCTAATTAGATATTAGGAAGAAATTCTTCACTGTGAGGTTGGTGAGACCCTGGCACAGGTTGCCCAGAGAAGCTGTGGATGCCTCATCCCTGGAAGTGTTCAAGGCCAGGCTGGATGGAGCTCTGAGCAACCTGCTCTAGTGAAAGGTGCCCCTGTGCGTGGCAGGGGGCTGGGACTAGGTGATCTTTAGGGTCCTTTTGAACCCAAACCATCCTATGATAAAGCTCTGTCCCTGTGGGAATGCGGCAGAACTTGGAGGAGCAAATCAAAGAAGTTTAGGACGAGCATTGGTGGTGGTATGGAAGAACTGTGTAATCCAGGTTGCACCCCCCGGGAGGCCTCCAAAGACCATAGGAGGGCAAAATGCTCAGCAGCAGTGTGCAGTGACATTTATGCAGAGAGCTGTTCCAAATGTTTGTGTTCCTTAAATGACACATTTTTTTGTCTCTGCAGTGTCTCCTGTGAGTATTCTCCTGGGGACTTGGTGTGGGCCAAGATGGAAGGTTATCCCTGGTGGCCGTGTCTCATCTACAACCACCCCACTGAAAGAACAATACTCAGAGGAAAGGGAAAATCCACTCGTGTCCACGTGCAGTTCTTTGATGACAGCCCTACAAGGGGTTGGATCAGTGTTAAATACCTGAAGCCGTATAAAGGTAAGAGATAGAAACAAAACTGTTTGAAATGGAATGATGCCACTTGTTTTGGAGTTACAGGCTTGGAATATAGGATATGTTATTCTCCACAGAGAAAGAGCAGCAAAACCAAGAGTAGAATTGAGCATGCTTTGTGTTTTGTAAGCGACAAGCTTTTGAGTGTTACAGGTAGATTTGTGTTTACACAATTATTGAAGCATAGAACATTAAGCCCTTTTGTTTATTGGATTAGAACAACTAATTAAGCAAACTTAAAGCTTGCTGATTTTGGAGAGATTTCCTTTATTTCAATATAAAAATGATGTAAAAGATAAATCCAGTATTTCCACTTTTAGCCCTAATATCCTTAAAAATATTAGAAGTGTCCAAACCCAGTTTTTAAGCAGCTGTTTAGGAACTGCAGTATGTCCAGAATTAAAAGGCTAGGCCCAGGATATTGGGTAAATGAAATTAATAAAATTAATTCTGCTGCAGAAGTGTTGCTTCTCAGCAGTGCAGCAATTTTGTAAATAAAAGATATAACTTGAGCATTGAGTGTTGGTGAGAGCAGTGCTTGTAGTTACAGATCAGAGTTGATGTTTGTCATACTGAAGAAATGGCATGGCTAACTAGTGAAAATCAAATGTAATCAAGAGTTAACATTTTGCATAATAAATCTCACCTTTTTAATAAACATAATCTGTTTTCCCCTTTTTTTCATAGTTTTACTGTTGCTGAAAACTAAATAATGGGCTGTAAACTGTCTTGTTAGTCAGGTACTTCATATGTAATACAGTATTTCTGATGCCCTGTAGGATTTGCTTGTGTCACTGAAAAAAACTGAATTTAAATAGTTTCTCCCTCTTTAGAGTCAGCGTTCCATCTCGTGATCACATGGCCACGTTTTTGTCTCCTCTAAACTTCAGTGTGCTGCACATCAGCCACAGTTTTAAATTAAAATGGTAATGTTATTGCCATGAGCATTAGCATAATTTATTGCAAGTAAATTGGTCCATGGTTATATGTGTCTTTCCTGAAAGTATTTGAAAACAATCAAAATATTCTGAGAGCTTGTAGTTGCACTTAGAAGCAGATACAGGTAAGGGGAATTTGTTTACCAAAAGAAAATTGCCAAAACGAAGTTTAAGCACAGATACACAGATCCATCACAGGAGAAGTGTTGAATGCAGAGAAGAGTTGAATGCAGAGAAGAGTAAAAATATTTAAAATACCTGGTTTGCTTTAAATTCAAACAAAAAGCATCTTTGTATACAAAGGAGAAGTGTTAGGGTCTTTGGGTAAGAAAATGGATAGGTTTCTTGGGTTGTGTTATTTTTTTGTACCTGAGTAAATGCAGACAGCACAAGGCCAGACCTGTAACAGGTGGGCATGAAGGAGTGGAGGTGCAGAGCAGCTGGTTAAGTGAATATGCAGGTGTTGCACCCTTGAGAGGGGCAGCTCAATTACATGAGAAGATTTTTCTTCTGGCGTTGTTCAGTCACATTTAATATTAATGCAAAATACTTTTAGACCGCCTGGTTGCATTTGGAAAACCAAAAGGGAAATCTGGATTGTTAATGTGTTGCCTTTGTGCTGTAGAAGCAGCTACTTGTAACTCCCTGCTTTGCTACTGTGAACTCTGAGCTGGTTGTGAGTAAAGATTTTGTTTGATTTGTTTCTGGGGTGTTTGGCCTCCTCCAAGTCTGCCGCTGGTTTAGAGCTGAAGCTTCAGTAAGTGATGGGATTCACAGGAGTGGGGAAAAGGATCTGAAATCAGTCTGTGGGTTGGTTGGCTTTGGGTTTGTGTTGTGTGCAGCTGGTGGCAGGAGGAGGAGGGCATGGAGCAGACATTAATAGCAGGCTTTGTTCACTGCCCTGCAGTGTCAGGCTGAGTGGCCAGCGTGATTGGCCATCAGCTAATCTGGCTAATGGGCTTGGGCTGGGTGCCTGGCTGCACTCAGAGCAGCAGTTTGGAGGCCAGCAGAGCTTTGAGGTCTGTGCCATAGCTGGCTCGTGCCTAGAAAGTGAAGGTAACTCTGGCTGAGCTTACCTGCCATTGCCAAAACAGCCCTGTGGTCTCGGTCAGGTCTGTCTGCTGCTCTGCCAGCGTTAAATTCAGTATTAACTACAGTCAGTGTGAGTCAGAGCTCAGCCTAGGAGGGCTCACATGTGCTAACGAGTTACAGAAATAGAAGCAATTCTTCAAGTGTTCATGTAGGTAGGCATTTCATTTGTGAATGTGTATTCTTTCCCCAGGGGTAGTTCATCAGGATGAAGGAGTGATAGGTTGCTGTATTTAAGATGTGGTGGGAATGAGTGGTAGCAGCACAGAAGTTCACTTATCTGAATATGAATGCTAGTTGTCTGAATACATTTAAAAGTGAACTATGAACACTGGCTAAATTCTAGACTTAACAAATGTTAAGTCTAGCATTTAGCATTTGTTCTTAATAAATCTGTGTTTTTTACAGGTTCATCAGATGGGGAGACGATGAAGGGAGGTATGTTTTACAGCACAAAGCCTGAAATTAAAAGAGCCATGGTGCTGGCAGATGATGCCATGAGCAAAGATAAAACCAAGAGGCTTGAACTGGCAGTATGCAATGAGCCTTCAGACACAGAGGAGGAAGAGGAAGAAATGGAGGTAAAATGTTTCTTAATTGCTGTCATTTGCAGAAATATTGCTAGAACTTAGAAGCTGTGACTTGGAGCTAAGCAAGGAATATCCTGCAGTTCTCTGTTACAGTAATCACAGCTTATCTCCTTGTTAATCTTGCACACATATGTATCCATTTGTCTTTTTTTTTGTACTGCTTCTGTGTTGTCAGGTCATATGCTGGTCTCTCATCTTTTCTAGTTGGAAAGACAAGTCTCTTTGGTGTTCTGTATGGTAAGGACTGACCTCACAATCTACTTAACTTCTCTGACTCTCTTCACTCATCACTTCCTGGTGACCTGCTTTTTCACTGAGAAATGCTTTTTTCTCATGCATCATTTTATCTTCTCAATCTGTTATTCATAGTCCAAGTTGCCCTAAGTTTGAGCTGAAGTTTTAGTGTGTCTTAATGTATAAATTTATCGCTTTATGACTGTTTCATCTAAGGCACTAAATTGAATTTTTGGAGCCCACCCTCATCTTGTGGAGTAGCGCTAAAATACCAGTTCTTGCACTGTTAACAGCAGTCTTGGAGGAGTAACTAAAAAGTGATGTTTTATTGTATTGTATTCATGTTGTCTTGATTCAGCTGTTATTTCAGTAGCACCCTGTGCCTTGGGATGGATTTCTTTGGAGAGGAATGGCATGAGGAAACTGTCAGTGGGGTGGTGGTTTCCCTTAGCTCATCTACTCAGTCTCCAGTGTGACAGTGCCCTGAGGGACAGGTGCCACTCCAGGCGTTGTGTGCAGTGGCCCTTTGTACTCACTACAGTCCCTCCACTGCTGCTTTTCCATTAAAGTTTGAGGCTGAAAAGGTTCTTTCTCCTACATGTGCCATATTTCTCTTTTGTGTAGTTTTAAGTGCTTTGTTCATCAGCATCACATAAGCACAGTAATGAATGAGTCTCTGAAGAACAGAAATAAGAGTAATTATGCCACTGGCCAGTGGCAGTTAGTTATCCAGAAAAAACCTGAGATCTGTTGAGATGGAATTGGCTGTGGCTCTGCTGTCTCTTGCTTGAAGCATCATAAGTACTGTGTTACTGCACATTTTTGCACTTCTTTATGCAGCAGTATCTTTGTAGCCAGAATAAATAAATACAGACAATAATAAATACAGACAAAATAATTTATTTTTCCAGGAGATGAGTGAAAATGCATCAGGCAACAGTGAAGACTGCAATAGTGAGGAGGACGTGAAAAGCAATAAGCGAGTGATGAGCAGGGAAAGAGCTGTAAAAGCCAAGAGAAGGAGAGTGTTGGATTCTGACAGTGACCACGATGGCTCTGATGTGGAGTTCAAGCCTGATGGGAAAGAAGCAGCAAGCAGTGAGGAAGCCAGTAGTGGGGTGGATGAAAATGAGTCTTCTGACACAGAGACAGAGGCAGAGAGTGTTGCAGAGAGCCCCATAAAAGTCCCTTCTAAACGAAAGAGAAGTGAGGTGAAAAAGCCTGCTAAAAGGAGTAGCTTGGGAAATGAATGTTCTGAAACACCCAAAAGAGCAGCAACGGTCTCCTCAGAAGCCAAGTCTAAGCTGACATCGTTTGCAGCGCCTGAAAGTTTTGAATCTCAAGGAAATGCTTGCAGTGGAGGCACTGGTGGCTTCTCAGTGTGGGAGCACGAAAAGCTTGACTGGCTGCAAGAAGGGAAGAGGAGGGATGCGCACAGGAGGCGTCAGGGTGACCCCAATTACGACCCCTCTACTCTGTATGTGCCCGAGGATTACCTCAACAAGTGCACGCCGGGCGTGCGCAGGTGGTGGCAGCTCAAGAGCCAAAACTTTGATGCTGTGATTTGCTACAAGGTCGGAAAGTTCTATGAGTTGTATCACATGGACGCGGTCACTGGCGTCAATGAGCTGGGCCTGATCTTCATGAAGGGCTCCTGGGCCCACTCAGGTTTTCCAGAAACTGCCTTTGGCCGATTCTCCGACGTCCTGGTGCAGAAGGGCTACAAGGTGGCGCGCGTGGAGCAGACGGAAACGCCCGAAATGATGGAGGCGCGCTGCAAGTCCGGGGGCCACTCCACCAAGTTTGACAAGGTGGTGCGGCGGGAGATCTGCAGGATCATCACCAAGGGAACCCAGACCTACAGCGTCATGGACTGCGACCCCTCCGAGAACCACAGCAAGTTCCTGCTGTGCGTGAAGGAGAAGGAGGACTCGGCCGGGACGCGCGTCTACGGGGTCTGCTTCGTCGACACCTCCATGGGGAAGTTCCACGTTGGCCAGTTCCCAGACGACCGCCACTGCTCCAGGTTTAGGACTTTGGTAGCTCACTACACCCCTGTGCAGGTGCTGTTTGAGAAGGGCAACCTGTCTGTGGACACACAGAAGATACTGAAGGGCTCACTCGTTTCTTGCATTCAGGAAGGGCTGGTCTCGGGTTCTCAGTTCTGGAATGCATCTAAAACACTAAAAGTCCTTCTTGAGGAAGGATATTTCAAGGAGAAGCAGAATTCTGAAAATGGATGTTGTCTGCCCTCTGTAATCAAATCTCTGACTTCAGAGAGTGACTCCCTGGGATTAACTCCTGGTGAAAACAGTGAATTAGCTTTGTCAGCTCTTGGGGGATGTGTCTTCTATCTCAAAAAATGTCTGATTGATCAGGAGCTGTTATCACAGGCAAACTTCGAGGAATATGTCCCTGTGGATATTGCTACTGCAAAAACCATGAGTTCCAGTAGTTTGTTTGCCAGAACAGGCCAGCGGATGGTGCTGGATGGAGTCACCCTGATGAACTTGGAAGTCCTGCAGAATGGAACCAATGGAAGCACAGAAGGTACTTTGTTGGAGAGGATTGATTCTTGCTGTACCCCATTTGGGAAGCGACTCCTGAAACAGTGGCTCTGCGCTCCGCTTTGTAACCCTAAATCCATCAATGATCGTTTGGATGCTGTCGAGGACCTCCTGGCAGTGCCAGATAAAATGTCTGAAGTCAGTGAGTACCTCAAGAAACTGCCTGACCTTGAAAGACTGCTCAGCAAAATTCACAGCATTGGGTCACCACTCAAAAGTCAGAACCATCCTGACAGCAGGGCCATCTTCTATGAAGAACTCAAATACAGCAAAAAAAAAATCGCTGACTTTCTGTCTACCCTGGAGGGATTCAAAGTAATGAATGAAATTGTCGAATTCATGGAGGAGTTTGCCGGTGACTTCAAATCCAGAGTCCTGAAGCAGCTGGTCACCTGCAAAGCCAGAAATCCCGATGGCCGCTTCCCAGACCTGAGCGCGGAGCTGACGAGGTGGGACACTGCCTTTGATCACAACCAGGCTCGGAAGACGGGGGTGATCACCCCCAAGCTCGGTTTTGACCCTGATTATGATGGAGCACTAGAGGACATCAGAGCTCTCGAGGAGGATCTTCGGAAGTACCTGGATAAGCAGCGCAAGCTGCTCGGGTCCAAATCCGTGCAGTACTGGGGGACAGGCAAGAACCGGTACCAGATGGAAATCCCAGAAAGCGTCATATCCCGTAACCTGCCCGAGGAGTACGAGCTGAGGTCCAGCAGGAAGGGCTACAAGCGCTACTGGACCAAGGAGATCGAGAAGATGCTGGCCGCCATGGTGAACGCCGAGGAGCGCCGCGACGCCGCCCTCAAGGACTGCATGAGGCGCCTCTTCTACAACTTCGACAAGAACAGCAAGGACTGGCAGACAGCTGTGGAGTGCATTGCTGTGCTGGGTAAGAGCTCTGCCTCCCTCTGACACGCGGTAAAACTAGCCCTTGTGCTGATGAAATCTGATCTGGGGAAGCTGGGTCCAGCTCTTCACTTGTCCTTTGAAAGCTCTTGAATTAACAGTGATTCCCTTCTTTCCTTCCTGTTGCTAAATAGCAGGACAGTTGCTGGGCCTTGTGATGTTTGCAAGCTCTTTCTTCATTCCTGTTGCGTGGCTGTAAGATGTGCAGCCAAGTGTTTCTCCCAGTTTGGTGTAGTCTGGTGGGCCTCACTGCTTCCAGAGCCTTGTGTGTGGATTAGTAGCTTCTTATTAAATGGAGGTGTAAAAGTCTAACCTGCTGGCAAGTTCCTTTCCATCTGAGCAGGATGCTTTCTGGCCATCCTTTAAAAATGAACGTGCTCAGTGTCAAGCCTTGAAGAAGGTAGTCTACTAAGAAGGCTTCCCCAAATCCTCCTTAAATTTCTGGGATAGAACAACCTCCTGTATTCCCTCCTCAGGACTGACATACTTCTGTCCTGTGGATTTTCTGCTAAGATGAGGCACTCTGGGATGTCTTTGTTCCAGGGAAAAATGAAAGCACTCTCTGAATGCCACTAGAGCAGAAAAGGGAGGGCAGGCAGGCAGGGAGTGTTGGCTGGGAATGGATTTGCTGGGAGAGCTGGGAAGCAGTCACATCAGCTACACCACAGCTCAGGGCAAGTGCTGAATTGGTTCCCAGCAGAGAGGAATTCAGTGTCCAGGCTCAGCTGTAATGTGTGTACATAAAGCCTCTAAAATCATGAACAGTCTCATTGTGTAGGTGATCAGCTTTCAGAACCTCGGGGCTCAGCTAACTGAGGGGTCTTGTGCTGCTGTTTCCTGCTGGACACACAGAGTTTTAATATTTATACAGTTTTCTCTGGCAACTTTGAAGCAGAATTAGGATTCTTCACAAAGTAATTCACTGTCACAGAAGCTGATTTTCTCCTTGTTCTAAATGAAAAACCAATGCAATAAAAAGTAGTATTTTATACATGTACTTTTGAAATGAAATGATGTGGGTTTTAAAGACTTTTGAACTAAAAAAACTATAGAGGAGCGTTTTTATAATGACATCTGTAGAAATCTGGAAGGAATGAGGAAAGACACTGTAAATATTCCCATCTTTTACTTGTTCTGGAGTCCTTTGTGGGTATTTCCCTCATGAGGAAAATGGAGTAAAAAAAAAAAAAATTGTTTCTACAAAATTGCTGTTCAATGAGTAAATGAATTCCAGTGTATGAAGAAATTTGAAGGTGTGACTGACTGGAATTTCTCTTAATTTTCTAGATGTCTTGATGTCCCTTGCTCACTACAGTCAAGGCGGTGATGGACCTCTGTGCCGACCTGAAATCCTGCTGCCTAGGGATAATGCTCCTCCCTTCCTGGAACTGAGGAATTCTCGCCATCCTTGCATCACAAAAACTTTCTTTGGGGATGATTTTATTCCCAACGACATCGTGATAGGCATCAAGGATGAAGGCAGCAGCAGTGAGGCCTCCTGTGTGCTGGTGACTGGCCCGAACATGGGTGGCAAATCTACGCTGATGAGACAGGTGATTGTCACGTGTCCCACGGTACCTCTGGGGCTCGGGTAAGGGAATTACAGGGCCTGGCTGTCAAGGGTGTCACAGGAGATCCCAGAAGTGGCCTTCAGGGTGTGCAGCAATTGCACAGGCTGGTAGAAAGTGCTCATGTTCAGAGAGGTTTTCTGCTTTAGGGAGGGGTAAGTTCTGTTTGTTCTAGGAGAGTTGGTTGGGAAGAAGTGATAAGAGCATAGTTTCTCTTTTTCAAGGGACTTACCCAGGACTTGGCATCAGCTAGCAAAAGATGCTTCTGCAGGTTGAACAAGATGAAACTAGAGATCAGCGGGGAGGTTGCTTTATAAGCACTGCTTGCTGTGATAATTTGTGTTTTGAAGGCTTTCAGAGCAGTTCAGTTCTGCCAGAGATGCTGCTGTTGCAGCCTGGAGCTGTTAAAGCAGCGGGAAACTTTATGTACTCCAGTCCCTGTTTTAGGGGAAACACAGCTTCGTGCCCCCGTTGCGTGTGTGGAACTGAAACTGCAAGCAGGAGGGCCAATGTGAATGTCCCTGTTTGCTGTGCAGGCTGGTCTCCTGGTGGTCATGGCCCAGCTGGGGTGCTACGTGCCCGCGGAAGCCTGCAGGCTCACGCCCATCGACCGCGTCTTCACGCGGCTCGGCGCCTCCGACAGGATCATGGCTGGTGAGTGCCTGACACACAGGGCTGCTGGCACCAACTTCCTGCTCTTGCTTCGAGTGGCAAGTTGGGAGAGCTGGGAGATTTTGCAGGGAGAGCTGGGCACTCTTCTCTTGTTGTTCAGAGTGGAGACAGGATTGTACTTAGGCTTTGTTTTTTTTCATGTGTGCGTCCGTTTGATTTTTGACAGACACACAGGATCACTTCCTAATGAATTTTAATATTAAAAGCCTAACTCCCAGCTGGATCTAAGTCTGAGGAACATCTTTTTTTTAAAATTGATTATATTCTACTCTCACTGATACCTTTTTGTAAGTGTTCTGAAATAGGACAGTGATGTTGGGGCAGCTGTTGCACAGGAGTTGTTTTTGTACCTTCTTGTAAGGTCTACAGAAGTCCCTTGTTTCAGTCAGAATGCCTTATGTTTGAAATCTGATTTCTTCTGATGAGCAAGAGAGGCAGATGTCCTTCTTGGAAGTAGTAGTTGACAGTTCTTGGAGTATTTTGTTCCTTTAATGGAGAGGAAGGCACAAGTGGAGGATGACACGACAAGTGGAATGGTAAAGTCTGCCAGTGGTGATGGGCAAAGTGCCACTGGGCTAGAAAAATAAAATGATTGTTGTGGTAAGAGTAGTATCACTGCTCATTAAGGAGGGCACAGGTTTTCTGTGATCTGTCTGCTGAAAAATATGGGTCAGTGAATATGAAAGGAGTTAAGCCCACTGAACTTGTTGCACAGAAGGAATTTGGAAATGAATCATTCCAAGTTCTTAATTAAAAAAAATATTTATACTTCCCCAAATCAAGGCTTTTCTTTGCAGCTAGAGAATGTTACTAAGGCTTTCTTTGCCCAGCTCATTTCCATTTTGTTTAATTTCAGTACAGGAAGGAATCAAAAGTGTGAAAGAATACTTAAGTGCTTATGGTAGAGATGAGAAGGGCCCTTTCTTCATGAGAGATGGTCTAGCAAAATGTAGCATTTTCCAATTTTTTTTAAATTAACTGAGGACTGTACTTCTAATTTGACATTTCACATTGTGAGGAGGGTGAACACTGCAAAGAAGGAGCTTTGAAATCTGTTCTTGATGCATTTGTTTGCACAGTGTAGATAGGAAAGCACAGCAGAATTTGTTCCACAGCAGTCACTTTGTAAGGGATGTCAGCAGGACTTTTATGAAGCTAATTTTTTCAGTAATAAAATTTTAGGGCTTTATTTTCCAAATAAATGGTTATTCTTAAATATTGTTAAAAACGTTAAATCCTGGTACTTTCTTTAAATAAATGCAGAAAATCAGGATTGGTGGATGCTGCTTAATAATTCATGTTAGAAAACTTATGTTAGAGCAAAGCAGTGCTCATGCAGCATGTGTACAGGAAATAAATGCTTGCCTTTAATGGAATAAATTGCATTAATTGCTGCTACTTGTGATAATTTGCAATGATCTCCACAAAGAACAAGTAAATCCCAACTTTGTAAGTGTGGGTTTATCATGTGGAACAGTGTGAATAATTGTGTAATTCTGCTCGTAATCTGCTAAAACAAATTCCAGGTGTAAATTTCAGGCCATGTATTATCTGGGTTGCTGAAACTCCCATGAGATCCTTGAGCCTTAGCAGCAGAATATTGCTTTTGTCATACTTCATTCGAGGAGAGAAGATACAAATAAAGCCTTTATTATCCAAATAGTTCCCTCCTGACATCACAACCAAACCAGTAATTCCAGTCTCTTAGTCTTTGATTTTCTGCTTGTTTTTTTTACTGGAAAGCCACAAACACCTTTGGCCTATCCTATGCATTCAGAGCAAGAAAGGGACAAAAACTCTCCCCATTGTAGCCTTTGTGCCCCTCTTTTTGTCCAGCTGTTACTTTTGACTGGTGCTATTAAAAGTAATCAGGTGTGTTGCCCTGAAAACTTAATTAATTGTGCTTGTGCACAATTAATTAATAAGAATACTATTAATACAGGTCATATGATAATACAGTACATAAATAATAATAATTAATAAAATTAATATTAATTAATAAATAATACCTGTACTCTATAGGAAGCAAAACTTGTTTTTTCTGGTGAATGGGAACCTGCTGTTTTCACACTGCAAAAAAAGTGTCATGTTTTTGTTCAGTTTGCTACTGAGTTTCACTTTAGCTTAACAAAGATTCTAGTGCAGATTAAATGAGGTTTTAGTTGTGGTTCTCAAATCTTTGACTACTTCATGGCTTTTTTTTTTTTTTTTTGTCATTTCCTTTAAAGGTGAAAGTACCTTCTTTGTTGAACTGAGCGAGACCTCCAGCATTCTGCAGCATGCAACAGAGCACTCCCTTGTTCTCATGGATGAACTGGGTAATCAGACTATTTTGTAATAGATGAAAGCTAAATCTGAGGGATAAAGCCTGGCTGCAAGGTTTTTGGGCTGTCTGAATGGCAGCCAAGTACTCAGGGCCAGTTTCATCATAATGATGCTGGTGTTTAACTGGTGTCTCAGCCTCTCCAACATGAACACATCCTGGGTGCCCTGGGAACTCGTCACCACCTCCCACTCCCAGTCATTGGTGCTCTATTTCCAGCTGCGGTTTCCTGCTTTTGCTTTGCATAATTACTTGCAGCAAACCTCAGGAGAGCAGGAACATCTTTTTTTCTGCAGTGCAGAAGAGGGTGATTGTTACGGGGCCAACAGCCAGGTCACCTGCCCCTGGTGCTGGTGGCTCTCGCACACAGCGGGGAACGAACACACACTACAAATGCATCGCTGCGTCCATCTGTAGGGCGCCTGTCTCCAGCAGCACGGGAACTGTGGGCTGACTTTGCTGTGCCCCTCGTGTCCCCAGGCAGAGGCACGGCCACGTTTGACGGGACAGCCATAGCGAGCGCCGTGGTGCAGGAGCTGGCGGAGAGGATCCGGTGCCGGACGCTGTTCTCCACCCACTACCACTCCCTGGTGGAGGACTATTCCCACAGCGGCGCCGTGCGCCTGGGACACATGGTACGTGTGCCAGGGTGGGATTTTCCCTGCTGGCGTTTCTCCTGCTTTTCTGTGCTCTTCTGCCCCGAGAAAAGGGTGTTTTGGGAACGGGACGCGATGTCCCATGCGTTTCTTAGGCTGCAGGTCAATATTGCGAACTCTTAACTTGCGCTCTTCCCAGGCGTGCATGGTTGAAAATGAGAGTGAGGATCCAAGCCAGGAAACAATCACGTTCCTGTACAAGTTCATTGAAGGAGCCTGCCCAAAGAGCTACGGCTTCAACGCGGCAAGACTTGCAGATATTCCAGAGGAAGTCATTCAGAAGGGGCACAGAAAAGCCAAAGAGTTTGAAAAAACAACCATCTCGCTGAGAATATTTAGGTAAGGCCCTGGGTTTCTGTATCTAAGTTGCAAATGGCTTACAGGAGCCCATCTTAATATGTGGGCAGTGGCTTTTGCTCAGTTACAGCACGGAGGGGCAGTTACAACTACTTTTGTGAACCTTTTGGGAGGGAGGTACTGGGGGAGGGCAGAGATGATAAGCAGTATTTTAAGCCTTGGGTCGTTGTGCTGGTCCGAATTTGCACACAGAGGTGCTGGGGGGGAGCCGCTGGCAGCCTTTACACCAGGCCCAGCATCCACGTCTCCTAAAGCTGTTGCAGGAAAGGCAGCCTTAAGCTCTGCCCCTCAGTGTCCCTGTCAGTAAAGGTGGTTATTTCCCTCAGGTACCTGTGCCAGGTGGTGGATGGAACAACTTGTGATGCAAACGCGGTTCGGAAACTCACGGCGATGATCGACCGGCTCTAGGAACTCGCACGGGTTACTCAAGAAGGTGTGAGCAGACAACGTTATGATCTAATAAACTTTATTTTTTAAAAATGACCATTTTTCCATTGTCTTTCCTAGGAAATTAAACCCTTTAATTCATACCTACCCTCTACATAATGGTTATTGAGTACTCCACAATATATTAAGTCTAGATGTTATGGTACATGCATACACTTTCAGGCTGTTGATTACCCACTGTCACCAATACACATAAATGGAAAAAAGCTATGAAACTGTATAGGGCTGTATATATACTTGTCTCAGCTTCATTAGAGCAGGAAATTGCTGTGATTTCCAGCAGGTTATGTAAGTAATGTCCAGACTGTTCAAAAAAAACTATGAACAGAGTAAAAGTACAAGACTGTTTTGAGGAGACTTTCTACTGTGTACTTTAAAACATAGTAAAACTTCTTTCACAAAACTTAGTTACATGGGTACTTTGTTTTATAGTGCATTATAGTCTAGGAAGTCTCATTAAAACACTCGCTTCTCTTTCTTTTGTTAGGGTGGTTTGAGTACAGACTATTGCTGGGGCAGGGGAGGAGATTATTTTAACTTCAGAGGACACCAGAAAAATTGCTGGATATAATTTAAGATTAGTGTTTTCTCTTTCATAGAAAGAAGGTACATACTGGGACATGAGTACAGTTACAGCAAGTCTAGGTGTGCTAACAAAACAGGACACATTCAAGTACAATAAGATTTTTTGCTTGAAATTAGAAACAAACTACATGAGATTAAAGCATTAAATTCATATTTCTCAATCTGAATAAATGTTAAAAAATCAAAAGAAATGCAGAAGTGCTAGCTCACATTTTTACCATGTTACAAAAGCGATTGGTACCCATGTCCATAAAGGCAGCAACAAAGAATGCTGCTTGTCTACAGAATAGTACTACTGCAAATTGGACTGCGTTTCAATGCTACTTGTAAAAACACCAGCTCTCAGAAGTTGGTATCTGTACAAAATTGCAGCTTATTTTTCTTCACTTCTGTCCCTTCAAAGTCTTTGTTTACACAGTAATGCTAAAACGCCCAGTTCTGTTATCCTGAGTCAACATATTGCCACTTTCTTTTTTGGTAGGTTGAGCTCCATAGTGTCAACACCTCACACATCCGCTTTAACACAGTCTCTTTCTGCAGAAATGGGCAAGTGTAACTTCCTCCAAAAAAAAAGTTTTAATAGTTATGACATTAGAATGGCAGGACTTTCTTTCTGAAAAGGAATTCAGTTGTGCTGCAATGTATTAGATTCTATAGGTGGAGCAGAGTCATATAGTGTATCTGTATCGTGTGTAGGCTCTCCGGCGAGCGTACAAGGATTGGACAGTGTTCCAGCACCACAGTCACAGAAAAACCTACAACACAGAGAGACAGCTTAGTGGCCATGCCCTCCTGCTCTGGGAGCAGCCCCACGCCCTCTGGCAACGTACCTATCGTGTCTAATGAATTCTACGTCGTGTCCTTGATGGCACTTCTTGATGCAGTTCACACAGATGGCGTTACGGTCTGTGGTGTTGCAGGTGTGACATCTGGAGGGAAAAGCAGCACGTTAGGCAGGAGCCAAAACCTGACCAGCTCTCAAGGGAAGTGCTCCAGGAGGCTGGAGGGCCAGAAATGCACTGAAGGAAAGAGGGTGCACAGGACTGTGAAGTTTGAGAATTTTACACTAACTTGGATTCCACAGCACACTTTTTGTTACTTGTGTCACCAACACAGTCGTGCTGTGAAGCACCCTGGGCTCAGGTTCACAGAAATAATCTCTGTTTTCCTCAAGCCCAAAGTCAATTCTAGAAAATGGGAACTTATTAAATCCTCTTCTGTTGCAGCTGAGGAAGGGCACACGTCTGTGTGTTCACTCACACCCAGCAACTGTTCTAGGGCCTTGCAGGAAGAGAAAGGGGGTTTCTTGGAAAGCCTTGCTGTAGGTGATGGGAAGGAACCTGTTACCTGTAGAAGTCATGCATCGGGTAGCTGGTGTAGCTTGAGATCTTATATAAACACTGGCCTCTACTGACAGCTTTCTCTATGGCATCTTGATTGTTCATTATTTTGTTATCTGTTGGGGGAAAAAAAAAATCCAGAACTAATCACATCTGGATCAATGACTCTCTTTTTTTTTTTTTTCCTTGAGGCGCTGAAGCAAAGGGCCTATTAGGAACAATTAGTTCTATACCTGCATTTCAACTCTGGCATTTCAGAATATAAAATCCTCAATGCCCACATGCTCAGAGTACCATGCACTCCTGAAGCAAATAACACTGTTCCTCTTTGCACACATGGCGTGAAATACCTGATAGCCTCCATTTAAATACTCTTTTTGAACTTGGCTGTTAATAAATGCTTAGAGACACACAAGCCTTCCTAGCAGGTGTAAGTTTTCTGCTGAGGAGCCTGAAACCCAATGTTTGAAAGCCTCTCTTTTACCATAAGACCTGTTATTACACATCCCTTAGAAAGAGAAGGATGGCTCTTTCCCCAGCAAAGTTTAGGAATAAAGTACTTTCCAACACAACAGAAGTGGAAATTAGGTCTGACCAGCTCCAGTACTTCAAAGATGTGTCCAAGGCACAGTGAGTTTGATAATCCCCTCTTCTGTCTAGTGCCAAAGTGCACCTCAAAAAGTTCTGCCCACTCCCAGCAGCATCAGAGCACCGAGTGATGTCATCACAAAACCCAGGTGCTGGGAAGCAGGGAGCCAGAGCTTGTGTCTTAAGAGGCACAAATCCACAGGAAAGGGTACAGGCAAGAATGTAAAACTCCTGCAAACTGAACCTTTTTCATCTTGAAAAACCTCCTGAAGCTGTCTGGCATTCAAACCATCATTCCCATCTTGTCCAAGAGGATCCTGTCTCATGCACACTTTCTCCACTATAAAAGGGAATTTTATATATGTGAACTGTTCATATTTTCTGAAAAAATATGTTTGGGATTGAGAATGTTCATGCTTTTAGATCCTAAAAGCCAACTGAGGTGTGTTTCTTCACTGGAAACATGTTTTTGGATATGTAGGAAAAATACTTTCCATTGTAAATCAGAATTGGAGTCTGAGATGGGCCAAAGATCAGGAACTGGTTCAGAAGTGATTTTGAGACAGAAGAGCTGATCACAGTTTTAATGTACCAGCAAAACCTTAAGTTACCTTTGAACCCATCTGTTTGTCTAAAAATCTTAACACAGCTTAATGTGGCTCATTACCTTCAGCTGAAACTTAGCCACAACCCTGCTTAAGGTGGTACCAGCTGTGAGCCACACAGGGTGCAATAAACCAAAGACCCAGCAGCACCAAACAAGTGACCAAACACAGGCCAGGAGGACTCGGGCTCACCTTTCATCGTGACATTGACACCAGATGCTAGAAATAAACCTCCAAAGCGGTTGTTGAAAATCTGATTGCCTTCTAATGTTGCAGTCGCATGATTTGTTATTTCAATACCTTCAGTGGGTCAGGGGAACAAAGGAGAGAAAAGAGAGTGGCAAAGTTAAATCCCTGCTGGTTGTACATTTGTACCTCTCTCGTCATCTACAGCTTGGTTGGTTGTTTTGTTTTTTTTTTAAGCCATCATAAACTCAAGGGGAAGAAAGAAAAATGACACAGCTATGAAACTGCACTGTAATTTGTTATAAAACTGAGGTTCAAATGCTGCTGTTGAATCCTTTCAAAGAGCTACAAGCTGGCATGCAAGGCTTCTGGGAGGAACAAAACACTACTCGTTTATCTGATTATAAAATGGTACTATGACCATGTTTATTTTCAAAGGGGGTATGATTTTTGGGCACTTAGAGCTGTCATCTTCATGTACATTTGAAAGTTCTTGTGCACATACCTTACCCTTTTAAAAATATCTTTTAAAAAAAGTTCTCAAGATGGGCACCTAAAATTCATTTCTTTAATTCTTAGCTTTTATCAGTAACCCGTGTCTTCCAAGTCATTTGTCCAGGACTGCTCTTGACAGCAACCTATCCTTCCCCCCCACCACACTGAAACAACACCTTTAGAGGCTCTTCTCAGAAAACTTGCTTCTTCTGAAAGAAAGATGGGAGAAAACTCAAGAATGCAATTTTAGTTGAAATGGAATGGAATGCAAGACGTATGAAACTGTGATGATTAAACAGTAAAATTGCAAAAAATCACTGTTAAACATTCCTCATCTCTTTTGGAGAAAGAAACACTCATTTTTACAATTTTTCAGCTTTGTGGAGTGCAAAAGTTGAACTTGAGATGCAATTCAAATCTCCTTAAAACGTGTATTTGCTCCGTTTCTAGGTTTCAAAGTAGCGATAAGATATTCATACGAGCATCCAGCACATCAACTACAAATGTATCCTAGACAACTTTACCAATTGCTTCTAAAATAAAATAATGAGAAGTATTTCACAAAAAAAAAAAATGACAAGACAGAATATGTGTCACTTCCCAACATGCTGTAAAATACACCCTGACTACAATTCTGAATTCTCAAATGACTTTCAGAATACACTGAAGGATATCCCAGTTGCTTTTAAAACATCTAAATACCATGGGGTAAAGAAACCTAGAGTAAGCTTTGTGAAAGGCTCACTCTAAGCTTCCAAATTTGATTTAAACAGCACAAACCTGCAGCAAAACCATCGAATATTCGGTTTTTCCTTAGCACAGGGTGGCTATTGGTGCTGATAAGAACACCAGCTTGAGCATTCCTGAAGATATCATTCTCTTCCAGAAGACCTATGACAGACCAACAAATGTTACATTTGAGCTTGGGAGCATGTCCTGACCTGTAACCTTTCTATAAAATATTTTCAAAGGATCTTATGTGTCACAATCCTGTTAATAACTGCTTTCATTTGGAGAATATGCACCAGTAGCACTGACATCAATGATACTAGTTAAAAGTAGCTCTCAGTGTATAATTTTGGAAGTGTATTTTTTCAGTACACAGCATGGAATTTGCCATCATAGGCACCACTGCAGAAAACTTAAGTCTTTCTGCTTTCCAAATTTTTCTTTAATTTTTCTAACACCTCTCTCATCTTGTCTTCTAAAATGAACAGACTGCCAAAGCCAAGCTTTTTTTTTTTTTTGTTACAGGACAGGATTCCTTTAAAATGCTGAGTTGAAATTAAAGCTCACTTAGAGCAAGTGATTATCTACAGAGTATCAGAAGCTGATATCAGGGGACACAACAGTCAGGGGATTTCAGACAGAGACCACTTCTGAATTTACAGAATTCCTTAAAGATCTGTGGGTTTTTTCCCCCCTGAATCTTGGACACTCTGGCA
The DNA here is from genome assembly GCF_024509145.1 of Vidua macroura. NCBI lineage: Eukaryota > Metazoa > Chordata > Aves > Passeriformes > Viduidae > Vidua > Vidua macroura. Next base: position 2,923,400 of record NC_071573.1, on the reverse strand, counting down.
GAACCTAAACAGCTCAGGTGCATGATTTTGACTATGTGACTTGAATCCAACACTGTGTTTCAGTCAAATGACAAAGCTTACAAAAGCAAATGGGATAAAAGGACTGTCCTAAGCAGCAATCTAACAGTTATCTTGGATGAGATTAATTACCTCTCTGCCTCCCACAGATTTCAGTATTACTAATGTAATTAAGGCTAAAAAGCATTAGGGTATGTTCGCTATAACTATTTTATCACTTCAGAAGACAGGAGCTGTGTTTCTAAAGAGCACTTTAAAAAGAACACAGCTTAAACTGAAATTTAACTCTTATCCAGAACATTCAGTGAAAAACAGTAAGGGAAAAAGTTACCTCTTCCTCCATTAAATATACAGATGCCTCCATCTCTTCCATCATGGATTTTATTTCTTCTTAGTGTAGGATTACTGTCTGTTTTAATCCATACACCAGCCATTGCGTTATCAAAAATTTCATTGTCTTCTATAAATCCAAGCCCTAAAATTAAAGGAAGGGTGGAAAAAAATAAAATCAAAAAGCATAATAAATGAGAATGTAACACCACAGAACACAGGCAATTCTGGATAAACATGAAAAACAAACCTACCAGAATTATAGACAAGAATACCACCATTCTGACCACCCCAGATCTTGTTGCGTCTGATTTTGGGGTTGCTTCCAGTTCTAGAGTGAAATGTAAGTAAGAAGTCATTTCAAAGTCATTAAAAATAAGTCATTTATAGTCATTTACTATATCCTAAGGCCAAATATCTCAAATACTTCTAAAGAAGTGCCCCGTGGATCTCTCTGCTTAAAAATCTTAGTAAAATACAGTTCTTTCCAAACATGCAAACATAATTTAGCTTTACAGACTTCAAGGGCCACATATTCCAGTCAATACCCAGGCTGTATTTTTGGTAATTTTCTTGTAGGTTAAAGCGGAGGATATTCGGACATACTGGATTTCAAAAAAGTTATTTTTATAAACAAAATGACAAGAACAGCTAAAAGGACACAATAGAGCACATAACAAGCTATGCCTGTTTTGGCAGAAAATCAGAATAAATGTTACCTTATCTGAACCCCTGAGTACATGTGATTATAGATGTCATTGTCTTCTAACACGCCATGTCCATTGTCATAAAAATAAACTCCAACCTAACACATCAAGAATTATATTATTAGTTCCAAAGTAATGAGGCATAAAACCACAGGACTTTCTTTTCTGTGGCCCTCTTGTAACCACAGAGCAAAACTCACTTGTTTCCCACTGTGTATTCTGTTTCTCCTCAAGACTGGAGTGCTCCCTGTTGTCACCCAGACTCCAGCCAATGTATTGCTGTAAACTTCGTTTTCCTCAATCACACCTTGTCCTTTTTCATGCTAAATACAAGATGGTTTAAGAGTTAAGAAAACCTGCTAAACACCAACACTCTTTTTCCTGCTGTATCCATCCCTCCCACCCCTGGCTTCTTTACTGTAGCAAAGTAATTCCTTTCCATTTGAGTAAGCTTTTTTGCTCTTTTTTTTTTTTTTTTTTTTTTTTTAAAGTAACAGCATATCATGATTTTGAATGTTTGCCATGAAACAAAGAACATCCTGCATGTAAATCATTCTGTTTCAAGGCTCTGCAGTATTTGTAAATGTCTGCTGGCTGTTGGCAGGAGAGGTGCCTCCCCAGTGCTGTGCACTCACATGAAAGCCCTGGCTCGTGGTTCTTAAACCTACACCCAGCTCTGTCCCCAAGATGGACAAAAAGCTGGCTCTGAAGGTCACCACATGTGCTCAGAGGTCAAACCACAGTTTTCTCAGTCAGGGGAAGAAGCTGTTCTGGTTAAATTTCCTCAATGAAGAGATGAAGCTGCACACTTGCAGCGTTAGCTGGACCTTAGGTAACCTTTGGCACATATTTCTGAAAATCTGGTATTGCTTAAGGAAACCTGACAGCTCTTTCAGTTCAGTTAGCAGAGCCCTTGCACACGTTGGGAATTGGGCTTTATTTCCCACTTTTTCAATGCAACAATTGCAATTTCTATCATCCTGAAGGCAGTAAAAAAAAAAAAAATCTTCTCTGAGGTTAGTGGTAAACACATTACACTCCAAAAGAGCTGAACAGACTTTTTTTTTTCAAATGATGACACACTACTATGAAAACTAAGCCTTTTCAAAAAGCTTTCAACCATGCAACGATAAAATTCTATAATCTATCCCATTTTAAATATTTTACTCTGTAATAAGAATAATTTAGTGGCATTTATAAAAACCTTCATCTTTTAAATACCAGCACCAGCTTCAGTCTCTTACCATGAACCTGGTTTCTAACAAAAGCTCAAGCATTGTAAGCACAAACATTTCACACAGGGTCCTTCTCCCCTTGACATTTCTGAAACAGAACACAAGTCTGTGCCTGTCCTAGGCTGCACTTACTACATAAATTCCTCCATGTTGACCATCATGAATCTTGTTGTGTCGAACGATGGGACAGCTGTTTGTTCGAATCTGTATTCCTGCTAATGCATTACCTGTCAACAGAAGTGTTATTTAATACAACTTACATATTCATTTTTCTCAGAAATCAATATGCAGCAAGCAAATCAGCTTACCATAAATGTCATTTCCTTCAATAAGGCCTCTTCCATCACCAAAGATATAAACACCACCTTGATTCCCATTAAAAATTGCATTGCCCCTAAGATAAAAATCAACATTATGAAGTTATTCTAATACACTGTACAATACTACATGTGTAGATAGTGGCCAGGACTGTGTCCCATTCAGATTTAAAATAAAAAACTTATGTTCTGTTGCTTTGAGAAAGACCTACCTCTAAGTGCACACACAAATTAAAAATGGAGTTCAAGTGAATAGAGACAGAAATTTCATTGCTACATATACAAGAATATTTACAGCTCCCCAGAATTAAATTAAATTAAAGTGCACTTATCCCATCCCCATCAAATCTCTTCTATGTAATAAAATAAAAATGAGGAAAACAATACCTTATTGTCGGGTCACTGTTTGAGGTAATCCAAACACCTGCAAAGTTGTTTGCATAGATTTTGTTCTCTATGAATTGTCCTCTTCCTTTTTCATGCACATAGATTCCTCCAGTCTGGCCGTGATGGATTTCACACCGCACCACTGTTGGGTTGGCATATGCTTTCACTTCAAAGCCTGCTATCCTGTTTCTGTGGATGTTGCAGCTTTCAAAATAACCCTTAAGACATAAAACATGCAGTTTCTTATAAAAGTCCTTTTTTAAATGAAGGTTATTCCCTCCCCTTTAAACTCAATCCTCATTTAAAAGGAAACAGTACCAAAATTGACAACATATAAGTACTATATAGCTAATTAAAACAACTACTGACACGATATAATTTCATTTTTCCAAAAATAAAATACTATTTCAAAGACACTGTGTTTGCATTGCTATTTATGACTACTCATGGAATACCAAGAAAAAATGGCAACTCTAGATATAGCACATTGAATAGGACTCAGTATCAGGTTTCCTCAGCAGCTCCTAAGGATCAGACTCCTTTCAAAGGCCATAAAGCCCACAGGCCCAACACAGGAAGGAAAGTACTATGGAGAAAACTACCTGCTTGTTTTCAGACCAGGAACTATATACATTTGGCAAAAATATGGTTTCTTTAGTGTGCTAAATTTCTTTGAAACCACTGATCAAAATAAGTAATATGAATATGCCAATTCAGTAATTTTTCCAGGGTTGGATTGGTCTGAGTGGCATCTCTTATTGGAAATGGTAAATAACCACCAAGTGGTGTGCTGTAATTTGTGAATGGCTTAGGTGCAAGCTCCTGAATGCTCCAAAACTGTCTCCAGCAGGCACCATTTTTCCTGTAGCCACCTAAGTTAGCTATTTCAACTTGCTCATCATGAAACTTGTTATATTTGTGCACTAAAAAAAACTCAAACAACAAACCCCAAAACCAAACCAAACCAATTAAAAAAACAAAAATAAAACAAAACACCCCCCCCCCCCCCCACATAAGTCCTGCTACTGCCCAGAGTAACTGGATTCCATGCTCACATGATCTACTACCAGGAATGCCTCAGGCCTGGAGTTACTACTACCTGTCACGTGGAAATTATTCCATTTACTGCCAGCCTAGGCAGTCAGCACCCTGTTTCACTGTGCTGTGAATTGCTATGGGACTCCTTCAAACACTGACTACAAAAAACCAGAAATACATCCAATTTAACAAGGAAATCAAGGCAGCATGCTCTTCTCCCTACTCTGAGGATTGCAGACAGGAAAGGCAGTACGTGGATTAAAGATTCTCCAAAAAAGTGCTATCCATGTGCATAGCTTGGCTCCTCAGACTCCTCTGGGTAACAAATAAAAGTCAAATGGAAGACACATTCTGTAGGTATTCAGAGTATGTTTTTTTCAAGAACTTTGAAGAAATCCAATCCTAAGTGAGTCAAGATGGTTTCAGAGTTCTCAAGGAAACTACACACTAACAGACAGGGGAATCCAAAGATCTCAGAAATATGCCTTCATGCCAACAGGCAGTCTTTTGACTTCTTATCCTGAAAGGAATCTCTTTTTTCCCCCCTAATTTGCACTTAAAATGAAGCTCTCAGAGAAACTTACCTAAAGTGACAATTTGGTATATAAAGGCAAGCCTGATTCTCCTGATGGAATACACAATTTCAGTTAAAATATTACTAAACATGGTTTGACATATTTTTAATTACTTCACACATTAGTCTCTCTCTGAGTGCCAAATATGCTTTTGACTACAGCACCATGATGAAAGAAAAGGGGTATTTCAGGTGTGCTTCATCAAAGTCCTTCTGGATTCCAGGTAGAAGTTGCAAACAAACAGAGCCTTTCTCATGTGGCCTGCAGGAGCTCCACAAGCTTCAGCAAGCACCAATATTTAACTTGAAAAATGTTGGGACTGCTGATTCAGAAGAAAGTGGGAATTTGCTGTAAGCCTCTGTGAAGGAAATGCTCCTTCAAAGAGGGGGAATTAAACAAAATAAATCTGTATCTCAGATTCCTTTATAAGCCTGACTAGTGGGTTGGAAAGCCAAGGCTTTCTGCCGAGTAAGATCCTGTAACATTCAATACCCATGGAGAGAAACTGCATTAAACAGCCCAGTCCTCCTTAATCAGAGTCAGCTTAAGCTGAAGGGCTGGCTTTGAGTTGATGTAGTTAAACCCAGTGGATTTCTGCATCTGTTGAGACCAAGTCTGACCCTCACCTGTGTGCATCATTGTTGAACTCGAGTCAGCTACACCAACAGAGCTGCTGCTTGTCAGAAACACATGCAATTCCACCATTCTGAGCAACCACCTCATCCCAGACTTCCTATTTCCTATCCCTCTGTTTCCCAGGACATTCTCTGTTGATACCAACAACTTCTTTGGCCCCAAATTCACCCCCGAGAAAGGGCTAATACTGACTTCAGTCTTTAAGATGCCCTCAGGCAATCCCTGGTATCTTTTCAGCCACCAGACCCACATCCCTTCAAAAGGCATTACTGTGCCTTTGAACTCCAGCCCCTCAAAGAGGTCTGGTGATGAACTTGTGGATCCCAAAAAATCACATATGGCTTCAGGCAACACTTTTTCTTTGGAACATAAGTGAGTATTTTTTTAAAACTGAAACTGTGTTTCTGACCTGTTTGTTACCCACAGGGTCCACCAACACTGCTGTAACACAAAGCTTACTGCCAGCTCCAGCTACAACAAGGTACCACCATCAGGCACAGCTGCTCCTCTCAGCACTCTCGAGCTGCCCAACCCTTATGCTCTGTCCAGCTGTTTGGCAGCTCAAGCTATTGAGGTCAGGAAGTCTGCACAAAGGGACTGCAAGCCTTATATTGCCTCCACCTCCTTCTAAGAATGGTTTTCAAGTGTGCTGGGTGTTTGACTTGGGCTTTGTGGGGGTTTCTGGTTATAATTCAACAGCTAACAGAAGAGGAACCTGGAGGGGACAGCACCAGACAGTGGCAGGATTGCTAAGGAAAAAGAGACCCCTATGATAAGTGAGAAGGAATAGAGGATGCATGTGGAAAAAGTATTACAATCTTACACAAAACTACCAAGTAGCTTACTGCTTGAAAATCCTAAATATTAAAAAGCAGCTCATCAAATTTATTTACAATCCCAGGCAGAGCATTAGCTGTGGACACAAAATGACAGCTACACTGACAGCATGTGTGGGCAAGAGCACTGCTGCAGCCCAGTAAGATCTGAGCAGGTGAAGGAATCAGAAACAAACACCACAGCAATGATAATGCTGATATTCCCACCTGGCACACACTGTACAGAAAAAAATGTGATCACAAAGATTGGATCTTACACAGCTGGAAAAACTCCAGACTTTTTATATCAAGATTAACTCAGTGATTGAACTTGGATGCTTTTTTTCTTTCTGCATATTGTCCAGTCTAACAAACATGGCTCTGAAATGCTTTAGAGTTAAAACTTTCAACTGATGGGATTTTCTTGCTGCTTTTCTTCTCAGAGGATTTCTACCCCCTTTATTTCTAAAAGGGCTTTTTTTCTTTCTCTGTCTTGAAGATTACAACATTACAGAAACACAGAGGTATTTAATATTACTGTTTGAACAACACATGTATTAAAAGTAAAAATATATAATTGTGTAAGGTTTAACATTTCCCAAATATTTATTGACTCTGGTATTCCCAATTGGGTAGAAAAAAAAAAAACCCACAAAATTAAAAAAAAAGACAACAGAAAACCATTATAGAAGAAGAGTAACTGCCTATGGTTATAAAAATGTGCTTCCTAAACCCTGGAAGGGTCCTTATTTAAGAGTTACTGCATTTTATGAAACTTCAAATGCAACATAAAGAAAATCACATCCAAGATGCAAAACAAACCATTTATTCTTATGCACAGCAAAACGCAATTGAGTTTTTAATGTAGTCTGTATAGAATCTGGCATATGCTTAATTTTTTTTTGGACTTTAAATACACATTTTTTAAAAATTGTCTGATTTGTAGTATTTAGAAGACAGAGAAATAAACTAGGCATGATCACCCAACTTAGACACATGCTGCTACATTTTTATTTCAGCAGAAAGAAACCCCCCAGGCTTCTCATTTGGGAGCAACGAAAATGAAAACTGTTTTGCCTAGAGCTCAGCTTTAAAATTAGGCTTATTCTTACATTAAATTGGAACTTCTCCGTTGTGTGCACACAACAACAAAATACAATTTATGACAGGTGCTTGGTAACTCATCTCAGGCACCTGAGAGGTCAGGATAAGGCACTCAGGGCTGTCAATGCCACACTGCATTTTTAATGCCAGCTTGTTACGTACTTGTCACAGCACTAAGGCAAACATCAGGATATTGCCAGTTTAAAAATAAGAGGTTAAAGTTTCTACAAGTATCAAAACACAAAGAACAGTTTGAGAACATGAAACTGAAAAACAAAGCACTCTTGAACCTTTTGGAGACAGCATTCCAGCACAGAAACCCACGGGAAAAGAACGTGTAGGGTAGGAATTCAGCACTGGAATCCACTTGTCCCACTTCACAGTCACAAGCAATATTAAAAAATTACAGAAAGTAACAGAAGTGAGAGAAGCAAAAATACAAACTCCATTGATTTGTTTAGGAATATAGGATTTGCATCTGAAGGATACCATGCCACTTTGTCACATAACAAGCATATAAACATTGCCAATGATGCAAAAGCAGAAGATGCTGCTAAAGCAGACTTTGAGACATGAGGGGACTAAATCTTTCAAAGGAGTTTATGACTATGAAATACTTAAAAAATATTTGCAGCTGAGATAAATATTATTCACACATTCTCTTTAATGTGCTACTGTTTCCCTTAAACAAAAGGGAAACATTTATTTCTATTCCGTTTTGCTTGTGATACCACACTGATCACAGCTCTGAAACAGACATTTCATTGGTAAGAAAAAAGATCAAATACACTTTTATTTAAAATTAATCAAGTGAATTCAGCCTGGCTTTTTAATTTTTTTAATATTTCAGTACTCATATATTTAATATTTATACTTCAGTACTTAAACAAGAAGCAGCTCCTACCAAGACTTTCCAATTAACCCTCAAGCCTACACACAGCCACATCCCCTGCAAGAGCTGCTGAAGTACTTTCCTTTACCAGTTCTTCTATAGCTGAAATCACTTCATTCCATGTTTCCAAGCCTGTTTAAGTCTTGAAGGGATGTATGCACCCACTGAAGTGGATCACAAATGCTTGTACAGTATGTTAACACAGCTTAATGCAGTCCAAACAATGAGATAATATAAACCAAAGACATCTGCCACCACTCTTTGCAAACTAGCCAAACAACATCATCTCTAGAGGACAGAAAATGATGTAAAGCCATCCATCAGAAGAGGGCTGCCAGCAGGGCATTCTCAGCTGGTGCAATCTTGCCCAACACAGAACAAGCACAGTCCTTAGGATGTAACTATCACAGTGGAGAAGAGGCACCTACCAGCAGAATCCCACCATGTGGGTGTTTCACCTCCACTGGCAAGATTTTATGCAGGCAGCAAAAGCAGCAGCCCTGTGACCTGTTTGCCTTCCACTGCAACCAGAAAACCACAAATCCAACAGCTACAACAAGCACTGCCTCTATCCTTTATCTCTGCCCCTCAGCAACCTGGGCAAAGAGGAGAAAGGTCTCACTGGATTGCACCCACAGTGGATTTCCTGTTAATGCTATTTACAGTCTGCCAGCTCTCATCAAAAACCTGAGTAGGACTTGCTGACTAGTTCTGGATTAGAACTTGCTGAGGGTGCACTTGATCCCACTGTCTGTATCACTGATGAATGGTACTGGTCCCAGTACAGACCACCGAGGGACACGATTTAGCCACTGGCATCCACCCTCTGGATGCAACTATCCAAACAACTCCTCATCCACTAAACAGTCTATCCATCAAATCCACATCTTTACCACTTAGGGAGAAGCACGTTGGAGGGGAGTGTGTCAAGGCCTTACAGGAGCCCACGTAAATGACATCCATAGCCCTTCCTGTCTCCACTGAGGCAGCCACTCCACCAGAGAAGGTCACTGGGCTGGTCAGGCAGGACTTGTCCTTGGTGAAGCCGTGCTGGCTGTCCCCAGTCACCTCCCTGTCCTCTGTGAGCCTCAGCACAGCTTCCAGGAGGAGCTGTTCCATGAGCTTCCCAGGCACAGAGGTGAGGCTGACAGGTCAGTACCTGCCAGGGTTCTCCTTTGTGCCCTTTACTGAAAATGGGTGCAATGTTTCCCTTTTCCCAGTCACCAGGGACCTCACCTGACTGCCATGACTTTTCCAAAGTCCTGGAGAGTGGCTTGGACCCTACATCAGCCAGTTCCCTCAGGCCTCTGGGATGCATCTCACTGGGCTCCATGGACTTTTGTACATTCAGGTTCCTCAGGCAGTCACAAACGTGATCCTCTCTTACAGTGCGAGTGACTTTGCTCCCACTGTCCTTGCCTTGAGGTCCATCCAATAAAGAGGTGTGGGAAGACAGACTGCCAGTAAAAACTGAGGCAAAATGCTCAGCCTTCTCCTCATCTCTTGTCACTGCTGTTACTCATGAAGGGGGTGGGGTGATGTGCTTTTTTGCTGCCATTCCTTTTCTGAAAGACATACCTGTAGAAGCCTTCCCTGTCATTCCTTGCATGCCTTGCCAAGTTCAGCTCCATCCATACCCTGGCCTTCCTGACCTGGACTTTTCCCAGGTCACCTGTCCCTGCTTCCTCTTCCTTCTTGCCCTTTAGTCTCAACCCAGCAGGTCTCTTGCCTTCCTTTCCTGATTCCTAACACCTGGGGATCAAAAGCTTTTGCACTCTATGGAAAGCATCCTTAGAGATCTGCCATTTTAAAAGAAAACTGCTTGTTTTGCCAGCTGGGCGTGGGGAATTGGGACTTTGTCATTCAAACAGGAAAAACAATGATTTGGCACTCCTTGGAAGACATGCAGAATATTTTCCTAAAACAAGTCAGCAAATTATCTTCTATTTCAGAGACAAAAACCCATTCTATTTCAAGGGCTATGAATGTCATTTTTCACTACTGTACATGTACTTGGAAGTGATGAGCTTCACCCCACACAAATAAACATATTTATGAAAGAAGGCCTGAACTCTGATATGAAATTCGGTGTTAAAATTCCACACCTAATTCCCTGCTACAAAAGTCCTCTTCCCAGAGAATATGTACATACCCTATTTCAGAGTTTTACCATTAAAATAAGGCTAAGTCTCCACAAAGCTTTTTTTTTTTTTTCATTTCTAAATCATCCAGCACCTTATTTTTGTTCAATTTCAAAGGGAAAAGAATGAAGTATAAATGTAAGCCTACGGTTTACATCCTGTTTCAAGAGGTATTCTGTCACTGCAATATAATACAATGTAACAGGCTGCCAATCAATTGCAAAAGCTTGCTCAAACCTCTTTCAGCTAAAATTGTCTTTAAAGTGAAGTCTCCCACTTAAGGGCAAAAGAACAACAGCAGGCATATTTTAAAGTATCTGCTCATGACTAAATAGATTTTTTTTTTAAGAAACATTTCTCTAATGACAGGCAAGATTTGCAGATTTCAGTTCTACACCATCTGTATTTTTTTCCTTCAAAAGAAAACATATAGGTTACCATTCCGTGGTCAAAAGTGAAAACACCAACGTCACGTCCGTGGTGAATGTGATTCCGTCTGATAATGGGATTTCCGTGGTTTTTAACCCAAATCCCTGCTAATGCATTATTGGAGATCTCATTGTCCTCATATATTCCCTGGGAAATAAAAGCGTAAATTAAGACAGGAATCAAGAACAGTAAACAACTTTATCAAAGTAAAGAAATTAACATGGAAAATTACCTGTGCGTGGTCTGTAATATAAAGTCCAACATTTTCACAGTCGCTGATGTTACAGTGTTTAATAGTAGGACAAGCTCCCTGGCCACTAACACATACTGCAGAGCCAACTGGAAGAAAACAGTACAGTTACCATAGCTTCAAAGCATAGTGTATTTATAAATAGTCTGGCAGTGCTTTTGCAAGAAAAGTTAGTGTGAACTGATATTTAAAAAAGATTTGGTGTGCACAGAGCCAAAGCATTGCAAGCCACTGGCAGAAAAACACTAATGTCATCATTTTGCAGATGCAAAAACCACGGTAGGAGTCACTTTAAAATCATCCTGCCAAGGTTAAACAGCTGCCAGGACAATGGTTTATATAATAATTCATGCTTATGAAAGTCCTCACCCATTTATTTGCCTGTGTTAGGCCCACTGTATGCTGACTGTTCATGGCAGAGCACAACAGAAATCTAACAAAATTCTCTGCTAATTACTGCCTTGTTGTGCTTCCCTTTAAATTTTCACAACTCAGTACTTCAAAGAGGCCAAACAAGAATTTTGTAGCATACAAAGACACACTGTCTACCCAATACTCAGCAGGACACAGACACACAATCTTGAGTACAGAATAAACATCAGAAACCAACAGGTCTCTACCCAGTTGAATTACAAAGCTCCCTGAATTATTTCAGCTACCATACCATAACCCAGAAAATAAATATTTTCCAGGAAACTAGGACTCAAACTGCTCAGGACTGCAGCATATCAGCTCAATTCCCTGAACTCCATGAAGTATGACAACACATGAAATTCTGCAGCCACTAAAATCAACAGTGATTTCTGAAAGGTAAGAGCTCATCTCAGGGAACCTGGCCTACGTCACACATGTTCCCCATAATTAAACACCACTAAATAAGCAAGCCAGTACCTGCTCTGTTAGTCAGTTTTCACATATCCTTCTAGCAAAGCATCACAAAGACTATGCTTAAATAATTCACAGACTCATTTACAGAGAACTTATTCTTTTTTAATTCCTAAAGAAATTATTTTGATTGTCTAGTCTGACCTTATGAATAATACAGACTATACTAATTCCCTGAATTAAGTCCTGCTTCAATTCTGGTAGTAGGAACTTCAGCACATATCTTGTAGAAACATATTTAAATTTTGATAACTTTATGATTTCCAGCAACTGAGAAACCAGCATAAAGCTTGTTAGCTGGCTAGAGGGCTGCTGTCCTTTTAATTTACACTTTAACTGCTCATCTGAATTCCTCCAGTTTGGCACCCAGTTCTCTTTGTACCAGTGTATGCCATTCCCAATGCACACACACATTCAGTGCAAGCAATTTGCTCCTTCAGAGTTCTCCTTAATAAAGTAACAAATTGCAGTCACCGTGTTTTTCACTACAACCAAAGTTTTCTGCTTTACCTTATATGACTTTTCATTGAACAGTTTCTAAATTTACCAACATGTTGCTATGGACACCAGAAAAGAGCACTTTATTCTGAAGCAGGACCAAGCAGAGGCGTTAACATTAACGCAGTCTCTCTACTTCTACTCAGTATTCCCACAGGTGTAACTAAGGATCACATCAGTTCTTTTGGCCACTTGACTACATGAGGGCTCACATTTAGCACTTTATCCACAGTGACTCTTTAAGCTTTTCCCAGCTTTCCAGGAGAGGGGTTTAGCACTTAGAAATAGGGACAAAAGCAAGTTGTGTGTAACACAGCTTGCACTTTGTCAGACTAATGTGAGTGGTGCTTGACAGTCCACCTACCAGGAAGGTCATAGCAACCCATCCTCCTGGTTATTTTTAAGACTGTAGTTATATCACATTCATATTGTATCTATAACACTCTATAGTAAAGTCTACAGGTCTTATTAATATGGATCTTATTTCTTCTCTTCAAGTCAAGAAGTCATCTTTGAAATAACCATCAAAAAAAGCCATTACAGTTACCCTGAAAGTTATTTTTCATCTATTTGGGGTAGGCTCTAGGCATTCTGTAGAACTCTAATATTTTAAGGCACTATGTGTTGATGTCAAACATTTTTCAAGGATCTGTGTAATTATACTGGGACTGTTGCCTTCTTTTGGTCAAAGAAAGTAATCAAAAACGCCAACAGTGTAATGCAACCATTATAACTTTCTGTAAATACACACTAATTTGATTCATCATAAATTTTAAATTCTTGATTGACCAAACCCCTGCATTTACACCTCATCATTTTACCCAGGATCAACAGGCAGTACTCCTGCCATACTTCATCCTGGGTAGTCTCTCCCCTCCCACCTCTCCCAGGGACAAAGACCATCTCATCGAGGTTTCAAGTTACCATTGATACACAATAGGAAGCCAGAGAATTTCTTGGCCTGTTCTTTCTAAACTCCTGCATTATTTTACAATGTCTATTTTTACAGCTGTTTAACCTCATCCACAGTTACTGTCAAGAGTGGAATGTGTTTCATTATCCCTCTAGGGGATGAGGGCATTTATCATTCTTGCCTATTCTCATTAAATATGGAACAAAAATTACACAACACTTTGCCATTCAAATTTTTCCACTCTATGATGGATCAGCATCACTGCTTTGTTCCCCAAATTAAGACACAAGCACTGTCTCTTCTAGACAGATGCTGCATCTTCTCTTGTTTATCAAGTTATTTGTGGCAGTAAAGTGGTGTGTTTTTATTTTGGAGGGATGCCCCACAGTTTCCTTCAATTGCTAATTTCCTGTTTGTATTAACTGTTAATAACAACTTCTTTCTTGCATTTCATAACTGCTTTCACTCCCCTTCCTCTATCTCTTTCTGAGACTGAGGAGCTATGGATTTTTGGAAGCCAGTGTGATGTTCTAAAAGCATACCTCTATCACATGTTGCCTATTTAAATGAAAGCAATCTCTATTCTGACTCACTTCACTGGACTTGAGTATTGATTGTGTGAAATTGGACCTTTTGGAGTACAAAGTACATGTGGTAGTGGTTTAAGCTTTATTTTGTTTACTCAGAATATAATGATTGCACACACTTCAGCAATATTAATATTTACAAAAAAGGAACACTGCCATCCACTACTACTTTTATCCATCAAGGTGAGGGCTAACACAGATTTCTTCTACGATGGATGCAACAGAACCTCTAGACTCAGGATCTTGCCATTTAAACTTTATTTGAAAATATTTCAAAAGATGCTTTGGACTGGCAGCAGGAACCTCCAACTTAATGCATTTGCACTTACATAGCTCCCATCTTTACATATGACATACATTAAGAACTTTACATATGACATAATGTAAATATGCTTTAATGCAACTTGGAGATCTACAGAAAGGATATCAAGCATGTGCTAGGAAAGAGGTTTTGAATGCCTATGGATCAATACTTCAGAGATGTCAATTATCTGGAAACAGTAAATGCCTTTTCTGGCAGACTGCCATTCTTCCTCCCTTTTTACACAAACTCAGTACTTCCTGAGTAGGTAATAGCAAGGCTTGGTAGGATTAAAAAGCCACTAAAACTTGATAATCAATGAGTGATGATAGTATAGCCTACACACAGCCTCCCCAATTGAACAGATATTTTAATTCTGGAGAAGAGAATCAATAATTCAATACAGTAAATATTCAGAAATCCAGAGTTTTGGAGGGAACAAAACTTCAAAATTCTCAGAAATGGAAAGTGGTCATGAAAAAAAAAATTATCAAAACTTAATTTTCATAAACAATGTTCACAAAAATATCAGGATCTAGTAGCTTATATAAGCATGTTTCCATATGAAATCATGCAGCTCTTCAAACTACTTTAACATTCAAGTTGAATGTGGTCTTATCTAATTCCTCTCACTGGTTGTCAGGGTCCCCAATACTGGTATATGGTAAGTTCCAGAACACCTTTTCTTTGAATATTTTGATTTCCCAGTATTAGCATTAACACTGGGATACTGGGAGCAGCTCGCTGTCCTTTGCTCCTCTTTTGTAATTTTTAACACTTCCAAGTTTTCACTGATGTGTCTCCAATAAAAGAGATGGTGATGCAAAGCACAGAGCTGCAAAGTAGAGAACTGCCTTGACCAAGAGCAGTGGTTTATAGCTCAAAACCTTCAAGAAAGCTCATCTTCCTCTAGAAGAGAACTGCCTTGACCAAGAGCAGTGGTTTATAGCTCAAAACCTTCAAGAAAGCTCATCTTCCTCTAGAAGGCACACACCAGGAATCCTTCTACCATTCTCACCATGATTCCCTGCAGTATTCTTCACAGGCAGTACCAGAAAAATGTAGTTTTTACATCTAGTTGGAAGAACTCTTTTCTTTTTCCTTGCCTTTATGCTGAGCTGAGCAACCTCCATGCACATCCTGCTGCACACATCCATTCCCTCTCCCTAGCTGACCTTGGGGAAGTTCACATGGCCATTTCCACACGACGACTCACTGTCTTAATTCTCCTGAACCTCTTCTTTCTGACACTCCAACTCCACTTCATCTGGTTGTGTTCAAAGATGTTCAACTTGTCATGTCTTGTGTCCAGTGATTACAAACTGCCATGTCTTCCTGCTGGTGACTAAACTGCCATCCAGCTGCTCACTTCCAGACACTGACTGCTTCTTTCCTCAACCTAGACTAATTTTCCCCAAATCAGGCAGTATAAATTCCTCATTGTCTCTGATGGTAAAGTGAGTCTTTCAACACTTCTGCCTGTAGAGCTACTACTCATCCTCTGAACACGTCAGATCATTCCACCCAGAAGTGAGCTGAGCTTAGCAGTTATATCTCGTGACTGTTCAATGCCATGAATCCCAGTACTGAATATCAGAGCAAACCCAGTGAACAACTCCCATGTGTAACCCTTTCAAGTGCCCCATCCTGCCAGCTACAACTATACACCAAACCCAGGTATGTTTATTTAACTGTCACTTCTCTATTTCAAACCAACTGCCCCAAGAGTCCAAACAGATTCAAACAGAAAACCAAGTACACATTATCACAGAGGTTTTGGACACAAAGAAGTCACTCTAACAGTGATGCTCTGAGGCAATTAAGGCTTGCAGACCTGTATTGAATACCTGCATCAAAAAATAAAGATATGCCAATAGTAATCATACTCAATTTGTTGTGTTTCTTCAAACAATAAAAAGCCCACTAACCTGTACAAGTACTTCGGATAATACAGTGATCTATAATTGGACTGCAGTTCACGGTAATCTCTAAGCAGTGGTGTGCATTGTGGTGCTGAGCAGATTTGTCATCAGGGTTGAACTGAAAAGGAAGAAAACAGAAATGTTGTATTTAACTGCTCAGGCATTAAAATAAAATTTTTTAAAGATCTGTTTATGGGTGAGATTCTTACCCTGATTGTCATATATCCAACATAGGCATCTTCAGAACCCTCCATAAAAACGAAGGTGGAATCTCTAGTGTTTTCTATTATAACTTTATCTGCTACTTTTCCAGGTGCTGCAAAGAAAACAATTAAAAAGTCTTAGCTTATGCTGCTGGAAAAAATTCCTCAACTTACTTACAGGATTCTGTTTGAAGCAACAAAGGAAAATTAACACTACTATTGGCACATAAAGAGTCTTCCTGTAAAAAGGATCTTAAAAAAGGAAGTTTCAAAGACAATGAAGAAACTAGTCTTTAACTAAGACAATCTGACACCAATTTACTAATATCTAGTACTGTGAGAAAAACCTCCTCTTTCACAGAGCTAGTTTTTGACTACTACTTACAATGAACTGAATGAACAGCTTAAACATGGGTACCAGGCTAGAGGCAGTTTAACTCTGCTCCAAGTACAATTTCTTCTGGTATTCCAAACCGTTTTATTAATGCTAAAAACATTCCATCACTGACATGAACCACTATTTACTAATCTACTCATGACCTACACGTGACCTCCCCACACTTCTTAAACGTAGGATTCAGAGTTTTGAATTGCTAGCCTCATTATTCTTTATGAAAAAAACCCCAAAACTTACTGAGTTAGATTGAACTATACTACTGGCAGTATGTACAAAAGGTTAGCAAGTGGTTCACTTGCAAGACGTGTCGTTTGATTTTACCAGTGAGGCTCTGCTGGGTTCTTTACCCTTAATGCAAAGGCAGGTGATGTTTACGTTGGGATGGCACAAGCCAGCAGAGGGAGCACCAGTTAACCTCAGCCATTCACTGGAATAAATTCAATGACGCTCATTCACAAGCAAGATCGTTTGTCTGATTCAAACCTGCACATTAAACATGCAAGCCAGAAGCAGCCCTCCCTCAACACACCAAATATAAAGATGGAGGTTTCACATACTATAGCAGATAACTAATCTGATAGCATTTTAAACTGTTCCCAACTCAACACAAACGTGAGCAGGCATTTGCCCTAAATTCTGTATTTTATTGAAAAGCCTACGCGCAGGATTCCTCAGGAGCAGATCCTTTTCTCTTGTCTGTTGACATTAGTACAGACAAGCAGTATGTCCTGTTCTTTATCACTCTGGCAGAAAGATGTCAGTCAGAATGAGGCAACATTTACATTATTATCCATTATTATCTCACTATCTAAAGGCCCAATCTCCACTTTCATTACTGCAGAGCTGCAAATACTTTAAGGTAGTCTGGCTCTCCTCTACACCACTATTCACTTAGTACTAGATAACAACTAAAAGAGGCTTTGATGTGGAGTTGTGTCACCATACAAAACATTTTTCTGTAGTTTTGTAACATTTCTATGTATTCACCATGATGCAAATGCAGTGGCATAAACAAATCTGTGTGTGCACATGGAAAGGAACAGCACCACAGTACTGCAGGTGAACCAAGCCCAGGAAACAAAGAGAGCCCCTAGGAGGATATGAGAGCCATAACTCAGTATCAGAACTTTCAGGGTGGCATAAAAAAAACTGCACTTCACATTGGATGCTCTGAAACTATCAAACAGATTTGTGGAATTGTTTGCAAAGCACTTGGATCATGTTCTCTACGGACACCTTCCTCTCATCACACGAGTTCCTACACAAGGAGTAACTTCCGAGCTGGGAAGGTCCCAGAATGCCCATCATGGAACATGCCAGTTAGTAAGATCACTGCACTTAGATCTCCCTAGGAAAATAGTGAAGACTTCCTTAAGCATTAGTTTCATTCCAAATGCACCAATGAAATCCTCTGCAACATTCTACTCAATCTTTGTGAAATCATCATTCAGAGAAATATCTCTATTTCAGCTTTTGGCTTAGGCCACTTTAGAATAAAGAAACCAGTGTTAGAATTGGAAACGGAAGGAAAGTGCCATTAATTTTGTAATTAAGCAAAATACAGCTCCCAAGAATTCAGTTTACTGGAACCTAAGAGAGTCATGTTCCCCAGGATCAGAATTCATGCTCAGCTTAAGGACCATGGATAGACCATTTAGAAATAATGGAACGGAAAACCTACAGTAAGGGACTGTCTAAAGAAATCTACATTTACTGGATATTGCCTCAGAATTACTTAATTCCTCATAAGGAATAGAACAATTTCACTTTTCCCTGATCACTTTTGTCTTCTAATGAAGACAAAAAATCACTACCTTCTGCAGGAACTAACTGTGACCCTGTCCAACTGTACCAAGCAAAAACCAGATGCTCTTTTAGATCTTACAGCCTACAAGATGTAAACCACAAAGGTCTAAACCAGTCCAAAATAAAGCCTTCAACTCAAAGCTGCAGAATGGGTATTTGAAGAACTCAGCATGTGAAAGTACTCTTGCACTCTTGAAGTAAAACAACATCCAATTATAATAGTTTTCTTACAGTTTTAGATTTTCCCACCCTTAAAATGACAATAACCATTCCTACTGGTTTTAATAGTTTTTTTATTGACTGAAGAATCTTTTGATAATCCATTTTCACTTACTTGCATATTATTTAAGTCAAATGGAAAATGAAGGGAAAAAATGAAAGCTGTAGCTCTGAAAATACACATTAAGTGAAGAGTCTCAGATCAGGACACGTCTGTAGAACTGCTGAAACTCAGCAATTGGGAGATTTTGTGTCTTGAGTGAGATGAGCACTCCATGGAAGGCTCCTATTCCCACAGCAAACACACCCCCCTCTCCAACCCTGGAAAATAGAATTATTTTTAAAAATTCAAAGGTATTTCTGTCTGCTGAACCAGATGCAACAGTTTTCTCACAGAACCTTTCCTCTTGCTTCTTTCTTGGCAATTCAGATATGCCAGAGTACTAGTAATACTTCCAAAGCCTTCCTTTTGAACCAACTCCTTCCCTCAGATTTAGGGGAAGAAATAACCCCAAAATTAAAAGAACAAAAAACTCAGAAAACCAGGCATTATTCTGTAAGCACATTTTGCTTATGTGACCAAACAGAAGCTTCTTCCAAGCTCAAGGTATGTTAAGCTGCCTTTCTAATAATGTTGTGCTTCTTCTGAAGCCAGAAGAATAAACTATTAAAGAAATTTGAGTAGAAATGCAGAGAGATTTGGTGCTGCCTTAATCCTACCATTCTGAAAAGCATGCCAGACTGAACAGAGAAGAGGTAGTTCTCCAAGGCTTAGTGGTTCACTTTAATTTGTTTTCTTTTCCAGTCAAATGAAAATTGACTCTCTCTACAATGTCACTCACCATTCAGTAGAGAAAGTCTGAGGAAGTGAAGTCAGCAGTGCCAAAAATTGAAATATAAATACATCTAGCATTGCTGGATTCCTCTTGGAGGTTTTGTTCCCCAAGACAGCTATTCTGTTACAAAAATACACAATAAAGATCCCTGGCTTTTAAAGGACTGTACTTAAGATAACTGTTTTCTGAATAACTTAGGTTAATTCCAGAGGAAGGGAAAGCAGATGGCTTTTCTAAACTTGAAAAGAGACAGAGAACATGCAGAAGTTTACCCAGATATTCACAGTATCATTTCAAGTATCATGAAGTGGGTGGGAAATCTTGTATCTTAGGACAGTGCTGATCCAGTTTCTCTGGATTTTAAACATTTCATGCATATGACCTGCCCTATTTTTCTGTAATCCTTTCTTCTGTAAAACAGAAGCCAGGGGTTATTTGTCTGTGGTCAGATCTCCATTAGCAAGCACTGCAGCCTAACACAGGAGTGGTACCACAGAGGGAACCAGTGCTGAGGATCAGCCACCCCCAGCACATGCTGCAGGACAGGGAGGGGAGAAAGGACTGACTTTGCACTAGTCCTCACCAGGTCCCTTTGACTGAACACACACTGGCTACTGAAGGGCAGTAGGAGTATTCCAGGAACATGTCTCTTAAATTAGTCTCATCCAAAAGGAATCCAGTTTGTGCTCCAAAAGCTCTCCACAACACAGACCAAAGCACTGTAAGTGGGCATGTTCAGAATGTTAGCTCCAGAAATGCAGTCACAAACTGACAAACTCACATACTAACACAGCCACATCTTGCAGATCTGTGGGGACAATTTTTCAGAATAACACTGGAACAATCTGACTGCATTGCTCAAAACCATTCTCCCTGCCAAGGCTGCAAAACTCAGGCAAGAAGTGCCAGAACAGTCTCACCCAAGAACAAAACAGTTGGTATGAAGAACAGTTAAATACCCAAAAAGAGAAACTTTGCAAAACAAAGAACATATCCATAGGAAACACACCCACCAAAATGAACAAAAACCCCCACCCTAACAAACAAACAAAAAACCCCAAGCCCACCACCCTCAATAAAACCCACAACCGAGTAAACCCAACCAACCCAGAGAGACAGCTTCTCAGAAACACAAAACAGCAGGTAATTCACTTCTAGATCACCACAGGAGCAAGAGGTCTGAGACTCCTGAACCAAAATCTCTACCAGACACTAATACAGCCTGAATTCCTACCAGTTACATGCTACTGGGAATTAGCATGCTCCTAGTAGTGACATGAAAAGCAAGCAGCTCCACAAGTATCACAATTTGCAGCCTGGTATATTATATTAACTTCCTAAACCTTTCCTATTCTCCAAGTCTTATTTCCTTCTCCATAAAGGTTCCAGTTCAGAGGAACAGTTGGCAGAGAACAGAGGAAGAACCTCTAGTCCAGAATCTTTCTGCTGGATGCTCTCATTTCCTTCCTCAAGATGGAATTATGATACTGAAGAAAATGGGACAGATACTAATTTGGGCTTGTTACCACTGCTGGCTTCTACTCTGGAGATGGGTTTTTTAATATATATATATATATGTATATGTGTGTGTGTGTGCGTGTGTGTGTGAATGTAAAAGTTTCAACTGCAGTCTTATTACTGAATAAGCTTTCTGACAAATTCCATTTTTTTCTCATAATGGAATAAAAAGATAAATTAAGTTATTCTGAGAACTAGCAAGCAGACAACAGCACTTCAGCCTGAAGCATCAGCGATTTTTGAGTTAGTGACACCTGTACAAAAACCACTTATTTGCTAGGCAGATGAAGGAAGATGGGCATTTATACTGGATATTTAATACACCTGAGTATCATGGTAATTAACATGGTAATTAACACAAGTTTGAGACAGTGATGCTCCCAGTTTACATACCTGCACCAATCATGGTGATTGGAGACTCTATATATATCCATTCATCAGTATATATACCAGAGTGAACAAAGATAAGTCCATCAAAATGAGCTTCTTGAACTCCACCAAGAGCATCCTCAATGGTATCATAATACTAGAAGAAAAGGAACAAATTTAGAGTAATGTCCATTTCCATGTATATAGGTATATAAATATTTTTAAGAACTGCTTTAAAAACATACCAGCATATTTTCTCTTCCTTTGTATCTTGCAGGATTACTGTAGAAGTGTTCAGCAAAACCTGGCTTTACATGTGCTCCTTTGTACTGAAACAAGGAAGAGAGTTTGTGAGAAGCTTGCAGACAGGAGATCTACCAATTCCCTAATTAACAAGCCATTTGCTGATACCAGTTTGTCCCAGGAAGTAAGGATCATATACTGACCTCCCACTCTAGGCACACAATTTGAAATAACAACACCAAAAAATATCTGAGCCTAAGGGAATGATTAACTAAGCCAAGAGTCCAACTACTTACACAGCCATAAGCCTCAAAACTGACTGAAAAGCTTCATACACATGAAACACTACACAAGAGCTGTCCTTACTTCCATCTCTTGATTCTCTAGCAGCTTGCCACAAAAATTGCATTTATATGATGAGGAAAAGAGAATCCCATACCTTCACTAGTGATTGAATACTAAACAAAGAAGCCAAGTCAAGCATTTGTCCTCAATGAACTTCAGAAATTCATTAACCAACAACACATGGCATTGTGTGATACACTCACATGGATGTTTATTTCCCTTATGTTTTCCTAGTACCATGCCCAGCCATTGATTCAATACCTTTGAAATGTTGGATTAGAGGTGCAATCACATTCCTTAAAGGAGATTTTTTTACCTCCAGTCAGGCCAGCTGCAATCACTATTTAGCCCAAGTGATATTACCAGTATGTGTTTGGTTCACCAGAGGAAGATGCACACAAATCTGATAACCAGCACACACACTGGTTTAGTGAGATATGGCAACAGCATCTTTCACATTTTGAGTGTCAGACCACGACAATCTTGTACAGAAAATTTCAGTGATGCAAACCCCAACACAGCAGAGCTGGATACTTGAGGACTCCACTTTACCATGTGGTGTCTCCCTAAAGTGTGCCTCGAAACAGGAAATAAGTTCTGAATTCCCCCTACTGCACAACACCACAAGGATCTTAAAGTCTAAACTCAAGATAATTACTGATGTCAGCCACATTTCAGAAGATGGTGTTTTTACTTTTATAAATACCCATGAATTTGAATATAAATGAATAAAACTGTTACCAGCTGCTGGAAGCTTTCTTTCCAGGGATTTGGATGTTCATATTCTTCTGGATTAATCTGATAGAATTTACCAGGTTCAGGATGCATCATCGGACGAGTGTACTCAAATACTTCCATATACAATCTTTTCCTGAGCAGAAGAAAAAATTAATGTGTTTCTGGTTACTCTTCCTTTTTAATATAAAACCAAAGGCTAAAACCCAGGATTTTTTTTGAACAGAATTTGCCAGTGACAGTGAATATGACCAAGATCAGCACTTACCACTTAAAAATCAATTTTTTTTGTTGTACTGACTTTTGTGTTTTTCTGACAAAAATTCGTATGTGTTTTATAAACCAAGAGAAAAAGATCTGAACATGCAATTTTCATGAAGATACTTAAGCAGTTACATACACTATTTGTGAATCAAACTGTACATTAACTACAGCATTAACACTTAGAAAAGCTAGTAGCACAAGTGTAACAAAACTTAAGACCAAGCGTGCCACCACCTCTTCCTCACCTTGCCAAAAAAAAGGCTGAAAAATGCATTCACTGAGAACAAGTGATGCACTGTATTCCAAAAGGAGTTCATCAGTGTACAAATTACAGTGGTTTAAAAAGAAGAAAACAGCACACAGCAGTTGGATTCTTTTCATTAGTGCCAGAATGCAAATAATTGCAGTTCTGAGCCTGCTATATTAAGCCCAGACTTACAGGATGACACTGAATCACAGAAGTTGTAATTCATCTGACAAGGCATCCCCTAAGCTGTCTTTAGGACAGGAAAATGGGGTTGTTTTGTGATGTTATTTTATTATTTTTCTTTTAGTCTTAATCTTTACTTTTAAAACAAAGCAGACATGTTGGTTTTTTGCCTTATAAAAAATTTAGTTCTCATTTATTAAAACTCTCAATAACCCAGGGGTAGAGCAGACTCATATGGAGGAAAACAGCCCAGGTATCCAACCATTAAACAAAGCAAACAAAACTCAAACCAAACAAGAACTCCATTTAAGTAATACTAGACAAAGCTCATATCTAAGTTGAAGAAATGTTTTCTTCCTTCTGTGTGAATCAACACAATCCCCATAGTAGCCTAAAAAAGCTTAAAGAAAGAATGGCAACTGAAGGAACTGATTTTTGAAAAAAGGCATTGTTTAACTAGTGTCTACACTACTAGAGAATCAAGTTTTACTGTTTAATACATATAATACAAAAATGATGCTTAACTAAACCAGACATAATAAAATACAAGTGGCTTTCCTTCAACTAATTGTAACCAGTATTTCAATTTTTCTATTGTACTGGCATCTTGAGCAGCACATCTAGTATTTCCCAAGATAATGAGGAATAGCTTTTCACTTACCACAGAATTGGATCATTAGCCAGCTCACTGAAGCGTTTACACACACAAGCTGCTCTACAGAGATCCTGCTCCAGCAGGTAGGAGAAGATCTTTAGAACCACTTCATCTGGCAACTTCTCCTGAAGATACTGTTCTGCAGGTGCTGCTATTAAACAGTAATCAATACAAGGTTACTGACATATCTAGAGAGTTCAAATTCTGACTGCAAAAAAGATTACCAACTTGTCACTTGAAAGATTTCCTTTAAAATGTCAATTATCTCAAGGCAGCCTTTTTTTAAAGCTCGTTTCTTCTAAAACCAAAGGCAAAAAATCTGACAGAAGTTACAGACTTCAAGTCTTCTTTCCAAACTTCTTATTTCACCTTTTCTATTGGAGGAATCATTCTGCAACCAAGTGCAGATGTTAAGCAGGCTACTGTGCATGTTCCAGAAATGCTGGCTTCTCACTGCTATTAGCTTCATTGTGGTTCAATTAACCCACATTATCTATACAATAATAATAATGCAGCCCCAAAGCCAAAATGTCTGCAAATGTTTTCAAACACAAAACAATTTAATCAGAAATAGTCACTCTCTGGAAAAACTACTAGGAAGACTTCCTTGTTCTCCCACAATGAACACATTAGGGAAAGAGGACATGTGGGATGTAGGAAATCAACAGCCATCAATAACGCCCAAGTCTCCTCCTTCCACTTACTCCCGTTTATGTTCTTCCTTTTAAAATGAAAAATCTAAACCAGAAGAAGTATTAGTCTTGCCAGATGCATTTCTTCAGAGAGGCTGGAGAAAGTTGTATTCCCATACCACTGTGTGGAGACAGGAGTGCACTTTGTTAAACCCTGCTCATGGGCACATGGACACTCCACATACAACACAAATTCCTTTGGGAAAGCCCTGCCTGCAGTTTGTGTTCTCACCAGACCCTCGTGGGGCAGGAACCCTCAAAGCAGACAAGTTCTGCTTGCAAAGGTCACTTCTTTGGCTAATGCCTTCAGGATCCTGTCTGTGATCCTAAAGGCACAACCACACAAAGCAGCTTCCAAAGTTTAGAGGATTTGTATGCAAGGCATTCAGAGTTTGTGCCTGCTAAATTCACAGCACAATTACATCCATGTAATGCCCCTCACATTATATTTTCTTAGAACATCTGAGCCTAAGGAGCAACAGGATTGTCATTTTGGCTACTACAAGAAACCTACTGAAGTGACCTTAAGAAAGATGACCTACTAAATATGAAGGAAGAACATTCTGAAAAATAGTATCCATGTGAGATTTCACATATAAACAAAACAAACGGCCCCAGGATTCCCCTGGGCAAGACAGCACCAAGAAATGTGTTATTTCCAGCTGTAAGATGGAGAAGACAGGAAGTGCAGCCACCAAACTGTGACTTTTTTACTCCACCTTAAACTGGGGTCTGCAGACCACATCACCAGAACCTGTGTACTGTGACAGAAGTGATTTTTCCAGGTGTCATGCTTACACCTCGGATCAGACCGGGCAGTGGAAATTCTGAAATATTCCTGAGATGGCAGCACCTTCCCTGAAAGTGTTCCTTATTGTGCCTTCGTATGAATGTCCCCTTAAGTGATTCCAGAGCACCAATTTAATCTGAGATGCCAGAGATGCATTTTATGTATATATGCAGTTGACAGCTGCTCACAGAAGTACCACAGTTTACACCATAAACTATAGGTACGTGCCACTTCAACCCAACAGAAATCTATGCTGTGCCAAAGTGGTAAGTGCCATCATTCCACAGCTATTTGCTCCTACAGTATCCTATCCTCCTCCAGAATTTTTTATGATCAGCTCCTTCCTGTAGTCCATTGCAAGCTACAGAATTGCTAGCATGGGACACAAGGAAAGACACAGGAATGAATGCTCAGAAACTGGCCAAGTTCTCTTCTGAAACGGCATTAATGGCAGATTACAAAAGAATTATTTTTATTCAAGAAAAAAACAAAACAAAACAAAGCCTTATGAGCCAGGCTGAAGCTGGTAAGTTGGTAAAACTTATGAAATGCAAGTAGTCTGGAAAGGCTTTCTGCTCAAGAGACACTTGGGGAGCCTGAAGAGCTTAACAGCAGCCTGTAAGGGGAACATGGCTGGGCATCACCAAAAAATGTTACATGCACTATCAGTGCTGGTTTTAAAAAGGTTTTTTTCCACTGGAGATATAAAGGGTCCTTCCCTGTGTCAAACAGGCAGGAGCAGCTCTTTCTACAGTCCTAATTGCTCTTGAAATGCATCACAGGATAATTGGACATTGCTTCTGAATTAATCTTTTTCTGGTAGCTTTCCAGTTAGATGTAGTCTTCTACTGTCTTACTGAAAGCTGAAATGTTATGCTGCAGACACAAAACAGTAAATCTTACCAAGTTTTCCACAACCTGTCTTCTCCTTTTAACACACTAATCCCTGAGGCCTACAATTTAAGTAGTTACTTCCATAAACAAACTGCAGGTTTTCTTCTTCCTTTATCTATGTTAGGACCTTGAATAACTTTTATTGAATGGAGAAGCTCACTAACACAGTGCCCTCCCACTGCTCCAAAGTTCATACTCCTGTTTTCCTCCCTATGCTCAAAGTTAAAATTTCAAAGTTAAAATTGAAATCCAGATGTGTTTCCTTACTGCAGGGGACAAGAAACAACTTTGAGAAAGTGTCAAAACACTTGAAATAAAAATAATAATAAAAGTTTTAAAGCATCAATTAACCTTCTGCCCCTGCAATTTTTTAAGTTGCATTTACTCGGAAACTTAGGCACTGCTTTCAAAATGAAGATGATGATTTTACAGGTGTTTGCTATCCTCACTCAGCTTTATTCAAAATCCTGTAGAAGTGAGCAATTTAATTTAAATTGCCCTTCTGCTCAATTAAGCAAGGCTTGATTTGAGATTTCTCCACTCAAATCACTGATACAGTGATTACCAGGTGAAATTCTCCAGTATAATTTGAAAAAGCTAATTTGCTTCTTAATGTGAAGACTCCTCTGTATCCAAGAGAGACCTACATGCTTTTGTTCTATAAATCCACACTTTGGGTATCTTTTAGCTATGTGTCAAAGCAAGGATATAATCAATGTGTTCTTCCTCTCAGTTTACAAAAATGAACCAGAACAGTTTTAAAAGGCTTGTCTGGCCACCAGATCAGAAGCATTCATATGCTCCTACTCCTGACAATTTCATGCCTATTGATGAAGTCAAGGTAATGTACAAAATGTATTCTCATATTAAAAGAGCCCAAACAGTTTTCCAAATAATTGTTAAAACCAGACAAGAATAAAAATGAAAATCAAGTGTGAGAGGTCATCACCAATCTTCATCTTTGCCCCAACGTAAGTTGAACTATTTATGATTTGGTAAGCTTTAATATTCTGCACACCTGAAATTTAGAAACACAGCTAGTTATGTCATTCAGTTTCCACAGGATATTCACGAAGCTAATTCAGTTTCAGTTTTGATCATTTAGCTGATAGGGACTAGCAAAGTAATACCAAGACAAAGAGCAGGGAAAGCAGCCTGAAAGTGAATTCCCTTCTTTGTACAAAGACCAAGAATGCCATCCCAAGAATCCAAAATTACAAATTATGTCTTATATGTTGCCTTTTTTGTCCATTTTAGTGGAGAAGATGGAGACAAATAGCTTTTGCTCCATAGGGACGTATTTAGTAAAAATCTTTTCTTGTTAAAAAGCAGAAACATGTCAGAAACATAGCATGTATTGTTCTTGGGAAAGCATCTTAGGAAATCAATAAGAAAAGAAAAAAATCAATTTAAAAAGTCAGTAAGTTCTGTAAACTTATGCATGCTCCTAGTGTACAGAACAATCGGTGAGTGAGCCAGTAACCTCAAATCTCAAAATGTACTGCAAAATCCATAGTTCAGTGAAAAGAGAAATTTAAAATAGCAACACTCCCAGCAGAACTAACTCTGAAATCAGTATTAAAATACATATTTTTCCAACTCCTGGTTTCACTCCAGTTGGAAACTTTAGTTGACTGGCATTTCTCCTTTCAACTTCACTGAATTTTCCTCCACTCAGTCTGTACAATAAGGAATGGTTTTCTGCCAAGAAATATTCCTGTATTTCTAGTCCCATGCCATCATTTCATTGACAGTTCTAAAACAAACACCTGTACAGCCCAGAGGACAATACACAGTCACCACTCATGACAATCCAAGAATTCTCACATCTACAACTTAGTTACAACAGCTACCATTACCTATGCCAACGAAAAACATGAGGTCAAGGGGACTGTGTGCTAAAATAAATCTCACCAGAATCAATATTTGTAAAAATTTAGAGGAATCTCTTAGAAACTCAACAGGGAGAATAAAAAAATAACCATCACCCATACTGGGAAACAGATTAATAAAAATGGTTTGAGGAGGACACTCCTTTCTTACATTGCAACTGGTTTGAACATGGTCTTTAAAATTGTAAAATCACTGTTTACAGTGAGTCCTCTGTTAATTCCATGCTGGAGAAGCCTCCACAATCCCTGTACTTTCCCCACATGAGCTCAAGAAGCTAACAAATGGAATGCAGAGTGAAAGCGTGGAGAATTCCTCAGGAAATCAGTGTCATTCATGTTGGAAAGTTACACACTCTCACTAAAGAAAGGGGGAGAGGAAAAGCACAATGACAAACACAGCAAAGAGAGAAAGAAATGGAAGAAAAATTAAGAACTGTCAAGAGAAACAGAGTCTGTGACAAGACAACTCTACACAAGGCTCCAGAGAGCCAATCTGGAAATGAATCAATGCAAGATGACACAGAATTATGTCCAATTGGTTTTGGCTATTTCAAAAATATAAATCTGAACTTAAATGGTTCTTAAACAGCTGCTGAAATTAGAGAGCTGGTCAAAGAGGGGGAGAATAAAACAAAGGGGGCAAAGGACAAAGAAAAAACAAAGACAAAAAAATATGCTATGGAGAAAATAAGAAGCTGGAAAGAGCAGACCTCAACAGAAGACAAGAAAACAGACCCGAAGTCTTGTGCCAGCTGCTCAGCTTTAATTCACAATATTAAGGGAGACGTGCACTAAAAAAAACACAGAAGCAAGAAAAGCAGGGGAAACCACATCGATGGGAGTTGGCAAGTGCTGGTGTTGATTTTCCAGGCAAAAGTGACAGCAGATCTCTTGGAACTGAAGAGTGTGTCAGGAGACAAAAAAGAATAGAAGCAGAGACTTTGAAAAAATACACAGAAAACAGAACAAGCAGGAGGTGTGTGCCTGTATAAAATGTGTGCACACAAATAAAATACACACACAATACAGTTATACACACAGGTATTGGACATGTGTTTATTATACAACACACATCTACCACAGATGTGTGCAAAAATCTACGTACATTATGTATGCAGGTATATCTGGTGTTTATTTACAAACACACCAAGTCTCTCTCTCTCTCCACAATGAAGTGCTATGATGACATACCCAAACTACCACTAAAAATGCAATGGAACAATGCCATCAATATGAGAAATGGTAATTAAACATTGCAGTATTATTGCTCCTAACAGCAGCTTAGATTCAACTACATAGCACTATGAGAATAAAATACAACCAAAACATGCCTGCAGTGAAGCAGACAGAACAAATGATCAGATTCTAAAAATTCTGATTAAAATCATGCTACCAAATTTAAAGATCAGAACAAGGCTGTAGTTTTGTTTTGGCATTTCTTCCCCTCTACTGTTTCTTAGTTGGAGAATACACAGAAAAATAGTTTGAGGACAATCTGTGTGGGAGAATGTGCGACATTAAAATGTCTCCAACTCCTTCTCCCTTGCCCCTTTTTTGTACAAAAGTTATTACCTGATAAATCCTGGGATTTCCCAGATACTCTAGCACGTTTTGCTCGGTGACCAAAGTTTTCAGTAGCTGAAGTAGAGGCACCCTTTAATGAAACAAATAAGAATTAGTTCAGTCATTAGCTAACTTAAGAAAAATATTAACTAGTTTCATATTCTTGAAACAGTAACATTTCCTTTACAATTAAACCCAAAGAAGTTACCTCCATACTGCTCTTTGTAGGACAAGCTGTTCTTTTAGGTAGAAGAGTTTTTCTGCGAAGTTGGTATGGGCTGTTTTGTGCACCAGGACCTGATTCTTCTGCAACCATATCTGCAGGTACATCATCATCTGCAAAAAAAAAAAAAAAAGAAATTCAATAATTTGAATTGTAGTTTTGCTTTATACCAGGGAAAAGCTACAGAAACTTCCAGGTAAGTACATAGTCAGAAGGGTGGGGAGGAAGTGCTAGAGAGCAGAGTACTTCTAGTGAAAAACAAGGTCAGAATATCACAGTATACAAATCTAAGTTCCTTCATGTGTACTTTCTCCAAACACACACAGGAGCTACATCAAAAGCAGCTTAAGAAAATGCAAAAACCTAGGCTTCTGGTTTATCTGCAAGCATTTAATTCACTATGCTAATTCAATCACCTCATTACTTCAAATTTTTTACCTAACACTAACAGCAGAATGAGGAACACTGAAGTGTCAATTATTAACTACATGTTATCAAGAAATCCTTTAGTAAACATAGCACTTAGTAGGAAACTCAAGACTGAGTTTTCCTCAAACATTTTGGGAATAGCTCAGGCCAGCACACAAAACCTTCTGTAAAATGGAGGTAGCTTTAAATACATACATTCTCTTTACCTAAACTACACTTGAAAAAGTAAGAGCATATTTTCTCCCTGCCCTTTAAAAAAGAAGTGCAGAAAGTGTCATGAGTATAATTCTAAAGGTTTTGATTCATTAGTTTCAATTTTCCCTGTTCATATATTTATGGAACATACTTGAAACAAGCAAGAAATAATTACTCATCACTGCATGCCCTATAACTAACATTACAGTATAAAGCTGCAAGAATTTTTAAAAGGCAGAACAAAAAGCAGCTAGAAAATAAATTAAAACCAGCTCCACTTAAGAAAAATATATACTTTCTGCAGATGCTTAACTGTAAGAAAACAATTTTGCATTTCCTTTTCATTTTAATTGCCTTTTTCTTCTTAAACTGGGAAAAATGTGATGTGAAAATAAAATCAATGCCACAGAGCCAGCAGTTTTCCTGAATATATTAGGTTGAAGAGACTAGTGTAAAAAAAAAATCAACATAAAAAAGAACACAATATGCCACCAATAAAACTTCCCTACTCTTCCAATACTACAGTAGTCTGTTTAAAAAACAAAGCAATGCAATTCTGAAGTGACTCACTCACATTTCAAAATCGTAATCTCATTATTTTCCTAAGGTTTCTGGTTTGGGATTTTTTGACATAAATTACAAAACATTGTGCTTATACTGGATTATACATACCATGGAGCCTGAGCTGCTACATCAGTGAAAAAAACCACCAAAACCCCAAACTATTTTTCCCCTTCCTTAGCAGATATTTATAAGTGGCAACCTCACCACATACCATTAGAGAGCACAACACTGCCACAACATCCAAATAAAGGACAGAAGCTGTGCAAAGTTGAAGTTCACTGGTGATGTGTACACTTCCATACAGACTCCTCAGAGCAATAGAGGAGAGCTTCATCAGCTCATTAATCCACCTGAAAATTAACCTGCAAGTGCCTCCATGATCAGCCTTCAGCCAGCCCAGCAGCTGGTCCAGCTCAGCACAGCCACAAGACCACATGACTGGGAAGAACCACCAACAGCACAGGTTTTTAAGGACAGAAGAGAACTGTGAAATTTCTATCAGGACACACCACTTTTTAAAAGAGAGCCACCTCCAAAACTCCAGCTAGAAGCTGGCTCACACTCCCTGTCTGCTGCTTCCCAGGCACACCTCACATCTCACCACTTCACTACCTAGGAAGGATAAGTATTTATGAATTATGCAAAAAGCCTAAAGGACATTGATAGATGAACTGTAGTGAATTTTCCTGTGAAGGCGTGTCTGGCCCAGTGGGGATCACTGCCTGTGTGAGGTCAGTGACCTCAGAGCAGACTCAATGCACACTCATGGTTCAGTCACTTGGTTTCTTTGCATCACTGATGGAAAACACCCTCTCAATTTAACAAGGTAGGCAGAAGACAGAAGCTGCTACAGTAAAGCTCCCAGCCTTTCCCTGGCATGCCAGAGCAGCAAAGCAGCCGTGGGTGTGAAGCAGGCCCTGCCAGGAGGAATTCAGGCACCACCACCAGCCCCAAGGCTCCCCACAGCAGAACACCCAAATGTACTCCACACTGCGGCAAGGATCGATTTTGCAGCCCTTGTTTCTATTTCAGATTTGATACAGTAACTATGATTACTGTCACTAATATCCCCCAGAAACTACCTGGGGACTTCGAGCATGGTGTCTCAAGCCCCCTGTGCTCCCCTATTTTGCATTGAAGACACATGATGACTGTCAGAACAGCTGGGTTTTTCCCCCTGTTCTGGATGGTCAGTACAATGGTTCAAAATTGCCACGTGAAACACAGCAACAGCATTATAAGCAAAGATAACAGGGAAAAAAATAGAAAGCGAAGCAGAGAATTTCAATCTCTCAGTAGGGTGATGGAAAGGGCACGGATAAACCCCACTCAGGTCCTTCAGAACACCACTCATGGAGGCCACAAAGGACAGAACATATTACTGCTGGAAAGAGACAGCAGAAGCCTGTGGGGTAAAATGGAAGGAAAGGTCAGTTTGGTTGAAACACTGAAGGACTGGCTAAGCAGAACAGAAATATGTTCATTTTCTTGCAGTGTGTTGAGGAAAATGGCAGGAGTCCTACTATAAGATTGCTCTTCTAGCACAGATGGCATTAAGGGATATGCACACTCTCACAGCAAGTATCACAAGAATTAAAATCTTCCTTTTTCCATCTGAACCCCAAGGAAGACGAGGGAAGGGTACCATGATGTCTCTCACCAGCAGATTCTGCCACACTTCTGAGGGGCTTCTGCACAGATTTCTGACACTTCAGGAGTAACACCCGATCCTGTTTTGCCAGATACATCCTGTGTAGTTACTGCCAAGTGAAACAGTACCAGGAAAGGTCCTGAGTGACCTCTTCAAGCAGTAGCCTTGGTGCTTGGTTTTAGCCTTCCAGATGCTCCCTGAAAGCCCCGAGCAGACTAAAGCAGCTGCACTGGGAGCCTTCAGAGAGATGCTGCTCACAAAGTAACACTTCTTCAACACTGCACACTGCCCTTCCCTGAGCAAGAAAACTCTTAAATCTGACTGCAAGAGCTGTATTTTGAAAATCCATCCCCAAAAACACTTCAACATACACCTGCTTTAAAGCAGAAATATCCGTTTTAAAATACAGTACCTCCAAAACATTTTGCAAAACTCTATTTTAAAGTGTAACAGTATCAGGCAGACACATCCATAAAAAGCATTATAATCACATTTGTTGATGATAGAAGCATAAAAGTCAATAAACAAATTTGGAAGAGTGTGTGTGTAATATTAATATCATCATACAAACACCTGCTGAAATGACTGCCAGATGCTGTCACAGTTTCAACCAAGTCAGTATGTTTGCAGTTTTTAAGAGATTAAATTAAGCTGAGTCTGCTCTCAAATAAAAATATTTACCCGAATATTTTACACCAATTATATTGTATAGTAAGATAAAATATTTTCAAATAATTATGTCCAAAAAATCATGTTTACTGAACTTCATGACTCTGACAGGTCAAAATCTAAATTTAAATTAAGACTTATCTCATCTGATAGTTCAAAACAACTCATGAACCTGAACTGTAACGCTGTAAGATTTAAGACCCACAAAAGACCAAAAAGGACAAACACTTCCAGGATGAAAAGAAGAGAAATTTGCTATTCTAGCACCTACTGTCAAGAGTGCTTTGTATTTCCACAGATGCTGTGGAAGTGAGTACATTAAAATAAAGAAAAAAAAAAATACAATTGACTTCTTTTGTTTCATGAAGACATAAGTTACAGAGAAGTAACAAAGTGTTGTCAAGAGCTATTTGTTAAAAAATATACACACCTAGGTCACTTCTAGAGAAAAATGATCATGTTCCAAAACACATGCACGTGGTTTCGTTTCTACCTTGTATGTGTTCAGATAATATTTCCAAAAACCACTGTTAATATAATTGACAACTGTAAGGTTGATAAATTCTTTAAAATAAAAAGGAAAAAAGCTTTAAATTCCCCCAATAGACTCATCATAAAAAAGAAAAAGGGGGGAGAGGGTCCCAAGGAAGGCAGCTCATACACTAATCTGTAGGGTTTGATCACTTAAGTTTTTACTCTACAACATCACATTTTTGTGCTGGTTTTCTCTACCTTCCCCAAACGGGGCAGGAGGAGCAAAATCAACCAACCAAAAAGATTTGTAGTCAAGAGAAGCAGAGTCCTGGGCGTGGCAGGTATTTCCAAACAGCACTGAAATTGCTCCTGCAAGCTGGGGGAAAATCTGGTGAGAAATCTAACCAACCAGTTTTCAGACAGGAAAATCCGTATCAAATTGAGAGTCGATCTAGAAGAGCAGCTCTGAAAAATTAAGTTAATCCATACTGAACCTATTTGAATGAAGCCAAGATTCATCTTGCCTGTCAAACTAATTTTAACAGGAAGAGTTCATTAAACAGTGTTTTGAGTAGAACCAGTACTTCAGAACACAATAATAAATTATTAAAACAAAAACAACAACAACAACAACAAAAAAAAAAAAAAAACTCCAACACTGTCCATCTTCATAACCAGGAGAAAATACAAATTAAGCAACTAAGATGTTAACTGATACAGCTCATTTGCTCTGGATTGAGCTCATCCTGCCATAAATCTGGCAATACCCATATCAAGCATCCTGCCAGCCTGTGAGATGACAGCCCCAGCTACTTGATTGGCTCCACTTCTGGATTAGCTCAAAATTCCAACAGAGAAGAGAGGATGACACAAATTTAAGGGAGTAGAGAGGAAGGAACCCCCAAGAGAGCTAACAATGAAGGCAAATAACTTACAGAACAGAAATTCAATTGTTCTGTATCTGCACTTCCAGCAACATCTCTGCAACAAACTGCTGCCCCAAAAAACAAGCAAACACACTCACCCACCATTCTTTAAGGAGCAAGTCTCTGGGAGCGAGCTGTTAAATAAATGCATGGATCAGTGGTGGGACTGACACTCATCATGTGTCCTTGAAAAATATTCCTGACAAGTGGCTGACACCTGAAAGCAGATACAGCACCAAAACATGAAAGATACTCAATACAGAATTTGCACATACTACTCTGTATCTCAGAGCAAAGGTTCCTCACACCAGTAGGGAAACGTTGATTCCAGGCAGCATTTATGGATTAATTTAAATTATGGATGGCTTAAGGATGCTTTTGAAATGGAGACCATTTTCTTTTGAGAGCTATCTGAGGACCTCTCTGAAGAGAAAAAAAACACTAGCTAGGAATACCACAACCAAAAAAAGCAAGTGCACCCCCAGAAACTCCCACCCAAAGCAAACAAAACCCCTACAAAACGGAGAAAAACGACATGCAAAGTTCACAGAGGTCAGATACAACATGTCCTAAAGGCAGGAGCATTGTGATGGTCCTTTACAGTCAAACTCCACTTCACCACAGTGAACTTGAAAAAAAATGTCCATAAGAAACAGGAGGCATGTATACAGCTACTCCATTTTATGCTGAATGTCAAAAACATGGCATTAAAATAAGTAGCTGCAAACTCATTTGCTACTATTATCAGAGACTTTAATAAATGCTGTGATATATTTTTAAATTATTATAGAAAAAAATCCTGCAGTATTTTTCAAGCATTACCCAGAGCAGCTCTGACAGAAAGGTAAAATCTAAAAAGTAGTATTTTGTGTCAGGTTCTGATGGCACTGGTCAATGAGAAGGATTAAACTCTGGACTGGAGACAAAGCTGTTTGGAATTGGAAGAGACCCTGCAAGAAAAAGATTCTGAGTCAGAACTGCTACCCAGAGAAGCAGGCTCTCAGATTGGAAAGGGGACAGACCTAACATTAAAAATGTATGCTTTCCTAAAGACTACAGAAAGACCAGACTTCCTGAATGCCATATGGAATAAAGAGATTCTGCCTTCTGGGAAGCAACAAGCAGACACAATAACCATTACTGACTACTAGAATATTTTAAATATACATACAATTTCTTACTGGCAATAAACCAAAGATATACAACAATATGCAAAGCACACTGTAGCTTCTAACAGTTTATCAAATAAACAAAAATTGTGTGGAATACTTTGAAATTTTCCTGTATTAAATTTATTTCTTAAATTGAAAGAGGGGGGTTAAATTATGCTTAAACTGTAAGTCACAGTAGTTGTATAGAGCAAAATGAAAAAAAAAAGAAAAAAAAGAAACACACACACCACACTAACTTCCACCAAAAAAAAAAAATCAAACCATTTTTTCTGCATTTACATATTAAGCTTTTAAACATCAATACCTAAATAAGACATCTTATTACTCTCTCTGGAAATAGGTCATGCAGTCATGATGGCCTAAAAAGAGTAAGAATAGATCAGACGCTCAAACTCTATCTGTATTTATCCAGAAGCTCATGTTAATTTTACAACACATTTAGAAGTATTTTCTAAAAGAAGAAAAACAACTACTTCTAGCTACATAGAGAGTTTCTTAAAGCTGCCATTATTTCTCAGTGTTATTCTTAGATAAAAGTTCATTTCCATGAGATCCCAAGAATCTGATCTTTTCTCCTCCTCAGCACATTGTGAAGCCCACTACAACAATTTTCACACAGGTCACTCAAACCAGCCAGAGAGACAAAACTCCCTCAAAGGTCTGCTAGGTCAGCATAGGAAAGCATGGTTTATACAGCAAAGCAAAATCTTCAGTTCTTAGAGCTGACACAAAACAGACTAATAGAAAAGGAGACAACTGGGAAAGATACACTGGCTGCAAGCCCAAAACTTGTCCTCATCTATATTTCTTAAAAAATTATCAACAGTCACAAATAGCTATTCACATCTTTACACATCATTCCCTAGGGAGCTCACAGTCCAAAACCACCTAGCACAAAAAACATGTGTTAACACCAGTTTAAAAACCCTCCAACTACTATGAAGAATACATTCCTTTTCAAAAGCCAGAATCAGAAAGTGATAACGAGGATTTGATGAAAAATTCTGGTTTCTTTCCACAACCATGCCCCCAAA
The DNA here is from genome assembly GCF_024509145.1 of Vidua macroura. NCBI lineage: Eukaryota > Metazoa > Chordata > Aves > Passeriformes > Viduidae > Vidua > Vidua macroura. The sequence goes on along the minus strand of NC_071573.1, from coordinate 2,886,232 downwards.
AGAGATATTTAACATCAAGTTAAAGACTGAATTTCTAAAAAAAAAAAAAAAAAAAAAAAAAAAAAAATCATTAACATGCACATTTTTATTAAGACACACAGAATAATTGTGCAAGTACCTGCATACTTGAGCTACTTGTTAAAAAACTCATTTTAGAGAGAGAAGAAAAAGACCTTTTTCTTAGAACAAGCACTCTAATGATCAGCACTAGCATGTAGAACTGATAAACTACAATTAGAAGACCGATTTTATTTCCTGTATTTTTTTTTAATTACATTGTTTTCCCAGACTGATGGTAACTGTATTATAGCACCATCTATAACATTTAGCAAAGTAATAAACAACTCTCCAGGTGGCTGCTGTGCAAGTATTAAGGGAACTTCCCTCCCTGCTTAATAGGCAGCTTGACTTCTGCTCTGACAAGCTTTCATTGAGAAGGGACAAGGAACCCTTTTTGGGTGCATTCCTCATTAAGAAAGCAACACTTTCAATGCTGTGGCATTGCTGCATGGTTCCTTGATGCTACAGTGAAAAGGCTGAGCAAGTAGATTTTAAGGTTCAGAAGTACAGTGCTAAGAGCCTTTCACTGTTATATTTCTGTATGACACTAAATAAAATAACTATTGCTACCAGCTGATTTTTTTTTTTTTTGTCTATTGTGATGATTATACTCAAGATTCCAAGTAGGACCAATTAAAATTTCTACCTGGCCATACCACTTCATTTGTTAGGGCAGCCAGATTACCAGTCTCAAAGGTCAGCTCCCTGTCTGGCTGAAATACAGCAACTTTTATCTCATTAGAAAAGCACAGCCAGTGAGAACAATAAAAAACACTGAAATATGTTCAAGTACTGCCACTTTATTCTGACCAAAAAAATGTTTCTGATCAATCCTCCAATTTCAGGCAGTACTTTAAGGTGCCTGAACAAAGAGGTGAGAATGGAACCCGGTGACCATACCCTTTGGGGCTACAAAAAATTCCAAATTCCCATTTTACCAGGAAGTAAAGTGTCTCTCAGACAGGAAGGAATTACAGATTCTCCAATAGCAACGCCAAAGTCACCAGAACATGTAAACACAGGAATTGTGGAATCAGTACTGGTACTTAAAAAAAAAAAAAAAAAAAAAAAAAAAGGCAAACACAACCCCCACCAAAACATACAAACCAAATAAACGATCCAAAAAAAATATACTACCAAACTCAGAGAACTCACTTCCCTGAACAATGATGTCAGTCAAATCACTGGACATTAACAGGATGAAAACCAGCCTCCAAAACTCAGAAGGAAAATGTTCTAGCAAGCTTATGTAAAATTAATAAGAGATACTTGTAAGGACAGATTATTTCTAATAAGCAGAGAGTACCTGAACTATGAAGCAGAAGCCTTACCTTCTTTAATTAGACTAAGTCTGGATATTCTTGATACCAGTAACTACAGAAAAATAATTAGAAGTTTGTGATTTCCTCTTTGTATTAACTTCTGGCAGCAATTATTTTCAGCCTCACCTCCTTTAGCACTGCTGAACTGAAGAAGGAGCAGGACACTATTCATTTCTTCTCTAGCTGAGCTTCTGGTATCTTTGAAAAAATCTGGGGCAAACCCACAGTCTAGGAATGAGTAAATTCAATGAGAATGCAGAGATTTCACTTAATGCATCCTCAATTTACACTTCCAAGTTTTCTACACTCAATGACTGATCCATTTACAGAATTTTTCATTGATCCATAGGAAACCAAGAGAAACATGGCTCCTCTTGAAAGAGCAATAAAACAATTCACAAGTCTCACTATGAATTAACACTATTGCAGCTATTCAAGCATAACCCCTGTAAACCACCAGCTCAGGGCACAATCATTTCACCCAATTTTCAGGAAATGAAAGCCTCCCACAGATTTTGCCATCATGAGCCACATCTGCAGAATACTGTTGTAACACAGGCAGAAAAAAATACATTATCTCCTGTACTAAGTGCAGTAGCAGATTTGGAGATACTTGCCATGCAAAGCCATCTGCCTACTGTGGACTCTCCATGAGAAGTAACTGACATCTATCAATACATTGGCTCAGCTGAAACCTCATTACATCAAAGAGCAGTTCTGATGAACCCTAGGAAATTCCTGGTTTAGGGCTTCAGAATTAAAAGAGCTTCTGAAATGCCTAGCATGACAAGGAAAGGCAGTCATGCATCTGTCTTGCAGTGGCAAAAAGGCTGAGGAAAAAAACAACCAAGATGAAAAGCCAGACAGTGTTTTTTGTGTGCTGGGTTCCAAGGGGCATAGTCAGTATCATTTCCTCTAAGAAAGAAGCAAGAGGAGGAAAACTATATTAATAATACTTTACAGCTTACTGGGTTTGGCTGTCTTTCTTCCCTACTGTACCAAGCAAAGTTTCCAAGCTGATCACTAGGCTATGAAGAAGCAGAGAAACAGCAAACAGTCCAGAGGAAAAAATATGGACCTTGTAACCTTGACAGATAGCTGGGAGGAAAACACACCTTGTGCTAACACTCCTCACAATTTTGGATGTTCAAGAGCATGTCTCTAGAAAAAGACAACTTGCAAATTGCAAAAGGAAAAAAAACTATTAATTCTGCTACTTTTTTTTTTGCTATTTCCCATTACTATTACACTGATATTAAACAAGCACACTGCATTTTCCTGCTGCCCTAGTACTACAATCAACACTTACACAGAATTTCAAATGTTACAGCTGAAATGAAAAAAACAAACAAAACCTAAAAGAAACTCCAGCACATACACTCCCCAAAGAAACTGTGAAATACTACCATAAGAACACCATTACTAACAACAGTATCCTGAAAACATAAATACATTACACTGGACAGGAAAAAACAATTAAATATCATTAGTTCCTGCCAAATTATTACTCTTTAATTCACCAAAGAGACCCCTTGTCATAAGACATAGTCATTTTTAACCTTTCAAGAAAGGCTATTTAATGAAAATAATATATAAATGTGTGTTATTATGCCAGAAACATGCACACATAAAGAAAGGAAAGCAAGCATTTCTTATCCTTGAATTAGTCAAAAATATGTTGTATCTAACACATGTCGTAGTAAGGCTGAATTTTACAAGCCTGTGTCAAGGTTTACATGCAGTCACTTATCTGATCCTTACTCTGAAAACTTCTCAATGACTGCTCCCATTACTCTATTCCTTAAATTACCAACTCTGAGGTGCCTGTCAAGAGCAGGAAGGCATGGTTCTGTTTAGCTTCAGGGAAATAACTGAGAAAACAACATGTGGAACCATAATAAGTGCCAAGTATCGTCAGGGTGCAGGAGGGAAATACTTATTTGCCAGCATATATGTTATTAAGATGGGTTAAGAAATCTGTCATCGAACTATAAAACACCACTGCAGTAGTCAACATCTGATTCAAAACTAAATTTGTTAAGAGCTACAGCAAAAATAAGAAACTGCTGACAACACCAAAGACTGTAGGATTAAGGGCCTACCTAAACTCAAGCTGCTTTGAGAAAAAGTAAATCCTACACAGAGAACAACTAGCATTAATCAAACCTGTTCTGGGAGATAAAGGCTAAATACCTTTTCTACCAAGTTTTACTGTATCAATACATGACTTAAATACAAATTGGAAGAACAGGATCATCTGTTTTCCACTGCCAACATGTGTTGCAAAACAAACATGAGGAAAGCTGGAAAGAAGGTTTTGTATTATATGTTCAAGGAAATTGCAGCACAGGGAGGACACTCTGTTCTTCCTTGCCCTGTAGACTAAGGATGTCTTAAACACCTCAATCCAGAAGTTACTGCTCTTGGATATCTGGAGAGGAAAAAAAAAAATAAAATTACGTCCTCATTTTATTAGAAAACCAAATGGTACAGTTTTGATACATTAATCAAGTTTTCACAGTTTTTTGTTTTCTCTGCCTTTAAATAGAATGTTTTTTTTAAACCAGGTTTATTTTTACAGACACACACTTCTTTATTCACTGTGTGAATTCTGCACACATTAAGCTATTCAGCCCATTCCACAGCACTGCATAAGCAACCATCCCTCGACACTCAGCTGGTTTTAACTTTTCTGTTTTCACCTGCAAGGAGAACGGGCTGTCAGATGCTGACTGATGATGTAGCTTTGCCACTAAAAGCAGTATCATGCATGAAATGCTGCATCAATGAACTTCTATAAGCTTTTTTTAAGTAGCTATTAAATTTCCATTAGTATTTCCTATTAACACTGTCATTTCACATTGTGAGGAGCTGTTAGATATATATATATATGTATAAATATATCTAACAGCTGTATATATATATATATGTACATTCAAACTTCAGAAACATGTTTTTAATGAAGAACAACTGATTTTGATTTCTGCTTTTGGTAAAACTTCAGCGACTAAAAACTGTCAAGGTGTGTGGGTGGTGGTGGAGGGCAAAAATCTGTGTATTTGGCTGTTAATTATGTCTTTTGGTAATTAATTACACTAATTGCAGATACATTTTTCCTGATAAATTCTGAAGTTAAATGTAATGGTTGCATAATTTAAGAGTTTCCAGAATGAGACTTTTTGCAGTGAATGCTCTCAAGTTTAAAACCACAGATGATGCCCTGTATATGATGAACTATTTTCAATTACTGATAATTTCATTTAAAAATAAATCTAGCTTCTTTTCTTAGTATCTCTCAACTGTTTTTCTTATGGTCCCAATTTGACTAAAGCTCTGTTACACTAAACAATAAGGAAATACCCAGCTAAAAAAAAAATGGCCTTATAGATTCCTCCTTGCCAAAAGTAGAAGTTTATTATTTCCATTTCAAATTTATTCTTAACAACATTAAGAGGAAATAAAGTTCAAGCAGGCAGAGTAAGCTTGGTTACCTGAGAGCAAGCATAAGTCACAAAATGGAAAGAAACTACTAATTTTTTTTTGTTTTGTCAAAACAGACCAGAAATACTGACAGCTTTCAATAGGGTTGTTTTTGTTCTTCCACAGTCTTTTTATGTCTAGTATTTTTGTATATCTACAGCAGAATCCTGAACTTTTCATTTCTTAAACAGGTCCTCCTCATGCACCTGAACTCCCATTTTAGTTTCCCAAATTCTGCATATTCACTCATTTTAAGACCAGACAGAAGGTGGGTTTTGCCATTTATTCTGTCTCCATTTTGAAGGTCTGAGCCACCATACTTCCTACAAATCTGTTATGCCTCAGTATAGTAAATTTGTATTCAAAAAAGTGTTTTTAGATCATGTGCATTAACTGTAAAAGGTGTTTGAACACATGCAGCAAAGAGCAATAGGGAAACAGTATGGTTGAAGAAAAGCCCAATAACAGCCCCTTCCACCCAGACTCTCAAAGCCCTTCACTACACACAGTAATCCTGTGTTGGGAGCCACTGAAAGACATTGAAACAGCCATCAAAAAATAAACCCTACACTAAAAGGCCACAAGAACCTAAAGAGGTTTTAAGAGGAATGTTCTTTCTCACTATGCCAAAAAATCAAAGAATCTAGAAGTCGCACATTAAGATGGTCAATTTTCTCTTTTCATGTTTGCATAGTTCTGTCATTGTCATTGACCTCAAATGTTTCCTCTTGGCTATCTACACCAAGCAGTGTATTTACAGACCAGGGCACTTTGGAGAGTCAGTGGACAAAACACATGCAGAAAAAAAGAGAATCGATAAACTTATTTTTTTGTTATTTTACCTACATTTTCTGATATTTTTTTTCCAAAGAAAGACTCAAAGAAATTGAAAGACTGATTAGAAAGTATTCAAAGATGTCAAGATGTGGCATGACAGCTGCCTCATGGTAAGGTTCTCCTTCATGCCTTGACTAATGCTGACTATCCCTTCACCCTCACATCCCCAACAAGCCCACGCAGTTTGATTGTGTCCCTTTCAATAATTTTTAGTGCTGATGAAAAGTTAAACATGTACAAAATAGAAATGTAGCTGTGTGTGTATGCAGAGCTGTCAAGGCATTCTTCTGGAGACAAATTTGATATATACACAAAAACACACTGTGAGAGAAGAGTCACAGGTGTGCAGACCTGAAACAGTTCTGAACACACTGATCCACCAGAACAGATAAACACCCCTTGTTTAGCCAAACTAATTTTACTTCATGCATCAACAGACTATGTGAGTCACAATACCTTGGTTGAAGAGGGCTGCCATTTCACAGCACTAATTTATTGTGGTTTTTAGGTCATCTGACTACATCCTTAAAAAGCTGCAGGAATAAAGTGTATTAATGTTAAGAAGGAACACCATATTACAAACAAGACAGATGGCCAACAAACCTTCAGACAAGTTCTGTATGACAAATAATCTTATAGATAATTATCTCTTCTGCGGGACAAACTGCTCAACTATTGAAACTAAAAACAAAGACTTCCTTGGCCCAAAGCACTGTAGAAATTCACTGAGTTTACAGCTGTACACAAATAAGGTGAAAAAGCATTTAAGCACTGGAAGGACATCAGAAAAAGATTTCCACAAGGAGACTTTTTTTGACTGTGAGGGTGACTAAGCAGCAGCACAGGTCACCTGAAGTTTGTGGAGTCTCCAAACTATGTGAGCCCTTTCCAAGATGGCCATGGCTTTGTTAAATGTGGCAAAGGCAGAAGGCACCATTGGAGAACAATTCAATCGCTGCTTGACTGCAGCATTCTCATCAGGTAAATGTTCTCCCATTCCTGCTTAAGATACCAAGACCTGAAGTATTTACCCTCCAGATTTCTATTACAAGGCCTGACCACTGGCCTTCACTGAAGCTCCAATCCAACTGTTTCGCTATAAAATGTAAGTTTGTAGAACTTCAGCATCCCAAAAAACTCAGCCCATTTTAATTTCTAAAAATCCCAGACATGGTGACATTAGGACAGGAAGACAGACTGTAGTATTTTCAACCATACACCTGTAAAACTACACTGCTACATGAATGTGGGTATTTTCAACACCAGTGTTACTATGTTAAGTTGTCAAATAATCTGTATCAAAACATATTTTGTCATCAAAATTCTATTACAAAGAAATACTATTTTAAGTTAAAGCATCCTCAGAGCTGCAATTTAAAGATTTGATTAGAACTACTAAAATAGAACTTGTTAAAGTAACAGAAACTACCTCCTTCTCTTAGATTTCCATAATACATACATTACATCATTCCTTCCCAACTGTCAGACTCAGCTTCATTTCATCATCATCCTGGTCCAAAGGTTTGAGAGCAGAAAAACACCAGTGCTGTGCATTTGGACCCAGAGTTAGGCTGTAAAACATCCCAGGGCCCTTCCATACACTTGACCAGACAAGTGGGACATCACCAAGTCTTTATCCATTTGTTTTTAAATAAACAGTGTTTTTGTAAAGGGAGAGCAACTGATAAGGTATTAGTAACAAAAAGCTGTTTTAGAGAAGCAGCAACGTTTCTACGAAGCTGAATGCTGATGAGTAGAAACATCCTTCCTTTTTAATTTCTTTAATTATATCTACAGAAAAAAATCCAAAGAGGTCAGTCTCAAAGCCAACGTGCAGAAATTTTAGAGGAGGACTCAAGCTGCTTCTCTCCTCACCTTTCCACATGAAAGACCAAAAGGTGATGAGGTATTAGTGTTTACCTGGACGACCAGCATGAAGTAAACAAACCACTGCCTGACTGTGTGATCTTGTTTACACTGCTCAAACGTGGTTATAACTGAAATAAAAGCTTTGATTACAGAGCTATGGGGGAAGATTAATCCCTTACTGCTAGAGCTGAAAAAGAAGGGAAGACAAACTCTAACACATCCATCAGACCTTTGTTTAAGAGCATTAAGATTTCAAAAATCTGCACTTCTAGGGTGCTAGCAGAGCAGGGGTAACCCCCACCTCTGTTCAGAAGTGGAGCCTCCCAGGCACAGAGCTGAGCAGAGGCCGTGGTCCTGCCAGGCAGGAACCCCTGGGCTGTGCCTGGTGAGCACTCCCGAGGCTCAGAAAGGTCTCAGGGGTATCTGTAGAAAGCTGTGCTCCCTTCCCACTCCTCCTCTCCCCATCTCATGCTCTTCCAGTCATTTCTGCTCACACCAGGAGGAATGACATACTATTTTGAAGATCACCCTTAAGTAGGTGTTGCTTGTATCTACCCCCCCACCCCCATGTCTTTCACCTGGAATGAGGTAATACTTACACTATTACTGTACAGCAGCTTTGACAATCCTGTGAATGCTGCTGCTACAGAAAGAGATAAACCATTCTTTCTCCATATTATTAAGCTCTCAGCAGTTACAAAAATAAAATTTAAAAAAAAAAATCAAGAAGTGCTACTGTGCCAATTCAGGGTTTCAAGGACCTTTGCAGCTGTAAATTGAAGTATGCTGGAACACATGCTGGTTGAACATGCTGAAAAACTCACCTGCTAGACAAGATCACACCAGCTAGAAAGTCAGAATATTAATATATTCTACCTCCTACACCTTCACTCTAAATTACAGTCAATTTGCTAAAAGCAAAGCCACACACAATCACTCTCCCTTACAAAGTATGTTCCCAAACTAATGAATCTACAGGCTGCACTAAGATGGTTATATAACATCAGCAAATTGAATTTATTTTCCAGGCCCTATTTTCTGTCAGTCTTTGTAATCATCACCTCAGTTTCAGCTTCCTTCATCAAGTCATCCTGTGACAGTTTCACCTGTTCTGAATTTACCAATCTGACACACCTGCAAACTACTCAAATGTTCCACTGTTATTAATGTGCAGGAGCACCTGGAGATGCAGCCATGGCAGTCACTTCAAACACTTCCAGCAGAGGGGAAAAAACCCAAACTTACCCTGAAGAGCTCATGGGCACAGCTGCAAGCAAGGCTAGAACAGGAGACAGTAAGACAACATGGAGGCACGGTGAGCTTGCTCTCACATGGGCTTACACTGGAGTGTTGAGCATGCAGTGCTTTGGGGTTACATGAACAGTGTTCACATCTCTTTCCCTGCTGGTTTCCTTACAGCCATTCCTTCTCCTAATGGGTCATCTGGGATGAGATGATGGCACATTGTTTAAGAACTCTACACTCAGAAAATTGCTTGAAATTGCTGGAGCCAAACCAGCTCCAGAACTGGCTGCTGCCACCTTGCACGCTCCACCTGATTCATGAGTTAAAGGACTAACACCTTTCAAAAGTAGGTGGGGAGGATTTAAAATACATTGCTGCTTATATTCTTTCACCTGCTGACTCTTTCAGACATCACTACTGTAAAGCAAGGGTAGAAAAAGTATTTTCTATGAACTCATTTGAATTTAAATACTACTGAAAATTACTGGTGAAAATAAAGGAGAATCTAGTGAACCAGTTTCCAATGTTTGATTGGCATTACTTTACTTTGTGTTAGCACTTAGGAGGAGATCAATTCAGTACCAAAAGCCCTTAATTTCATTAACCACACTTATCCCATATTTTTCTTTACTGAACTATACAGTCACACTTGTTACTGTGCAACTGAAATTTCCATAGAGCAGCCACCCCCTCCCTCCAACCCAAAGGTACCAAAACCACCTCAATGCCACTCCTGTGCTTCTGAAACAGCACTCCCAAAAAGGCTTTGGGCAGCAGTTAAACTGGGAAGAAAACACACAGCCCATGGCTTCTATGCTCCCAGGTAAGGGCTGGAGAAGTGGGCATTATCCAAACCCCATGAATCCAAAAGCTTGCAGCCAGCACAACTAGAAGGCAGGCAACAGAGAAATACACCTTGAAGAACCCTATCACTGTCACAAGGAGCTGCTTGACAATATTTTTTTCTTTAGATGTCAGAGCATATGCCACCACTGATGACTAACAAGTAAGGAACACAAAGAAATTTTGGTGCATCAGTCAAACCATGGCTGAGAAACTATGAAGCCTGACATCAAATCAGGCTGCTATCTCTGAAGTGTAGTACTTAACAGTCAGTGAATTATTTCATGCCAGTTCTTGTGCATTTCTGATACTGGCACAAGATGAGAAACAGGCCAGTGACTGAACTATGATGGAATGAATTTTTATTTCCATATGATAGACAATAGACACTTGTAGCAGATGGATGCACTGCACTATCTACAGTGATATTCTGGGAAAATATTATGGTAGTTGGAATGTCCAGTTATAACCAAAAATCAACAAGTTAACAAAGCTGAGACATCACTGTAGAGATTAACTTCCCTTAACAGATGCCTCTCATTTGCCACATGTAGGAAAATATTTCCAGAAAAAGATAATCTACTTTATATCTCAGACTCTCAAAGGACTTACAGGAGGTCCTGTCTTTGGTGGAGGAAAGCTCAAGACTCTTGTCACATAGCAAGAGCTACGCATGTCTGCATACATATATTAGCTAATTAAAAACAAAGTAAGAACCAACCTTAAATACTTAGAAGAGTAAGAGTCAGAACCACTTCATTCTGCTCCTGTCTTTTCACGTTTCCTGTATAATTTAATCCTGGAGAACTGCAGTGCTTCAGGGAACACGGGTCAATGCCAACAATTCAGCACCAATCTAGTACTAAACATCACTTCTAAACACAAGAGGTTTTTTATTGACTATCTAGCATCTTTACCTTGAAGGGAGCCTCTGAAGTGTCCAAGTGTTCCTAGAGGAAACCCTTGCATGCAAAGCAGCTACAGACTGATGATCCTGTATTTACACAGTCACTCCACATCCACCTTCTTCACACACCAATGCCTACCATGGGATAGCAACACCATAGATGCAAACTCAGAACAACAAATCACAGTGAGTTTCAAATCCTACATATGTAGAATGGGCAAGACACTGTCCATCTGCAAGCACAAAAAGCCCCATATTACACAACTACATTTATGTAGTCTTGTCAGATTTGAAGTGCCAGCACAGACACAAGCAGATTCGGTATCTCCAATCTAAAAAGAAAAGAATCCTTCATGAGCTGTTCTTAAATCATGAGCATTCAAAACATTTCTAGCAAGTGAAATATATTTTGTGCACTCAACTTCAAGTATGCCACAAGGGTCATGAACACAGTTAAATCCAGCCTACTAAATAAATGGGTATTTTCCCTCATTGAACTAAAACATACAATATTTGTCAATTATTAATTATACTGCATCAAGTACAGCATTCTTACATCTCTGTTCTAGAGGCAAAACTGTTTCTCTAGAGGCAAAACTGGGATATTCTCCACATTCTGATATGTACCAAAGATAGTTTGTAAGTGCATTGAGCTTTGCCATGTTCCCCTTGTAATTTGGTTGAGCCCATGGAGTATTAGTCATCTTTGTTATATTCATGCTCATCATAGCTAAAAAATTGTCTTAAGATGTATTCTAAGCAACTGTCAGATTGAATTTTTGACATGTTTATTCTCAAACTATGGCTAATTTTAAAAACAAACTGTTCATCTTCAATAGGTTGAATGAATAAACTTATACAAAAAAAATGCTAGTGTATTTATTGAAATAATTCATGTGTAATTTTATGATTGTTTTACACAGAATACGTATTTTAAGAAAAATTCTTTAAAATACTGCATTATGTCTCACCATTCTGAATTTAAGCAAGAAGTTACCTACAGTAACCTTTACTTATTTTCCTCCACATATAGCAACATCCATCCTACATCCAGATGCTGTAAATATGGTGGTTTGGGTTCACTTTCTGAGGTTTACTTGATTAATGAGGTTTTGTTCACAACTTCACAAAGCAGTATTTTGGTAGGTACAAGTGCTGCTTCCGAAAACTTTTACCTTAATTGAAATGGGCACTCTAGCAATCCATATTCCTCAAAAAACACAGGCACTCTCCAGAAGGAAAAGTCCACAAGCAACTCCATGCCTCCAGGCAAGAGGCTGGTGGCTCCTATAAGCAACATACACCTGTTCCTTTTAATTAAACATACAGAGAAGTAAATCATGCAGGAGTAGATTGAGCCCTGGTAGAAATACAGAAATAACAAATTATAACAAATAATTTGTTACAGAAATAACAAATTAGATACTTTCTGATCAAGTGCACTAGTCAAATGCAGTTATCAGAATGAAAAAAAATTTAAACATTTATAGCAACCTAGACTGAGAGAGTAAAAGTCATCTTTAGAGCTCAGACTAGATTTGTTGCCAGGCAGTAAACTGCTGAATGCATGTAATTAAGGACACAAAATCAGTATTATGCTAACAAGACTTAAAGAGCAGCACTTAGGTGAAAGACTAAAACCATCTTTCACAGCAGCTGAGTCTTCTGTATTCCAAGGGCAAGAACCATCCATGCTATACATAGTGCCATCTATTAGTCAGAAAATGTCATCATTCCTAGGAACAAAGTGAAGAGCTATGAAATAATAGGTTCTGAAAAATTTGTTAATAACATTTCACACTTGAAAACCAGAGCCTTCAAACTTAAGAAGAAAAATAAAAGAAGTCATGTGCATCTCAAAATCAAAATCCAGTTTGGCTATTTAAGCTTAGAGTTTAAAACAAAAGTAAACCCCTATTAAACTATTTTATGTTCTTTAGGAAATAAATGGAAAAAAAGAGATGTTTTCCCTTAATGAAAAGTAATCAATTGTGGCTGAAGTCCTGAAAACCTTCAGCTATGACAGTGTTGGGAAGAAAATCTCACAAAGTGAAAACTTCTAGAACACAGCAATTAAACTGTCAATGACACAAGTGGCAAAAAGATCTGGTTTGTGCCCTTAGTGGACAAGTACAGAGGTGCAGTTATCTTCAGTACAGGTCAGTTCAAAATTATTTTCATTTTTTATAAAGCCAAACCTTACTGTCAAGTTGCTCACTGTAAACACAGAAGACTTCTGGTTTCCCAACAAAGAACGGATTTGAGATATAAAGGAGGGACAGAGTCCCAGCACCACATTCCTCCCCACTTGATCACAAATGACACTGGAGACTGGAGGCACGTATGTATTGAAACACAAAACCACTAAAAAACCACTAATAAATACTAATACTCCCCTGCAATGGGACAGGCTCAGACAGGAGGGCCCTACATCAAGTTGTCTCTGATGTGTACCTGCTGGGGAGCATGGTGCTCATGTAAAGATCAAAAGCAAGGCAACTAAATCATGGACTTGAACATCTCAAAATACAGACAGCATCAGTAAAGTTCTTTATCAGAAATAATTACACTGGAAGTAATTTTGAAAGTGCCACTGAACTTCATTTTGCCAGTACAAACGAGTACAATACTTTGTCAGTGCCCTTTCTGGACAGTTGTAACATTTTATCTCAAGTCATTACAACTTTATTTTTTAAATCAACTTTGAAAAGTACAGAAATATAATTTCCTGCAAATCTGAAGTAATTATTAAAGTCAAATGTTCCCACTACATCTACAAGAAAAAAAAAAAAAAATTGCTTTCCTCTAGCAAACAACATAATTTTGTAGGACAGATATAAGGAAAATTTAAATTCCAGACTGTTCTCTGAGCTACATGTAGCAACCAGGGGATGTCTCAGACATGTTCTATTGCATGTTCATAAGACTTCACCCTTAACAGGCTGGAAGCCCTACTACTTACTCCTAGACACGATTGTGAAAGGCACAATCAACACTGTGAGAGATTCTGAGACCAAACTAGGGATTCATACCAGAGCAAAGTCAATAAATGCATGTTGCACATGTTCCCTTTAACAATCTCTGGTCCAACGGATGGAAAAGTGGACAGAAGGGGATAAAGCACCCATATGCCAGGTACCATCTTTATAAAGGTCCTTTTAGGGCAGCCAGTAGCTGGCTCTAGTTAGAGCAGAACATCATCTCTAGCAGCCCAGATTACCACTGAGTACTAGGAATGCATTATTTAAGTTATGTTGCTTCCTAGCCTCTCCCCCCAGCACATCAGAGGGCTGTATGGCATGGCCAAGTTACAGCAGGTAGAGCCAATGTAAATGCTGGACTTGCTAAGAGTTTCCAGAACCACTAAACTATTAATTCATGCCTAGTCTGAAGAAACAAAAGAGCCAACCACCAAACAAAAAGAAAGGGAGTAGTACTTCCCCTTCTGATAGAAATATTCAAAGCTGTTCAAATTAAAAGCCATATACTGTTTGAATGCCAGCTGCAGTGTTTTCTCCAACTACTTATTTTCTCAACAATTACCTCTTATAAACTCACAATCTTCCTCAGATAAAATGTTACCAATGTTTTTTTCTCTTTCTGTTCACAGCAATGTGCCAATATGATCAATACCATTAGGAGTTCCCACATCCTTACTCAGAAGCCTGTGATAAAGTTTCTGAAGAACCAGAGCAAAATCTCAGAGTTTAAATCTTCTGCATGAGCTGTAGGTCATCTCTCAATGCACTTCCTTTGGTATTTGTGCTATCACAATGTCACACTGCATTTTAGTAGGAATGTGTAATTTTCTTGTGCCATATGTATGGTTCAGTGCACCCGCAGGCACACCTAGGGCTTCACAACTGTCACAATGTTGTATCTCAAAAGCACAAAAAAGAGTGTATAAGGGCACAGAATGCAAGTTATAAGAACATTATTTATTCTCACAGAAATGCCCGCTGTTCCTCTTGGGATTTTTTTAAAGTTAATTGCACAAACAGTTAAAACAAGCCTTACTCTCTGCCTTACCCAAAAATAAGGGCTATGACTGACACACACTGGCAAATAAAGAAAAAAAAAAGCCTGCCAGGCAAAGCAAGCCTCAACCCTGCCAGCTGCCCCTTAGAATGTAAGTTGTTGCCCCAATGACAGATGGCCATACAGCTCACGTGGCACTGCAAGAGCAGCTCCAGTTCTCAGCCCAGCATAATTAAGCCAACCAAGTGCAATTCTCCTTTACCTTCATATGCTGCCCTGAAATATTAAACACCACCACAGCCATATTCTGAGCCATTCAGTGATCCCTGTCTTGAAAAAGGATCAGCTGGGAGCACAGGACAAAGGGCAACTGAGACCAACAACTCCCAGTACACCCATCCAGATTCTAGCCTGGCACAAGCTGAGCACTAAATTAAGTCCAGAAAGAAAACAGATATTGTACTGAGAGACACCATGTGGTTCACAACTGGAGTACCAACCACAGGAACCCAAGGACATCACGTTCAATTCTGTGCTTTGCCACAGATGCGGTTCCATGATAAAGATAACACAATTTAAGTGTGTAATACTGCCAAAAAGAAGGGTGCACACCTTTTCCCACCAGCTCCCACACACAGTGGGAGTGATTGTACAGGTACACAGTCATTGAAACAAAGGAAGGAAGAAGCAAAGCACTGAGAAAATCCCTTTTGGTAGCCATTTGCAAACACACTGCTTAAAATATCAGTGAAACTGTGCCTACAGACTTCCCTGGTGACTTTGGGCAAGTTCTGCCATTTCCTCATGCTTTCGTTTCCCACTGCTGATGTCAGAACAATGGTACATCAGAACATCCCAGGTGTGCAATGACAGCTACAGACATGACTGAAGGTCTGCAAGACACCCGAGTTCTGCAGTACAAATATCCAAATTAGTAAAACAAAGGGGATTCTTTACCAGTAGCTGAAATTACTCCAGGCAGTCACCAGTGACAGAATAACAGGTATTTCCCCATGTTTACTGCAACTCCAACACAAGACCTTCAGGCAGAAGGGAAGGATTAAAGTTGAGTGCACTGATTAGTATTCTTTTTACATCACTGACTGCTTGAACAGCTCTTTCCCAAGTAAACTCTGAGCATATCCAAGAATAAGGATTTCTGTGAAAAGATCAGTAAGTCAGGAACCTTCTGGACTAGAAACTGCTCATTAGTCTTACTCCACCCACTGCAGTGCTGTTACTAGAAATACTAAAAGAGGAAACAAAGAACCACTGAATTGGTCCTCTCACTTTAAAAATTAAGTATGCACATATGTATACAAATATACTCTTAAAAGAAATTTCTTATTTCTTATTTAATTTAAACTTTTAAGGTCATTAAGTCTACTACAGTGATTGTCTCTAAGAGAAATTTTATCTAGATGGGGAGATTTTTGCCAGCCACGTTTACAGAATGGGATACTTAAGAATTGTTTCTAGTGAAAAATACCTGACAGGGGGGAGGAAGAAGCAAGGATTGGGAGGAAATATATTACTTATCTGTTTTAATAAAAAAAGAGCAGGTTAATTTTTTTTTTAACTGAGAAGAAAACTCAACACAAGCAGGATACCACATTCTTAAATGCTGCTCTTCTCATGCCTTTGCCCTTTCTCAAACCATATACAGATTTCAAAAGCCAGACAAATTAAAATTCATTTTCTGTAATGTAGCTGGCCATTTCTGTAGTACTTTTGAATTTGGGGAAAAGACAAAATATGTCCCAGAAATCTTAAGGAAATCTCAACCAGGCTCAAGCAGTTACCCCAGCCACCATAATGCACACAGCACTTATAATATTGCAAAACATAATCTTTCTGCCAACAAGACCCTACACATGTTACAAGAAATAAATTTTAGTTAATGCTTAATACTCAGTATATATATAATTCTACTGACTACATCTGCAGCAAAACATCATAAAGATAGTAAGAAAAAGAAATTGTCTGTTTTACTATTTAAAACTTGCTCATTATGAAACTGGTAATTATTTCTACCATGAAAGTGGCATAAAGAGTTGAAAATTTCTGCCTTTCACAGCCATTAAAGAACCACTTCACCAGACTACCTGTTTGCTAACAGTGATAGCCCAGAGGAATGCTCGGGGCCAACGCTACTGATAGGGAAAAAACACTGCGACAACAACTGAAGTGTATTTAGTCTGAAAAATCACTGTGCCCAACTCACTGTGATTCAGGTAACATTCTTGATTCCACACAATTGTGCAACATTTCACAAATTTCACACAAAAATATACTGGCAGCTTGTTGCACTCTTTGTGATACTGGTCATTGAGTCAACTGAAATTAATGAAAAACTGTGCGCTCTGCTGGGATTTACCCAAGAACATGGCAAAATACGCTCAGCACCAATGGATAACAGGTATAAGGAAAGAGAGGAGTTAAAAATCATGCTTTTTCCACACACTACCTACTTTTAACTTCTATTGTATTAATCAGCATATGAGCAACCCACAGCAGAAAGAAAACTCAAAGCTTCAGTTTCTAAAAAAAGTTATCCAGAAAAACATAGACTGAAAAATTAATGAATTTTTGAAATGAATTAATAAAAACTGATCTTGAACTGGAACACCACATACTATTGAGACTGAATTTTTAAAATAAAAATTTGTTTGAAACAAATCATCTGCTCTCTCTTTTCCCCATGTTTTTACAAATGTACAGATTTCAACGTTAGTATGACCAATACATTTTCCTTCAAACTAACGTATTAAAGTTAGGTTGTCTGCAACCGAAAAATCAGAATAATTTCACCTCCTCTTCTCTTTTGGCATTTAAAAAACAGTTTTAGAGGAGATGGGGTTGTTAGTAAACATTATTTCCTGTTTAGACTTTTGAAGTTAACAAGCTCAGACGTTCAAGCATTATTTAGACAAAATGGGAGATCTAACATCATATTGACAAGTACTGTGATGAACTGATCTTCAGAACAGAGCTTCACTAGACAGACACCCACTGAACCCACTGGGATATGCCTTTTTCAGTTACTTAAAACTTTTCAAATTCAGGTAAAATTTGACAATGACTAACAACCATACTGATACTGTCAAGTGTATCAGCAGATAATTAATCACAAGCTGCTGATCAATGAGAAGATACTTGGCAAGATATGAAAGGTTCTAAACTTGTTATCAAAGGCCACCTGAAGTTGCTCAGGTATCACCCTTTATCACAATCACATCCATTCTTCTTCTAGTCATCCTGACAGCAACAGTAGCCCAAAGCACTAATCCTCTCTCCTCCCACTGATGCTTAGCTGGCCAAACAACTTGTGTTGAAGGAGGTTCTCTCAACAGCAATCCAAGTCACGTACCTTAGAGGCTCAATTATTGTAGAGCTTTGCAGAGACTTAAAAATGGAACTAGAGGAAGCTCCAAATGGAACTCAATACAAGAGGGGTGAAATCAGATTATTTTTAAGGTCTCTTCCAACCCAAACGAGTGTGTGATTCCATGAAAAGTGATTCTTCTGTGATGGAAAAACCACCACACACTTTCATACGCGGCAATTGCCCTGGACCTTCGCTCTTCCAAGGTCATAACAGATGGAGCTCAGCTATCTCTTGTCCCTACCCACAATCTCATCTTGGACAGCTGCAGCCAACACGGGTCCAAACAGAGCCACAAAACTTCAGAGCAAACTCTGGTTGATTTTGAATAACTGCTCTTCAAAGACTGTGGATGAATGTCCAAGAACATGGTCACAAATCTTACCACCTTCAGAGAAAGGTGAGACATCACATCTTGACAATGATTAATGTAACAACCATCCAAGAGCTGTAGTTCTTCTGTCAAGACAGCAACAACTGAAGGAAATAGTAAACATTAATTTGAGCAGCCACTACACACAATTTACATTGATGACCCAACAGCATTTGGGTCACCTTTCTGGCCTCCTGCTTTCCCAGTTGTCAGGAAAGGCTTATTTAGACAAAAAAGCATTCCATTTTGTCCTCAGCTCTTAGAAACAATGCCTAAAATCTGAAGTTTTCCCATACATCTGCAGCATAATGTTCTTTCTAAAGGTACGTTGACAAATGTAACTTTTTAAAAGTATGTTGATAAACTTCCCAACTATTTATTTCTCACAGGTCTACAAGTCTGCACCAAGACCTATGCCTCAAATTCCAGTTAAGGAAGAAATTTACACATTTCCTATGACTTTTCCAAGTACAAGAAGCTTGGGAACTGTAAATTTTACCCAATTATCTCCTAGAAAAAACATTTATTGACCAAATAAGAACAATAAAATAGGAAGGATACTTTATATACACACAGGATCAGTAATGCAGTAATTAAATAAGGACATTAATTTGTGTTAAGAGGAAATGGAATAGATTCAAGAGACAGTTCTGAACTTCTCTTTGTGAGCCTTAAGAATTCAGTAAGGCAGCAAGACAGGATGGCTGTATCACACTACTGAAAAATGTTTTCCCATAAGCATTTAAGTAGTATTTTAGGTTTTTAACAATTATTGGTGAACCAGACTGAACTGGATTTGCTGTTGCAAAATCAAATTTCAAATAAGAACTAGGCACTAAAAAGAAAATCAATTGTTTTACCTTTCATGTAATTTCAGATCAAATTCAAGTGCCATTTGTAGGAAATGGGAATTTCTCAGTTAGCCAGGATTTCAATAGGCTTTGAATGAGAACATCAAAAATTGTTACTGCAGTATTTGAATTATTTCTATTACCAAGCATCATCTGAGAGAAATCACAATAAAACATACTTCTTCAAAAACAAGAAAGAAGTATACCAAGATACTGTGAAATAAACAACTTGCTTTATGTGTTTATAAATGCACTAATAAAGCTTTGTATGTTCTGCTGAAGAAAAACACACCTGGCAATTGTAACATCTGACTGGTTTTCAGGATAGCATCTTTGTAGGATTTATTTCTTCAGCATGGTCTCAAAGCTGCAACAATACAGGAAGTTGGTGAAGTCCTCATCCTGCTGTTGTACAGATACAGCCAAACTAGCTGAGAGACAGAAACTGCATTATTGTTTTAGCCAAGGCTCTTCAGTAGGTCTAACAATCCACATGGAGAAGGGAGTGCCTTGCAAGAGCATAATGAAAGAGGGTCAGGCTAACTCAAATTACCTTCCATTTGCCACAGGCTAAGAGCATACACATGAACAATTACTGTGAATCAGACACCACAGATCAGCTGACATATGGTAACCTGTCATCCTACAATAACCTGTCCAAAGACAAAGATAGCTTGAAATTTAGACCTGCTGCAGAGCTACAACTCACCTCTATTCAGAAAGCAAGACACTAAACCCTGGAACTTTACTTCTGGATGTGTAAGCTGAAAACAAGCAACAGAAGAGAACCCAAAATGAGAGCCCTTAAGGTAAACAGGCTGTTTCCAAATATTACAAATTGGGATTACCAAAAGGAAATAGTTACTGTAACGTGACCTATTAATGCTATCCAGCCCTTCAGTATAAAAGCAAACACACAGATGACCATGAGACTGCAAATTCAGCTCTTCTGCTGGTGTGGACAGTGGTTATTTAAAATAAGTATAGGAACTCCAAGTACAGTTGTTGATTTGGCCTTGTTGCCATGTAGTGGCAATTCAAAGTAGGACAAACCCCAAGCTTTTGTTTCCCAATCTCTCTCCACTCTCAGGAGTGCTCATCTTTCTATGCTGTGTGTACCTACCAAACCCAATGCAGTCAAGTCAGCTCAGAACAAGTGAGGAAAAGCTCTGTAGGCTCTACCAGCACTAGACTGGCACTCACATGGTACAGCTGAATCAGTTTTTTGGAACACAGAACTGGTTGGGCAAGAAGATAAACACTACTATTATTTTGATCCTGCAATACCAGCGATATCCGGTATGTATGGGAAGCATATCTATAGAGACTTCTGTGGAATAACCTACATAGAATCGAGGTAGAGCTGTTCAACAGAAACAAACCTAGGAGCCTGAGTGACAAGGTTTCCAGGCAGAGCTCAACTATGCAGCAGTTTGAGCTCCCAGAACAAAGCAGTGCCTGAACTCTCACATACAAGACATCAGAGGGACCTGACAAACCTGGCAACGGAATGGAAACTGCAGGTTTCTGTTACAACGAACAGTAGGTTTCATTGTATGTCCCACAGCACAGAGCAGAGCACAGAGCCCCAGCAGCATTGCAACAGCTCCTCTCAAATACACAGGACTGGCACCAGGCACTGGGGAAGGCTCCAATCCCACACAACAGCCAAGCTGATCTAAGGGTGACCTGCGAGGGCAAGGGCCAGTCCCACTGATGGCCAATTCTCTTACGCACTCGCCCTCCCCTGCAGTTAGATAGCTCCAACAGCTAAACCAGCAGGTAACTACCCAGTGTTTTGGAGGCTTGGTTTCTGTGGTGATATGGTTCAGGGAACTAAGGGTGTCAAAGCAAGGCAAAAGCTGAGCATGAAGTTAGAAGCAGGAGAACCAGGACAACCTCTTTCTCTAACAAACCTCTAAGGCTCTACAATTACTTGTCTCTCTTGGAAAAATGCAAGTAAAGGAGGTATCTCAGAGGAGAGCACAAAAAGTAGTCCCCAAAAGCCTATTGAAAGAACTCCAGGTTTTATAAGTGTTCATTGCCTGTTTATCCTAGCTTCTACCCACAAATGAATAATAATTTTAAGAACAGGCAGCAGTATAATCAGGAAAACTGTTATTGAGAGGAACCACAATAACTACTATTCAAGCTATCTTTTACGACAGATTCCAGATTCATAGATTTAAATCACCTCAAGAAAAGTTCACTAAACTTTCTAATAGGAAGTACAAGGCACATAATAGAAGATGCCTCTAGAGCATCTTCTTTACTCAGGAACCTACATCTAGAACTTACTCTTTTCTTCTAAAAAATTTAAAAGCAATAATATACTACAAAAGTAGACTTTTGACGCTCTGTAATTTCATTACATGTTTTAATTTGCTTTCTTTCCCTCCCCCCTCCTTGGTCCCTGTTTCACAAGAAATGAAGGATTCAGACTAAAAGCCTAGATTATATTCAGATACTACAGCTTAGTACCATAAGCAAGAATCACCAAGTTTTGCTCCCTTGCCAATCCAAGTGCTGAATGCAGAAGCACTGCACAAGTGAGAAACAAAAAGAAATACCTAATAATCTGAAACCATAAAAAGATTAGGTAATGACAAATTCAACTGAACAAACCTTCCATTTTCTCAATTCCTGTTAGTTCAGTCAGTTCACCTCTGCTTTTTTTTTTTATCTGTATGTTGTGCAGCTCTGGGTTAATTTTCCTATTGCACTTGTTGTAACATGTAAGACTAAATACATTTCATCACTAATCAATGCAGCTTAGAAACCTCACAGAAGCACACTACCTCCTCTTCCTAGCAGACCAAACAGTTTACAGGCATAGCCTGCAAGAGGAAGTTTAAGTGTTGCCACAGGTGATGCATGTTAACAATGCACCTGGTGCATCCTCCTTCCAAATACCCCAGTGACCCAGAGGAGAGTGTGGGCCAAAGGATTTGTCCTGGCTGCAGTGGCAGCCCCTGGATGCCACCTCTGTGTGTGTGTGAGCTCAGTGTGCTGAGCAAACACAGGCACAGCAGTGGCTCTGCACAGGCGCTGCACATTCAGCACTCGCGAGGCACACCGGGCTCACCACGCTGCTGAGGGAAAAGCAGGCTGCCAGCCTGACCTTCCCAGGCAGCTGCTGGCCTGACAGAGCCTTCCTACTGCTCCAGTTCTATGCACATACACCAAAGCCTCGTATCCAGTGCACAGAATGTTTATTTATATGCTCAACAAATGAGATGCTTCATGCCTGCACACCTGCAGTAAAAGCATGACATACTCTGCACAGCTTTGGTCTACTCTGTAGCTGTGATTGTCCCAGGAACACCACAGCAAGGGCACAGAGCATAACCTTCCCCCAAAGATATAAAAGAGACCTGTGGAGGAGGCTTCATTATCTCTTAAACCACTGGGCTCCACGTTTTTGTAACACAGAAAGTAAAAAAAGATTTGATATTTCTGGGAAACTATAACTGATGTTAATAGTCTTATGATTGACTAAAATATACCAAGACTATAGGCAATGAACACTACTGTGTATGCCAAGAACAAACACACTTGAATTTGATCTCTCCAAATGAAATAGAAAGCTTTAGCATAGGTTTAGGCACATATGAAGGACAAAAAAGGCACACAGATACTCCTTTGTACTCCTAATGCAGAATGAGGCTTTGGGAAACAGAAATTGTGCTTGAAGAACCAAGTTTCTAAACTTTTATCTGTAAGGTAGGAAACTTTTCACTGCAAAGCCAAGAATTATATTCCCATATGTGAGTATATCTTGTCCCAGCCCATGACTCACATTCAAGAAATAAGAGAAAAGCCTTAACTAGATTTCTTTCCATGTGGGCACCTGATGCCCACTTGACTTCTTACCCTAAAGGATGACCCTACAAAAACTGAAACCCATTTAGCATTTAGGTGCTTTGATGCAAGTCTGTGCATTTGTTTCAGAATAAGAATAATTTAATTCAGTTACTGTTCCTGCCCTGCACTCACCAAATAAGCCTTTTGGTGCACATACCAAAAAAAATCATATATAATCATGCACGTGCTTACACACATACACTTGAAACAGAGCCAAATAAAGACTCGTTACCTTTCCTAAGATATTTATCTCAACATTACAAAATTCAAACGTTGTGAGAAAGAACTCTACTGGAGTTTAGTTTCTACATGTTTGTTTTACACAGCCTAACCCAGTCTTTTTCCCAATCCGTCAAACCCTCGTGTCCCCTGTACAGACAAATGACTAATTCAATTACCTTGTGTGCTGACAGGCCAGCTGGTTGCTACTTCTTGGCATGGGTAGAAAGGGTGAGTTATAAATGTCATTCCCTCATTGTCTTTATCCTCTGCCCAGCCACAAAACTTAACTTCACACCCCTTTGTCAACTTTGGTTTAAATGAGCCAACAAGTTCAGAAGTTGCAGAGTGACACACAGACTATATGGGTGTATGTATCTTGTTTTCACTGGAAAAAGATTGGGGCGAGGAGGGGAAGCAAACTTGCAAGGTAGGTTTACAGCACGCATGTATTAAATTTGCCTCAGCTCCAAAAGTATTGACCCAGCTTAACCCAATCTAAAATGGAGCTGCCACAGTCCCACCACACCCACAGGCGTTCAGTGTTATCCCTTCCCTTGTAGCAGCACTCGTGCCAAAAATCAACCTGGGAAAAAAAAAAAAAAAAAAAAAAAAGGCAGCTAGCGTTTGGCGCAGGCAGCTCGCAGGCAGCTCCCTGCCTTGTCACATGGACACCACCACCACGGCCCAGCTCCGTGGCAGATGCAGCTGGCTACTTATCAGCACACAGGAGCCGACCCTAAGAGCACTTAATTGTGGACATGCAGCTCAGAACCTCATTAGTGCTACAGCTAGCGATGTGCTGGTCTTACAGAGGCACACATGCACTAATGGAGTTATTATTTTGAGAAGAACAGAAATAAGAAAAAAATATTCATATGATAGCTCTGAGGTTGACAATTTCAGCTGGAATTCTGGAAAAGATCTTTTGGTCTTTTAAAATAAGTGTATAACCTAGTCTTCTTCCTAGCAAAACTAGCCAAACCTATACACTCAAGGAAGAAAAAAACAGCACTATAAGCAAACATGGGAATATGTAATCATAAACATTGCCAAGTCCAGATTTTCTTTTGGGCAGACCTTTGTCCTAAAGAAAATAAAAGCACGCATCTATTCTATATAATTCATGCAGAATTGCAAAACCACTGAATAAACCACTGGAAACCCCACTGGTGACTGGGGAGAGATCAGGAGGGAGAAGGTAGAACAGAAGTGGCACAGTGGCTACCTTAGATGGAGGGAGGTGTGAACAGCAGAGCATAAGGCAAAACATCTTGGAAAGTGTATCCTGATGACATCTTATCTTGGCTGTGAGTCTGGGGAGAAAATGTTTTTATCTGCAATCATTTATGATCTCCCTTCCCCACTAATCAGAACACAGATACATAGGTATTGTTCATCAATGTGTATTATAGACAGCATGGTTACATATTCATCAGATTTGTTCCTACTACACACATAAAATGAAAATCCCTTCAGTATAAAGCACAGCTTTGTATGATTTTTAAATTCTTACAAGGAACCTTTGAGGAAGGATTTTTATAAAAGCATTTTTTCCCAGTGATCTATTTATTAACAATAGGCATCATAACTTGATTTTTACCCAGCAGTGAACATGTAACAGCTGTTACTCAGTTGTAAAACACTGTCTACTTACGCAGCATTAAATAATAAATAAAGCTCAAGACCTAGTACATGTTTTACTAAGCAATCTAATGATATGAAACAAGAAGTTCCAAAGATTAACTGTGAGCTGTATTATCAACTCTGTCCTATGATATCTGTTCCTATAAGTACAGAGCTGTAATATGAAGGAAGAAAGAAATCAACAGTAACAAAAAATAATTTCTGTTCAGTCACAGCTGCACTCACAGTATTGAGTAAGAGGGTTTTTTTAACAAAATTAAATCTGAATTCAATAGAAACCCTTTCTTAAAAACTTATACTGATTCTTTTGTACAGCCTTTTTTAGGATGACCTACATTGCTTGGGAATAAAGGTGAAAAAAGTCAACACTGATTTGCATGGTATAGTCTAACCCCAGCATATTGGCTTTTAATTTAGTAGCATTATTCATCAGCCTTTACTGCAATAGCCCTGCACAAAGCGAGCAAAGTCACAGGTAAAACTGAAATTACCTTCCAGATATAGTGGATCAGACCTTGCAAATCCTGAGGTAGAACAGAAGCTGCACTAGAGACACCCCAAATGCAGATGGAACACTAATGACAAAAAAACCTTAGTGCTGTTGATACATTTTTGGGCAAGTGAGACCTAGCACAACTGACCTTCAAAACTGCAAGGAAAAAGCTAGCAGTGATCCACATGGAACGGTAATTTCCACAAACCATGGAATTTGATTTTGTTATAATTTCATCACCACTGAGTGGTCAACAGCACAGAACAATGTGGAAAAAAAAAATAAAATTAGGTGAGTCCAGAGTTCCAGAAATGTCACAGTAATACAAACATACTGCAGCCTCACATTTTAATAGAGAAAGTTTCTGCCTGTATCTTTAGCAAATTAGTAACATATGAGCAGTGGCAATCCAACGTAAAACTGAATAATCACTGCATTTAATCCATAAGCACATCATTCTGGATGCCTTTTTTAAGTTGTATTTTCATCTGTTTAAAAGGTGAAGTAAGCCATGGGGTTGAAAAAAATCCCTATATTCTCCATATGGAACATCGATGATGAAAACCCTCAGTGCACGTCTTTGAGAGGAAGAAGTTCTTTTTTTGTTGTTGTTTTGCTTTATTTTGTGTGTTGTTGTTTTTCTTTTAAATGTCAGTATACCAGAGAAGTCATTTTAATCATATAATTACTGAAGATTTTGGAAGGTTTACACAAGACCCATAATTGGGCATAAGACATCACATCCTCTGGTTATATACACAGCAATCTGGTCTGGGTAACATTCTTTGCTCTGACCAATGTGTGCAAGGGGGGGCGGGGGAAGGAAGGGGAGGGAGGGGAGGGGGAGGAATGGAGAATTAAAAATACTTCCTCAGATTAAATTTTCTTTACTTCATTTACTTAAAATGTTCTGATTGCATAAAATGCACTAAAATATTTATCGCGACGCATCTCCGTGGTTAAAATACCTCGTTCTCAACGTGATATCCTAGATATTCAAACAAAAGACATTCAGCTGACAATGAAGCCTTTTTTTTTTTCTTCTTTTTTAAATTTAAAAAAGGCATTTGTACACCTAAGACCGCACCGCGGATCAGTCTCCTTTATCACGCCGGAGTTGTGACAGGTAACGCATAAAAAATTAAAATCCAATCCACCAGATAAGACATGCAAAATGTCTCCTACAATCCCACCCCCATCTCGCCTTCAAAAAAAGAAAAAACAAAAAAAAAAAAAAAAAAAAAAAAAGGAGCCCAGCCACCACCAGCGCTGCACATTCGGAGCACACGCACAGTGGCACCCCCAGAGCCACCGCTGGGGCGACAGCGGCAGGCCCGAGGGGCCGCCACCCCCGAGCCCCCCCGCACCCCTCCCCGGGCTCCATGAGGGGCGAATCCCACCTCGCCGCTTCCTCATGCCCTCACACAATGGTGCTTTCCCCCACTGGCTCCGAATTGTCAACATTTTCACGCTAGGCCCCGGCCGGGCAGGGCTGGGGCGCGGGCGGCCCGAGCCCCGGCTCCGCTCCGGGGCCGTGGGGGCGGTGTGGCCGGGGGGGGATCAATGGCCGATGGGCCGCGGCCCCCCCCCCCCCCGCCAGCGCTGGAGCCGGAGCCCGAACTGCGCAGCAGGCGCGGCGCAGCGGGCCCGGCCCCGCGGAGCCTCGGCCAGACCCGGGGCCGCCGCCCCCGGACACCATTTCGGGGAAGGTGCCGCCGCAAGTGGCCCGACACCATCGCGTCCCCCCGCCCCGCAGCCCCCCGGGCGCTCTCCCCCCGCGGCCCTCGGGGGCCCGGCCCGCCGCTCCCCGCGGGGAGGCACCGGTGTTCCCGGGGGACGAGGGCGGCTCGCCCGCTCGCCGTCCCCGGGGACGGGGCGGGGGCTCGGGGGGGTGTCCTGTCCCGAGGGGCCGCGGGCGATCGGCTCCCCCCTCCCCGGCCGGGGAAGGGGCCGAGCCCCCGCCTCCCCCCGAGCCGGGGCAGAGCCCGAGCCAAACAAAGCGCGGCCTGAGCGGGAGCCAAGGGTGAAGCAGCCTGGGCTTTTCCTGCCGGTCCCGGCGCAGGGCGGGCCCCGAGCCCGGCTTACCCCGATCCCCGGCGGCGGCGGCGGCGGCGGCGTTGTTCCTCTCCTGCTGCTGCTGCTGCACCGGGCGCGGCCTGGACACTCGCCTGGGTCTCCTGTTGGCGGCTCGGACCGAGTTCATTTGCCGGCTCGTGTGGGCGGCGGGAGGGGAGGGGGGGAATCCTCCGGCAACCGGTGCCTCGGCGGGGACGGGGGCGCTCGGAGGGAGCCCCGGGGCGGCCGCCTCGCAGGCGCGGGCAGCAGGGAAGGGCGGGGGGGGAAAATCTCCGGGCGCGGGTCCCGCCGCCGCTGCCGGCTCGCTCGAAGGCAGAGGAGCCGCCGGCTCTCTCAGCGCTGCTGTGGGGGACGATAGCGCCGCGCCCCCCCCCGTCCCGGCCCCCGGCGATCCCGCGGTCCTGCCCGGCTCAGGCCCGTCGCTGCTCCGTGGCAGGAGGAGCCATTGACACCGCCAGGGACGCGCTCGCGAGCGGGCGGCCGTTGGGCGGCCGTGTTCCGCCAATCGGCGCGCCCCACACAAACGGCCGGCGCCGGCGCGGCCAATCCGCGCTGCCGTACTATCGGTGCGCGGGTTGGGGAGGGGCGGGCGGGCGGCGCGGCGCGGGGTGGGGCGGCGCGGTGCCTATAAAGGGCCGGGGCCGCGCGTGTGGGGCGGCAATGGCGGCGCTCGGGCCGGGCTCTGGCGGCAGCGGCGCCCGTGAGGAGCCGGCGCGGCAGCCGGGCCCGGGGCAGCCCGGAAGCCGCCGGGCCTGCCGGCAGCAGACGGGCAGCAGAGGGGTCCGGCGGGCTCCGCTCGGGCCGTGTGTGATGGAGGAGAGAGGGCGGGCGGGCGTCTGGCGACGGTGCCTTGTTGTGGTGCCGTGCGCCTTGGTAACCCTGCCCGGGCTGGATTAGCCGTGCTGTGGGTGCCGGCGCGTTTCGGTTTCCTGACTGGTTGTTAACCATTTTTTTCCCCTCTGGATTTGTGTATATTTTCTCGGCTGGTGTGCCCACTCGCGTTTGTGCTGCCTTTTGCTAATACAGCGATAACGCTCTTTAGTTTGGGCTTTAGACAAGTGCGTGAGGCTTTTCCTCCTTTATTCTGTTTGTTGTGTTGGTGCTCAGCTGATGGCCTCAGAGCAGGGAAAAGAAGTAAACGAAGCTAGCTGTGCTCTTTTTCCTTTTCAGGAGTCACTTAATAAAATGGATGGCACAACCCCAGCAGTAAGGAAGAGATCATCTCTTTGTGGGGTTGCTCAGGAATCTGCTTCTAATGTTGTGAAGGTGGGTTTGTGTGGAGTCCTACTTAAACTAAGCTCTGGGAGCTTCTGGAACCAGGGCCCTTGCCTATGCCTGAAAAGCAAGAGAGTGTTATCTGGTAGAAAATGTAAATAAATTATGGTAATTAAAAACACATTAGGTAGGAGCTTGTTTCAAGCTGACTAATGAAGGTATAATATAGCTAAAGGAAAGAACAGCTTTTAGAAAGAAAAAAAGCTTTAAAAACACTTATACTTGGATTTGAAAGGAAATTACAGTGAAATTCTAATTCTCAGTTCATATAAGACCAAATGTAAACGTATGAGAAATCTCAGTAGTTGTTAAGGAGCACTTTTTAGACTTAACATTTTGTTGCCCTAAAGAATGACTGGAGAAACAGTAGAGGATATTTTTTCATGTCTGAGAGAAATAATTCTTGCCAACTTCCCTGATATTAGGGGAAGAGATAATGAAGTTAAGCTCCTGTGAGAAGAACTTTTTAGGAAAAAGAATATAAACATCAGTCTGTTTGGGGGCAGTTTCTGTCATAATGATTACTAGGCTACTGTACTGAACATTCTGTAGAGCTACATAATTACATGTAAATATCATTATTTTTATTTTTGGTAGTAGCATTGTGAAACTCTGCTTTAACTCTTGAACAGGAAAAATAACCCTACCCAGGTATCGTGCTGAACTTACTGTGTCATGGTTAAGGGCTTTTTCCCCCCTCACTGGAAACTTCTAATCTGTAAACTGGAGTATTTCAACTATTTGAATCCATTTCTCTTCAGCTGTTCTAGTTGTGCTCTCTTCACCAAGGAAATGAATTCTTGATGTCACAAGATTACCTGAAATTGCTCAATGTAGGTATACTCCAAATTTTTAGTGCTCTAAGTCTTTGAAAGCTTGTTCAAGGATGGATGACAAGCTGATTTCCACATAGAGCCTTCAAGAATCTAAAAGTTCTGATACTAGAATAAAACTTTATTTAGTTGAAGCAAACTCTAAACTTCCTTAAGAAGTATTGCACTGGTTTGAAACTGAATGGTCTCTTGGCCTACAAAAACATTTTCTGTAATTAGCTCCTTAAGGTCCAAGGTGTACCTTCACTGACAACCAAAATAGATCGAGGGCAATCTATAGAAGTTTGGGATTAATGCTCTGAGTTGATACAATGAGAACCTCATGCTGAATTATAAAGACTTGATTCAATAAATTACTGGTGCAGAAAAAGTGATTCCTGTAAGTATTCAGTGTTTGATTGCAAGGCATGGAGTAAAGAAATACTTGCAGTGCTCTTGTCTGACATTCTTGGCTGTACTTCAGAAGGCCAAACAGTAGAAAGCCTGAAAACTCATCAAAACATTATTGACTAAATCTCTGTATCTCTTCTCATAGCTGTTAAATGTATCCTGCCTGGGACTTGATCATAATTTCAGGTTTGTTTGTCAGTCTTTAAAATGTTCTACTCAGCCATCCTGTGTCTCCCCTGCTGCTGTAAAGCCTCTGAGAAGGAAAACTCCGTTCTGTGATGGGAATGGCACTGAAAGCTCAAATTAATAATTTGGGCTTCATTGTGTTGACCACTGTGGAGGTGCTTTAAGCCATCCTGTGTGATGTGCTAATAAGCCATTCCTGAATGTGGGTGTGATTTATACCGGCAAGATAATTTTGCCTTTGTCAAGACAGCTTTTTCTTTATTTAAATTGGGAAGAGAAGGAATGGGAAGTGGAGCTAAACTGTACAGTGATCTTTTTGCATAATTGTCGACAATAGAAATGCTTGCTGGTCTGGTTATGTTGGCCACAAATCACCTTTTGGTGACCCTTGAACAGCCTCACATTATGAACAGAAAAAGGTGTAAGACCTGGGTGAAGAGCTTGCTTGGAGCATTTATAGCATAAGCAATTTGGACAGAGTTGTCAAGTGCTAGCTCATCATATTCAGACCATCTTGTAAGCTGCACTGAACTTCAAATGAGTGTGTATTTAAATGTTAATGATAACTGGCTCTCTGTTTCTTGAAGAGTTGGCTGCTGCTTTGAAGAGATCACCTTCCTTCCTGCATGAAGGAAGCGATGCCGCAGAGTGCTGAATGATAACAGTAACTTGTTAATTATGTGTTAACACAGCATGGTTAGAGATGAGGCAGCTTCATAGGTGTAGTGCAAGTTCTCATGGAGGGCATTCCTGTTTGAGGGTGATGTGCAGAGACAAGAGTAACTTCGAGTCAACTTTCTCTAAAGTGAAGACAGTTAAAACAACTTAAATATCAAGACAGTGAATCAGTGTTTTCTAGAATCTCAGAGTATTGCTGTGAGATTAGAGGTGATGGGCTCACAGAATAAGCAGGACTGGGAAATTACTGTGGGGCAGTGCAAAGTGGTAAATCAACAAGGCTAATTGAGGCCAGGGTGATCTGCAAGAATCACCACTATTTTATTCTATCTAATGTGTATATCTACTAGCAACCTGAAAAGCCTTGCTTCAGAACCTATTAGAAATAGTGTGGGACAGATTGATTTAAGTTGTCATGATCCATCCTTACCCTGAAGATGTGGGTATTGCTTTAACAGTTGATCAAAACAAGTCTAGGGTAACAGATGTCAATGAACCTGTGATCTGTGAATTACTTCTAAGGGGTTCACAAAACATAAGTAAGGACAGCCTGCAACTTGGATATGATGGCCTAAAGCTCTACTTCAAAATTATTCAGAAACAATAATTTTGAAAATTGAAAAAAAAAAAATAACCCCCCCCACTGAATTGCTGGCTTTTAATTAAGTGTCAAGTGCACAGTATTCTTTCTAGCTTTTGCTTCCTAATACTTGTGAGAGAACAAGAAATATTTTGAGAACATGGTTATAGTTAATTATACAGAGCCTTTACCTACAGCTTGTGGATTTGTACAAGAAATACAAGGAGTCTTTTTTTTTTTTTTGTATTTATTAATCGATTCAAGTGGTTTTGCAAAGGAACCACATCTCTCTCTCTCTGTATGGATGAAAGTGAAGCAGAGAGGGCTGAAATGACTTGTCCAAGAGCATTTCCAGGCTATTAACAGGGCTATGAACAGAACCCAGGGTATAGGAGTCCTTACCTAAGGCTTTCTCCATGGTGTCATGTTACTGCTTTCAGAAGTATAAGAATTTTGCCTGTTATTTCTAACCATCTCATATGCTGCTAATATGTTCCTAGACTAAAAATACTGCATTGAAGGTTTGGGACTGACCCAGTGTGAATTTCTGACTTGTAGCTCTTCAAACTTAGAGGGTTGTTTCTCCTGAGATTGGAAGTTATGGGCCTTTCAGAAATAGCTAATGATATCTAGAACTGGTTGAACATGCTTGCTGTGCGGCTCAAAAATTCCAGTGTCATTTTGTTGCAATGTCTCTGACCCTCAGTTCCTCTTAATTGTGTTTTACAACCCGTCTCATGCAGCCAGAATCTTCCCACTCTTGCAGAAAAAGACTCTTAAATCTCTCCTTCTTTTACCTGGAATCCATGTCTCCTGAAATCCAGCTTGATGTTAGCTGACCTTCCTGGATTGCCTTCTGGGTGAATGTCTGTGGCTGGGATGTTTTCTGTTGCTATACCAACCTGGTTTCTGCACTAAAAATAAAGACCTCAGGGTGGGGAATGTGTCTTGTTTCCTATAAGCTCACATGACTGTTGCAACATGTTTATCTAACATGTTAATTCTAATTCTGCCCTAACAAAAGCTCTCTGGAAGCATGAGTGGTACTTCAGTTCTCATTAATTTTTTTTTTTTTTTAATAAAAGTAACTTCTAAAAAAAGTCCTGGAGGGATTGTGTTTGAGTTTTAAAGTATTACTAGCTGTCTTGGTAGAAATTTCATAGCTAGATAAATATCTACACAGCTGCCTTCTGGATTTTTTGGGAGTATGTTCAGGGGAGGGAGAGGGAGTGGGAGTGTGGAGCTGTTTCAAGTATCCATACTGTATTTTCAGCTCATTTTTCCTGACAGTACCTAATGAAATCCCCAAACTTGGTCCTCTGGATTGTATTGAATGTAGGTGTTCCAGATAGTCTGAACTAATAAAAAGCTTCATTTTTAAAATTAATTAAAATAGATTGGGGATAAATCACATAATTTTATGGGTGATGAGATATTATTTTGACTTGGTGGTTCTCATTCACTCAAGGTTTGCTTCTCACTGTTCATTTTCAGACTTGCATGTACAGAGGTCAAGTATGGGCTTCATATGGAAGTTTTTATTCCTTGGAGCCTACTTTTGTTTTGCACATTGCATCAGCAGTATGTCCATATGATGAGTTCTGTCTTTAGAGCTGGGGTTTTCTGCCCCCCAAGTAAGGCTGGTGTGGGTGTTATTTATATTGCCTTGGAGAGGATGCAGCCTGAAGAGATCTTTCAACATAATGAGTTGAGTCAGGTCCCAAATGAGAAATGTTTACAAGAAGTACATCCAATACTCCCAACTGGAAAAATCAATCATTAAATACCAGGAGGCTGGAGTTATATGAGGGCCTGGCTCCAGATTTAGACCTAGCAAAGGAGAAGAATGGCTTCTTTATGAAAATTTTTGCTGATTTAGGGGGTGGTTCTTCCCTTAAAACATCTCAGTGGGATTCTGAGCTCCTCATTCTTACAAAGTTCCCTGAAGCTGGTCTATCACAGGCCTAGAGGAGCAGGAGCAGCTGGGGACACTTTGCTTCACTTTTGTTATGAACAACTAAACATGAGGAATCCCAGTCTTCATTTTCAATGTGTCAAACAGTTGGCAGCGTTGTAGAGCATCCAAAGGTGGGGTGCTTAAATGGGATTTGGTATCTCCATACAGAAAGGGGTCAGCAGTGAGAAGGTGATGCTGCTTTCAGTCCTCAAGGCAGGAAGACAAAAGTGGTCTCACCATCAGCACGTGAATACAACTGCCTTCACTTCAAATCTGGAGAGCAGGTGGGTGTGGGTTTTATTGGTACTGACAGTTTTAACCCTAACAACAGCTGGTTTTGTTAACTGGTGGGAACAAGTTCTTCATGGTAAAAAGAGAGAGATTACAGTTTTTCACTTGGCTGCCTGGTAGACAGATGCAATTTTAAATGTCCTGCTCTAAAGTTGTATCCTTTTCTACCATAAGAGTTCCCTGTATAGGAAGATTGGACCCACCCAGGAAAAAAGTGTGTAGCATACTGTGTACCTTTGTCTTGCCAGCTTGCTCCTCTAGTTTGAGCAGGTAGAAAAGAGGAAATTATGTCCTTTTTCTCCATCTTGCTGTCTCAGGTGGACCTCTTGGATGTGCCCTATCTGATAAGTGGGGGTAAGGTCTAATTACTCTTATGACCAAGAGCTATTTAATCAAAAAGCATTTTTGGATGCCCTGAAGAGTGTTTTGCAGTTGGGGTCCAAATTGCTGTTGCCCTTAAGAAGCAATCCTACTCTTTACATTTTTGCTGCCCCTGCCCTGTACCCTGCTCTGTCAACCAGCATTTCTGCAGCAGCACAGTCAGGCAGGTCGAGGAGGTAAAATGACTGCAAATGAATCCAGCTGAAGGCACGGCTATTTTTCAGACATGGGCAACGGTAGTGCAGAAAAGTGGTGGGAAAGGATGGCCCTTCCATGACTTGCAGACAGATTGGCTCACTGTGATCCTGGAAGGAAGCTTTTAGTATTTCCCTGGGCTTGTGGGTGAAAGTCATTCCTAATTAGATCTGTTTTATTGGAATGCTCTCAGCCATGGCTGTGCTGCTGTAGGAGCTGTCTGGGCTGCTGCCGAAGCCGCACGTTCTGCTCTGTGCTTGAGCTGCGCGTCCAGGCAGGTGGCAGTGCGTACTTCAGAGATGACCAACTCGGGAGCACGCAGCCAGCAGGGACTTTAAGCTCCGCAATGACTCCAAGCAGTTAATTTCTCTCTGTTGCCACGTGGTGGTGATGTTTGTTGTTGCCTTCGAGGAGCTTTGGACTTCTGCTGCTGAGGGCATGTGACAGATAAATTGGCAAGGAGTGTCTTACAGGCCAGTAGCTATAGGTGACTTTCTCCAGTGCTGCGTGGTTTGTGCAGTTATCCACATGGTGGTGATATGTTTGCTTCTGTTTATCCTCCATCTTCCATGTACACATTCCTACACCTCAGCAGGGCCAGCTAATGAACAACAGGAGGTGTTTTCCTAGGAATAACTGACAAAATAGAATAGATTTCAAGGGTAGCATGCTGCAGGTATCCCCTTTTGAGTCTGCTCAGTTGTCATCTTAGGTTATTCCAGATCTAGAAAGTTTTCCTATCCCATCTTTATCACATCAAAGGCTTGGTAGTGATT
This sequence comes from Vidua macroura, assembly GCF_024509145.1. Classification (NCBI taxonomy): domain Eukaryota; kingdom Metazoa; phylum Chordata; class Aves; order Passeriformes; family Viduidae; genus Vidua; species Vidua macroura. The sequence goes on along the minus strand of NC_071573.1, from coordinate 2,851,241 downwards.
ATTTTGATTCCCCAATGACCCTGTCTCTTTGGTGAATCCCTAATGTGTCAGGTTCTTACCATTATCTTATTTTATGCTGATAAGCAGACACAGAGGATAGATAATCCATTCAGAAGAATGTGTTTATAAATGAGATCAATGGCCCTGTAAAATCCTCTCCACCAACTCTTGGTGATGAGCATGAGTGTGATCTAGGCCTTAACAAAATTTGTATAGTATATGTAAATGCACATTCACTGTAAGGGCAGCTTACAGAACAACTGATTTAAATACGTTAAATAAAATCTGGTTTTTCTCCCACTCGGCTGTGTCCAGTACTACAAACTCAGATTTACTGAGTCACTGAGTTCCTGAGTCTTAAATCTTCTTGTTGCTTAAGTTTTTATGGTTTTTACACAGCAAAACAGAAAAGAAAAATGGGAAATCAAGATTATTGTATATTTTCATGTCACAGCTAAGATGAGAAGGAAAACTTGAGTGAGGCTAGTGTAATATTTTAGAGAATTTTCCTTTTAGGAATTGGATAAAGGGAAGTGATGTCTCTATGCTGTTTTATGGAAACAGATTACTGACTGTCATTCTAAGTTCATGTTCAACATCAGTAGAGAAGCTGTTTATAAATGAAATTTATAAAAGAAGTTTATAAATGTTTAACCTTTATTGCTTGTTTTGCAATCTTCATTTCTTAATAGCTGATCATTGTCTTTGTTTTTTATCAAGCTGGTCATCCTATTACTGTGTGTGATTAAATGGATGACTTTGTCTTGTAAACTGCTTGGCAAAACCAGGCATATTTGGATGCAAGTTGGGTTTTTTCACATTTACATCTGTGTAGATGGCATTTCTTCTGTGAACCACTTTGGGTATGGAATAATTAATAGTTGTTCACAACAAAAAATGCAGTCAGGCTTTTTTTTTTTTTTTTTGTGAGGCAGAAACCAACTGAGAAGAAGGAAAAGCATCAAATCTAATTTTCTCTCTCTGTGCTTTGTTCCAACATGACCTTAGGTGCAGTAGTCAGTGTTGGGCAGTACTGTGGCAGCTCAGTGCTGGAATTTTGCATAGCTCTGAACACATTTGGGTGGAAAGGGGAGGTGCAGCTCTCACAATCCCAGAGTTTCCACAGCCTGCGTGAGCATCTTGACAGGTCACTGGTTCTGTTGCACCACACTCTGTTGGGCTGTGTGTGTGTAAGGTTTCCATACTCAGCCTGTGAGATGTGGAAAAAGAAGGTGGCAGTCCAATCTATGAGTCAATTTTTGGAGGTGTGGAAGAGCAGTCAGTGAAGGAACATAAAAAGGTGAAGATTGGGGAATGGAATGTTTGACGTTGGTTTTAATTAGAAACATCCTGTTCATCACTCATATGTGAGATAAAAAGGGAAGAATATCCATTACTACAGTACACTGACAGAGGAAATATCTTTATTATAGTGAGCAATTCTAATTGAGCTGCCAAGTGTAATTGAATTGAAATACAGACCCTATTCCAACAATATTTCCCTTATTGTAGTGTATGAGTGAGAGTCAACTGGCATTGTATTTATTCCTAATCTTTCTGCAACTGATGACTTTTGTCTAAAATCCAAAGCACTTCAGTACTAACTCAATATTAAATTTAGCAATTACCTCTGTCAGCTGAAAGATGAATAAAGCTCAAAAAACAGACCTTTCTTTCATAAACCCAAGGCTTCTTGTACCTGTTCCCTCACAAAGGTACAAAGATGGCACTCGTACCGTGACCTAGAAGAGTGACTGTGTAAATCAGAGGAGGAAGCTGATACTTGCAAAGCTCAGAGCTGAAGGTTCTTTTGGTTTTGGAGGGGGAGCTTTGTTCTTACCGAGGAGGAGCCAGCCACTGAACTCCTCTGCTCACGTTTTCCTAGGCGTGGTGCTGTGACTCAAGAGAGGGCTATGTGCTGCCCTCTCTAGCTGTGACTGCAGCTGATCACCCAAAGTGACCTCTCCTCTCCATTCCAGCACTGCAAACCAGCTGCGCTGAGACTGTTACTCCAAGTGTTACTGGAAATTAGATTAAAATCTGCTGCTCTTGGATTTGGTTAATTAGATGGCAGTACCTTTAAAATGCTTTTTTTAGAGCATTTGGACAGTGGTGTGAAACATGCATCATTTGCAAGGCTTAAAGCTTACTAAATTAAGTGAAACAATCTGAGATCCTTCCACATATCAAAGGGAAAAGTTTAAGAGGTTTAAATTCAGGGTGTTCTACACTATAAAACTTAACAAATATCAGTATAAATGGGTACAAGTAGTCCTTCCACCCTCCAGTTGATACAAAAGACTTTCCTCACTTTCTATTAATGTCTCTATGTAGACTGAAGCTTCCTCTGAACCAATTTTTTTTTTTGCTTCTGATTAAAAAGCATGTGAAGAGATGTTGCAAAGTCAATACTTTCAATTCCTGTAAAGCTGTGACATGTCATACCTAAAAATAGTGGTAGAGAAAAGAAAACTCCTAATTTCTAAAATTTTTCTAAAATACACAGAAAGACATTTTTGACATTATTCCGTTCAGGTCATCAAATTGTTACAAGCTATTGAACTACAATGTAAGACATAAATTTTAAAAGAACGAAAAGTGCAGGAAGTTTGAATGATGCATTACCATAAATTTACTCATCTTTTATAAAATGCCTTCTTGAGGTGCTGACATTTTCAGTACATTAATTGTTCATAATGAATACTCTTGCATAGAACGTTCAAAGGTAATTTTTTGGGGCCAAAGAATGACTAAAAAGTTATTCGCTAAAGAGCAATCAATAATCTGTATCCAAAAGAACAGTGGTGGAATATGAAATAAACTGATGGAACAGGTAGAGGAGTTTGCATATATAAAAGAATCTGCCCTTTTTACAGGTTTGATGCCCTAAAACAGAAGCCATAGAGTTGGTGTGGACTGGTGCAGAGACAAAATCATTATGTTCTAATCATGTTTCATGGAAGACAGAGAAAAAACCAGCTTTGGGCAAAATATCCATATCTCTTGTGGCAGAGATCCAGGAGGTAGCTACCTCTGCTGCAGGTAATGCATGATTGCTTTTGTGCTGTATACTTCAGGATGGGTAATAACAATCAGTGAAAATATGTTTAAAGGATATACTGAAATATCAGGAAAAGAAATTAATTGATCTAGCAGGCTTCTTCCATGCAATAGATTTTAAACAACTTGTCAAATATTTCTTGGCTGTTACACCCTTGCATAAGAGCTTTCCCTGGTTCATAAAGAAAATTAATGGGAAATCAATAACAGTATTTAAAAAATCACCAAACACTTCCCATCCAGTGAAAGTCTCACTTTCAGAGTGCTACTAATGCAACAGGCAGAGTGGGAAGACCACGCAGACTTGACCTTGGTGATTAAAACAGAAGCCAGTGTAGATGGAAAGTGCAGTGAAAGTTGCTTTCAGAAGCAACCAGGAGGACCTGCCTGCTTCCCCACAAGAACAAACCTCTAAACAGAGCCAATTGTGAGCATCAGCTTGCAGAAGTCTTGTTTGAAGATGCAGTCGAGACACTACGCTGACTTCCTGCTAGAAGATACAAACTGGCCTGAACAGCAAGGAAAAAAAAAAAATCACATAAGGGTGCAAACCACAACAGAAGAACTCTAAAGTGAGTTTCCTGTAACATCATACAACCCAATTTCAGACAACAAAGAGGGAACATTTGCTACTTCAGGTTGCTTCATGCTACTCTTGCAGAAAACCTGGAATCATGTTGGAAATGGGAAGAAACAAGCCATAAATTAGATTTGTGTTTTGGTTTATAACTATTAATAAAAGCACAAAGAGGAGTAAGACAGTACATGGTGATTTTGTGGCCGTATCCGCATTTAGGCGATTTTTCTGGTGAAGGAGGTACGTTGTAGTTACCATGTATGTAAATTAATACAATTGTAATTACCCACCGTTGCCACATTTGATCTGTGAAAATAAATAGCATTTGTCAGTATCCCCTCTTCTTCCCCTTCCTCCCCTAAGTGATTCAGAACTGTCTTCCAGTCTCTGGCACAGGGTTGTTCAGCAAGGGCAGAGGGTGAAGTGCAAGCCTGGGGAGTTTGGGGGTGGTGGTCTCTCCTGGAAGGCTGATGTAGTGAGCCACTGCATCCAAGAGCAAATTCCAGAGTTTGCTCAGTTTTGTCGTCTCCAGGCACCCATGCCCACGGTCTCTTGGTGGTATTCACAAAAATTTAAAAATATACTGCTTTATTACTTGTGGTGGTATCTAGTTTTGGGGGTCCACATGTCTCACACCTCCCCAAGCTTTTTTATCTGACAGAGTTAAAATTTGTTTTTAGGTTAGAATTCAGATGGAAGCACTTGACTCCCAAAGCTGCATCCTCAACCAGCAGATAGGAGATTCACGATAGAATTGGCAGAATTGCACTGCTCTAAGCACTTTTGGAGACATATGCTGCTTTTCCCACTCCTGGAAGTAGTCCCACAGATGCCTCATGATTTATTCACTTGAGTCATGGCCGCAGAGTTGACTTTTTGGTGGTTTGGATCCCCAGATTGCTTCGCCGCACGCTTAACAGAAGCGCAAATTCCGACCGAAGACCTGCCCGGTTGAAAACAGCGGGGAAACGCTTAACCAAAACCCAATGCTTGGAAGGTAAACTTAAACCGCCTCGTGGCTTAGAACGCTGTTTGGCGAAAGCGAGACGTCTCCAAGGAGAAAGAGACGCCGAGCGGTGGCTGCGGGTGTCGGTGTCGCTCGGTGGGGACACTCCCGGGGCGCGGGGCACCAGGTGGCGCTGGCCCGCGACATCCCGCTCGGAGAGAATTTTTTTTCTTTTTTTCCTTTTTTTCTTTCTTTCTTTTTTTTTTTTTTTTTTTTTTTTTGTTGAGCGAAATCGCTCCGCGGAGTCTGGGTGTCTTTCCCTTGGCTGGGGTTGTTGGAGCGGGGCATCGCCTGTTGTTGCCACTGCTGACCGGCTCTTCTCCCAGGTTCGTGTGCTCCGTGAGGAACGTGGGAGCACTGAGCCTGTGCCTAGCTCTGTGCTGCTTTCCTATCTACTGTTAAACAGAATAATGGCTTTTTACCTCCCCCCCCCCGCCCCGCCAGGTGTGCTCTTGCTGTTAAATGAATTATTGCATGCTGCACCATGAGCCAATGTCAGACAACCTGAGAAAACTTTAATTTGCTTTGTCTTTTAAAAATTACATCAGTTTGGTTTTTTGGGGTGTTTTGTTTAGGGTTTTTTGTTTTGTTTTTGTTTGGTTGTTTTCCTTTCCTCTTTCCTCTTTCCTCTTTCCTCTTTCCTCTTCAACAGAAAAGAAAAACAAATTCTGTCCATAGCAGTCCTTTACAGAGTTCAGAATATTACATATACCCTGCAAACAGAGATTTAAAGATTCATTGGATACCAGAGATGTACAGAAATGATAACCATTTCTCAGTGCTTTCTCTAAATTTTCCACAAAGCTTCTCGAGCATTGGAATCAACTGACTCTTAAGTAGGTGCAGTTTTCAGGCAAGGAAAGTAGTTTTATTTTTCCTGGCTGGTAGTGTTTTTACAAGAAGTGAGGACAAGATCAGGCAGATGGAAGGGGGAAAAAAGTGTGAAGGAATTGTAAGATCAAAATCTTTAAAACTGCATTATTGGTTTGAAGAAATGAAGACATTAGTTGTGTAGCTTCTGTGTCTAAATTACAGAATGTTTTGAAAATGCTATTTTAGTTTTAAAAGTTGCTGCATTTATTCAGAGGCTGCTGAGAATGAAGAGTATTGATAAGCCCTACTAAGCATTTTCATATGGAATCTATTTTCAGCCACATACCAGAAAATGTCTTTGTTATTTTTTTGAATGAGACCCTAATCTCGGAATGACTTTTCATTTATCAGAGCCTTTTAAGTCTGCTATTGTGTTTCCAGTCAGATCCTTTCCACTCACTTCTTTTTTTCCCTGTGTCAGCCTCTTACAAACTTGCCATAGGGCAAAGTTCACAGTTATTTTCCACAGGCACAAGGATTTCCCCTCTCAGGGGTGCACTTGGGCTTTATGCAGTGGAAGCCAAGCACAAATTAATGCCAGCTCTAATAGTTTGTGATAAAGTTTCATGTGGTATATCATACTTAATAGCAAACCCAACAATTTGTGATTTAACTTGTTAGCAATTCAAAGGCTTTTGTTTCTTATGCTGTTTAGTCAGATGAAATGGCTTAGTGGTTTTTTGCATCACCAGCATTGGCATTTGTGTCTGTTGGTGTTCTTGTTTAGCATTGTGTTGGTTCCCACTTCAACTGTAATTTAGTAATGTTCAAATACCACTTTCTAGAAAAACAAAAAAAGTAAGTTCTGGCATCTGCAGCTGAGAAGTTGGAAAATGTGAGTGGTGTCTGCCAAAAAAATCCCCAAAGAAATATAATTGACTCCTCTTAAAATGTCATTATTTTTCTGTTGGTTTGTTTTTTTGGTTTTTTTTTTTTGGTTGGGGTGGGGGAGAGGAGGGGTAGATTACAAATGTTGTAGCACTTCAATTTCCTGAAATGTATTTATTTTAACTTTTTCCAGGGTGTTCAAGTTTATTTCTGTGTATTTTATGGGCAACAAACGGCTGAAATTCTCTCAAGGAATTTAAAAAAGCACAAAAAGTGTTTGTTCTCTCCTAATTCACTGTTACAGATTTTATGACTCCTGGTATCAAGAAGGATTTGTGTTCCTAGCCTTGATAGAAGCTTCCACCTCTCCATCCTTCTGCAGTGAGGATGTGCCAGCTGTCAGCCTGGCTGCCATTTCCCACCCTCCTGCAGCTGAGCAGAGCTTTTAATCAGTCTTGGAAAGTGCTTTGCTGACCCTTCCCTTCCAACAGAGGCTGATGTTCATTCAGGCTGTAGTTCCTTGTGCTTTTGGATCTCATGCTGGGCATTTGCTGCCTTCAGCTGGAGCTGGGAGCAGCAGTTGTTTGCCTGTGTCAATGACCAGCTAATAACAGGAGAGAGCAGAGGATGCACGGATCAGAAAAAGAGCCAAAGCTGTCCTGGTTAGTGGCACCGTGGGCCCAGATTGCTCAGTAATGGTTTATCAAATATCAGCGTGGAAAAATAATCAGGTAACCTAACTTATCTGTTAGGGGCAGGTAAACGTCTGCATCGCAAAATGCAAGTAATGGGCAAGAAATCTGGGGATTTGTGTAAGTTCTGTTGTGGAAGAGCCAGCCTGGTCAGTCAGCTCTCTGGGACAGTGGCACCAAGGAGCCAGCACAGATCAGCCAGGGCTCCAGAGACCTGCAGCCAGCACAGCCTGGCATTGCTTGTCCTCCTGACACAAGGATGTGACCTTTGGCTGATTCCCTTCCCATCTTGCTCTGGTCTCCTCCTGCCACTTGGTTGCTTTGTGCTGTTGAAGTTGAGCTCCTGGGCTGGGGGAGGCTGCAAGTTCCATTTATTGGGTGTGTGTGAAGCCCTCGGCACCACGGGGCTGAGCCCGGGGAACATCTCCAGGCCTCTGCACCAAGAGCAGCTGTTATCAGTAACAGCAAAAACAAAGAGCTGTGATAGAGTGTGGGAAGGGGAATAGCTTGCCATTACTGATGTCAGGTTTAGAGAGTAAGGACTGCATTTCTGTTATTACTGATCATCCTCTGGAGAGCTGTGAGCATCTCCCTGGATAGGGATCCAGTTTCTGCCCTTACCCTGTATAACCTCATCACTTTCAAAGCAAGATTTAATGTCATTAGAGCAAATTGGCATTAAGGCAAGGGATTTTGTCCAAGGAATTCAGGTTGTCTTTCCTTATTTTTCTAATGGTATCAGAAGGATCATTGAGAAATTTACCCAAACCAGCCTTTCTTCCCAGCTGTCTCAGGTCCAGCTTGTGTCACCAACCTTTTTGCCTGTGCTGCTCTCTGTTCTACTAAGAGGTAAACACCCTCTGAAACATCTGAGCATCCTTCAGGATATGCTATACTCCCTTTGCTCAATCTCATCCAGGCACAAGGGACAACTGGGTGGTCTGCTTGTTAACTGGAAGCTTGGTCAGCTCTCCTCATATTTTCAAGATTGTTTATAGATTAATAATACTTTCTGGTATTACTGTGAATAAATTATAACTCAACAACTGACAAGTGTATATGGCTAGCATTTAGTTTTATGCATTTCCCTTCCTTTTCTGCAACATTTTTCTTTTCTGCAGTTTATTATGGGTACCTACTTGCATGATAGATTGTGTCTGGAATTCCTGAAGGAGTGATTTAGGTTATTCTACTCCCATTGTCTTTGCTTGCACTTTAGCACTTTGAAATTTCTGCATTTCAAGAAAAAGAAGAGAATTCCCTCCAGTATGGAACTGCTTAGATTTCATTGGTAGTCTTTCAGTGTTTCAGTCAGTGCTTTGTCTCCTGGTGAGTACAACTCCTCTGTAAATGTCTCTCTAAAGTCCTTCAGGATACCCCCTAAAAGAATGTGGAGTTAATATGACTTGCAAATTGTTTTAACTGATTTGTTTATTGGGTAGCCCGGGCTTAGTTCATTCTCCTTGACGAAATGCAATCAGTTGCTTTGCATCATTCCTCATAAGCTACAGTTAGAATCTTCTTTTGTTTTTCCGGAGAAGGATCTGAACCCTGACCCCAGCAGCGCTTTGAAGTCTTCCCTGACAGACAAAGATGAAGCTTGAGGTATCAAAATGTCCTGGGAGGGACGTGACCCTTCAGTGAACAGGGACCTGATGGGGTGGGCTTGTTGCACAGGCCTGGAGATGGGGAGGAGGGTGACTCTGCATGGAAGTGTAGCTGCTCTGGAGCCCCTGTAATTGCAAACTGGAGCTGAAGGCAGAGGAGAAGCCAGGAGGATGTGTGGGGCAGTGTATCATTTCCTGGTGTCATTGCAGAAGATTAAAAAATAAGCTTTAATGGGGAAAGGAGTTTTATCTTTGGATAAGTACACGTGGATGCCCATGTGTTTCTTGAATCTAAAAGAAAAGGAGTTGAAGATTTCCACTCTGGTATTGTCATTCCAAGAGAAACAGTGGCCTTCATGAGAAGTAAAGAAACAAGGCTTACTGTGATTCTTTCTTCCTGAGAAACTTTCAGCAGAAGAAATAGAAAGTATGGAAAGGCAAATAAGAGGTTGTGATATAGGAGAAGATTAATTCAGATCACACAGCACATAAGGGTGTTCCCAAAGTTCAGGACATTCTTTTAGGAACATCCTCACATAAAAAGGAAGCATCAAATGCCTTAACCAAACTAAATCAGTCTTCATGACATGACATGTCTGTGGGCATTTAACATCCTTGCTGCAGCATTGTAACTGCACTGTCCTGTTGCATGGATGTGTCCCAGGCATAAAAGTTGAAGAGATAAACATTTCATCTATATTGAAGTGTAGGCTGTATGAAAGATGTTAAAAAAGACCCTGGGGCTTTTTTTTTTTTTTTTTTTTCTCAGAGAGCCAGTTTACATGAGATAATGTCAGGTGTAAAGAAAAATTCTTATATTTGCAGTGAGAATATTTCAAGTGAAATGTTTCCATCTGAACCCAGGAAAAAGACAGAGGAATGATAGCAGCAGATTTCCTGTCAAAGATCAGCTGTCAGAATGAACAGATAATACTTACTTAATGGCATCCAAAATAGAAATCCTCCAGATCAATCTGCACAGTCCCTATAAAAATAACAAAACCAGGAAAAAAAAGAGTAATTAAATACTTGAGAGGTTTACAGTGACAAAATGCAAGATGAAATAAGGCTCTGAGAGATTAACTAACACAAAACAGTTATTTTGCCTTTTCTCTCTTTATTTTCCTTCCACTCTTCTGCTTCTTCTTTTCTTTTTTTTTTTCCCCTAAGGCATATGCTAAGAATGGTTCCAGTGAGTCATTTCAGACAGGTTAAGCAGATATCTAAGGAAGCAGCCTTTGGAAAATCAAGTGGGATCATACAGGTAGAACTGGAATTCAGTGGCCTAGGCTGAACATCCCTTTGTAACTGAAAGGCTTTGCTTCTTCAGTCCCACAGGTGCAGCATGGCAACAGGGATGTGACATATTGCTTGTTTAGGGGCATGTGCCAGAATTTGTGAAGGGCAGATCAAGCCTTCTGAAAGAAAATCAAACCAATTAGAATCTTGTCTCATGTTTAATTAACTTGAAACTCAGTCTCTTATTTCCAGAAAGGAGTGCTTGTGGGAATGGAGGGACTTGAATACCAAATCATCTTCCAAACCATTTGGAATTCACTCTCGTGAATAAGATAAGAGTGGGTTTTGACTGAGCTTTATTTTCAGCAAAATTCTAATGCAAGGTGCCAAGCAACACGAACCTGTACGAGCTGAAAAGAAAGAGGAAAATCCTACTGGTTTCTGATATTGAGCCAGTCAGTCTGAGCATCTCAATCTTTAATGTGTGTTCCTTCAAATCTTCTGTATAACTAAAATTTCTTTTAAAGGTCACAATCAATTTCTTAGGAGCCACTCAGAATGTGAGAACCCATTTCTAAGAAGAGTTTGCATGCATATAACAGGTGAAGATATATAGCAATATGCTGGGTTTTTTTGATTTATTTTTTATTTATAAAATGTGTTTTTCCCAGGCTCACAACCAGCACAAAATCAAATATAAAACTCACCTAATAAGTTGATAAAAAGCAGAACATAATCCATGACAATTCAGTCTGCCAGTTCTTATATTTTTCACCCACTTACGCTGTTTTTAAGACATCTTTTTGCCTAGGGAAACCACAAGATTTATAACATACCAGGAAAGAAAAAAAAAATCTAGTTCTTACCACACTAAGGTGAAAGCTACAAGTAAAAGGATCATCTCCCAACAGATTCTTGTCCATGTTTATTTTAGTCTAATCTAAACTAGATTAGATTTTGTGTATTTTTAGAGCATCTTCATCATCATAGTATTTGATCATTACCTCCTACAGACCACATATGGAAAGAAATACTCTGGTATATGGCTGGTGGATATTCAGGAACAAATTGGAGTCCAAGAGGAATAAGCCTGGGTGTCTAATGGCATCTTTAATACTTGCAAGCAAGTATTAAGTTCTGATCTTGCTTCAGGAAGATCCACACCTGAAGCCTGAGTGCTGCTGGATAATGAACGAGGAGCAGAATGCACCCACATTTTTTAGTTGCTCTAAAGCTGTAATAGGAACTTGTAGCTGATCTTCTGAGCTGTCATGGGATGAGTGGTGGGGCAGAGGCAGAGCTGGAGAAGGATAGCTCAGGTGATACAAATCCCTTTGCTTTATGTGTTTAATGAAGGGAGCACAAGGAGCATCTGTGCCTTGGCTGTGGGAGCGCCTGTGAAGCAGCTCTGAGGGGGCTCAGTCCCACTCACACAATGAGCTGTGCCCAGTTAGCATGGGGGGAGAGAGGTGCAGTGCAAATCCATGGGAACATCGTGGAATAAATTTTAGCCCTTGCACATTGTTGGCATGCAACTGCTGAGTGAATGTAGCCTTTTCAATAGGCTCTGCAGGGCTGGGAAAGAAACAGCCCTATCTAGTCATTTCCTTAATGAAATCTGAAAAAAAAAGATGAAGTTGGACTCTGCAATGCCATGCTGACAAGTGATATAATATTCTTATTCATCTTTTAATCCTGTTCTTTCAGGTGCCTAATTTGGTGCTTCCCCTATTAACTTTCTCATTTTTTCCTGTGCGGTACATCAGAGGTCACTGTGCCTCTTGTCATAATATTTCCAGTTTATAAGAGGGCAGAGGGAGCAGAAAGTAACTACAAGGTATTTCTGAATCTTTCATCTTCATTTCTAAATCCTGTAATTTCTTTAAAGTACATACTCTCCTTCTTTCTTACCACCAGAAACAAGAACTTATTTGAATGTCAAACAGGGCTTTAGTGAATCTCATAAGATAATCATAACAGCAGCTGTCCAAGTTAGTTTCTTTTAAAAATTCTGTATGATTTCACTTATGTTTTTAAGTGCTACCTCTAGAGTTTGCCTTTTTCTTCCTCTCACACATCCCTTTGAAAACAGGGATGTTAATTTACTAGTTAATGCCTTTTAAGTGCTTCTTCACCCAAGATACTGAACACAGCTCCTCAAATGTGCCAGCTGAAATGGAGCACGTACCATTGAGGAGAGAGGCACTCGAGTAGCTGATATTGCAGTCATGACATTGTTGATATCAATATTTAGAAATGTCTTGAAATAACGTTAGTTACCGTTCAGCAAAGGTTGGCACCCCTAGAATGGTGATTGCTAAATATTTTTAGGCTTTTTTGGTTCAACAAGGCCTAAAGGGTTTATTTACCCTCCTCTGAGGAAGCACTGAGCACATGTAGGGGTTTTTCCTGTACTCTACCCTTTAAAAGCCTCTCCTATGAAGAAGGGCAGGTGACAGTAAGTTGAAGTTTTCTTCTAACATCTGGGTGTCTTGTGCATCACTGGCAGATGCTTATGCCTTCCTTTGGGCATAGAAGTCTGAGGGTGTTCTAAATTTGAGTCACTTAACTCACACATACGTCCCAGTCCTAAACTGAGGCTGTACAGCCAACATCCGAGGCAGTTCCTTCATGTAGGAGTCCTAGCCCAACATCTCTGTCTGGTTCCCAAGTGACAGCTCCTAACAGCAGAATTACTTTGGTGAGAAGCAAGGCAGACAGCCAGATTCCAGGCTGTTCACATTGCCTCCTCTTCTCCTGAGCCTGCCAAGGTACAAAGTCCTTGCATAACCCAAACGCTGAACAGCAAGAGAGCAGGACTCTCTAGGAGATGGAAACCTGCTTGCACACTGTAAAGGTGACCTTAGAAGGCTTTGTAGTGATGCTTCCCATGACAATGTCCCTGCTTATCTGTTAAGAGAAAGTGTAATTGCAAAGCTTTAGCACTTCACTTCTGGCCAGCATTTCTGCAGTTGAGCACTTATCCTATTTATTTGTTCCTGCTAAACAAGTAGGAATCAGCTTTCTCGTAGTGCATTGATACTGTTACAATTTATCTTTAAAAATTTTTTCGATGTGTTTAGTGACAGGTTTGTTCTCAACAATTTTCATTCCCAGCATGATCAGTTACACAAAAGGGGACGTTTTTACTTCATGGGAACATTTTGTACTTCATTTTGCTTCCATCAGTTACTGAGGCTTCATCCTGATGTCTTGTAGGGCATCCCTCAAGAGTGCTGTGTTTCACACACGCCTTTCTCAGAAGAAAAGAAGAATTTTGGGTTATTGTAGTATCTCAGAGCTGGCTGTCTCTAGTCCTACTTCACCTTTTCCCTTCAATTGTTTCAGATTTGCAAGTAAGATGCCACTAGTGACATAGGAAGGCTGCAGTCACTTCCAGCCTGTTCTCAGCACTGCCTACAGACTGATGCAAATTGGCACATTTAAAGCCCAGGCAGACAGCAGCTGTGTAATCCAGTGGCATTTCCTTCTAAAATTTTCTGCACAGAAGAGGAGCTTGAAAGGAAGTAACAGTTTGGGGAGAAATCCAATTCCAGCCCCAGAGGCAATGCTACACTAAGCAGTAAATCTTCTTGTCTGTGTCTACAGAACAAATAAGGAACTCCTGGCTTGCTGGCTCTGTCTCTGCAGCCAGGGAGGAGCCTGCAGACTTGCTGCCCCACTCTTGTGTATCAGAAACCCATTTGACCATGCTGCAATTCCCTGTCAGTGCACGCTCCAGGTTTTCTTTTCCACAGAAACTGGGATGCTGCCAATGAAGGAGGATGGGAGAGATACTGTGTACCTTATTTCAACCTGACATGGCTTTAGGACATGAGCAGAAAACAATACCAGAGCCAGACACAGCTCTTTTTTTTTATTATTATTTTTTCTTTCCCCAGCTTGCTAGGTATCCAATAGTTTCAGGCAATCAGACACTGTCTCATGTGAAAAACAAGCTCAAAAAAAAATGGAAGCATCTAATTCATGCAGAAAAGTACCTACTAAACTGGGGGAAAATAGAGACTTAAAGCTAGTCAGTGCTATAAAGTCACAGACACAGCTTCAAGGTAGCAATGCCTCCAATCTAATTCCAGCACAATCTGTCACTCGGTTTGGAAAAAGGCAGTGTGAGCAACAGTCATTCAGTAGCAGAAAACACCAGCACCTATTGTGCCTGCACATCAGGATTGGAAGGATGATTTCTGCATGATTTCATTCCTGAGATCCCACCAGGGTTTTTTGCTATTCCTTTTTAGTAAGAATAGATCCACTTCTAAGTTTCCTGTTAAAACCATGTTTTTGATCAAAAATGCAGTTTCTGCCACATGAGCAACTCTAAGGCTCTAACAACTCTTTCATCAGGTGATGTAAAAAAAAAAAAAAAAAAAAAAAAAGTCCTGCACTTAGGGTTGCCCAGCCTGAGCTTACTGTCCTTCAGCCTGTTGAGCCAGAAGGTTGAAGGCTGAATTGCTCCCCTGCCATCCTCCAGTCTCCCCATTCCCAACAACTTCTCCAACAGCAAAACATGCTGCTCTGGCTTGGCTGAGTCAAGGGGATGGCTGTAGGTGGTGCGTGGCAGTGACATTTTGGGAGAAGGAGTCCAACGTAGGAGGCCAGACCAGAGAGGAGACACAGAAACCCAGGCTGCAGCTCTCAGGAGATGTGGTTTCCCTGCGCAGCAAGATGTAATTTAACTTTGAGCTGACTCAAAAGAAAAGGCTGAAGGGTTTTTCTCTCCCACCTCGCTTTTACATCACATGGGTATTTTTCTCTATACCAGTATCTTCAGGCTTTCAGTTCCTCTGCCCAGCTACAGCCTGTTCTGCTTCTGGGAAAATTTGGGGAAAGGAACTGCAAATAGAAAATACGTCTCCTTGTTTCTATCCACCTCTTCCCTCACATGCTTTGGTAAAAGAAAAAAATGTAGATCTTATATCTCTCTTTTTTTTTTTTTTTTTTTTTAATGTCCAGATTGCTTCCCTTAATGCTTTTTCTAGTGGTTTCACCTACACTTTTTCCTTCAAGAAGAAATAAACCACTTCACATTTAAAAGTCACAAATTGTGGCTTCCATTTTGTCAAAAAGGCTGAGCTCCTTCCAGGTTTAGACATACACTTAAACCTGCCAAGTTTTGTCAAACATTACCTTCCTTTAACAAGAAATATTCATACTTTTTTGGATTAAAGAGAAAGAGGAGAAACAGCCATTCAAGTGCCTTTTATAAGAGGGAACGTTCTGTATTTTCTTGGGTGCAGACATGGGGGAGGAGGAATATGGAAAGAAAAAATAAAAAAGAAAAGAGCAGACAGAAATACCCAGCTGAGGCCAATCTGAGTTTATAATTGGTATCAGATTCTGCCAGTCTTACTCGTGTAGTGCAATTCCTATTGATTTCTGGAGGTTCCTCACAGGGTAAGCTAATGTTTAACATAAATAAGGGTTACTGAATCTTGCCTTTGAGAAGCAGGGGTCAGGAAGCTCTTATCAATTGAACTGCTCTATTCCTGACTGGCAAGCCTGTTCAATTCAGGGTTAATTAACTGATTCCTTAAAGTGGAAATGTTGTGGAGGAGCATGATCATTACCATTTATATTCATTCTAATATGATGTATTCCAACTCCCTCTCCATCAGGTCTTACTGAGAGTGATCTGGTGAAGGAGAATGAAAAGTCTTTGCAAAATGATCTTGAATTCTGCCAGATACTCATAGTTTAAGTTGTCTGGCAGTGCAAGATCAGATAAAGTGTGAAAGGCAATAATGCACACATTGTTTATTCCAGCTTAGTATTAAGCTTGTGTGATACAAACCCCCATCATTGCTGCTTGCTCACTTTTTTTTTACAGCAACCTTTGCTACCTATCCGACTCCAATGTGCAGGAAAGAAGCTTTGATTTGAATTTTACCAAGATGCCATGCATCTTAATAATGCTCTGGAGTGATTGGCATGGAGTCTGGCTTCCAGGGCTGGCTGCAGCAATGCTGCCAGGAAGCATCACAGCTACTGCTGAGGTCTCTGAAGGGACCCAGCCACTCTCTGTCCATGTATCCTTTCCCTGTGTCTTGCAGTGCTTAATTTGTTCACATTTTCCTCTGTTCATTAATGCATTCTGTCCTTAAAAAAATCAATTTTTTAAGATAGTAATATGTTTTGTCTAGTTGAAATATTAATCACTTGGAGGTGCTTGAGGTGGGAAGGCTTTTCCAGAGAGGTGCTACTCTTAATGGCAGTTTCCAGTAGGTCCCCTAGCTTTTGGAAGTGATATCCCCATAGCTTTTGGAAGTGACATTCAGCCAGACATGTGCCACCCACGCAATCTACCAAACCCTGCAAAGTGCAAATATCAACATAAATGCATATTAAGTTGCTGTGTGTGTTAGCTCTTAACTGAAATAGAGAGTGGAGCTTCCAGCAGAGGCAGACAAATAGCATTGATTTACACTGGCTGGAGGATTTGGCCCATCACCACCTCCTTGCACCCTTCTTGGAGGAGCTGCAAGCCAGATAAAGGCTTTTCCTGTAACACGGCAAGTAACTGTATGTTTAGGCTGACTAGTAGTAAAGATTTGCTAGCAATAAATCTTTCTCAAAAATCATTTTGCTGGATAGCTGATTCCTCAGGTAATAGCTACTTATTTGTTACATTCTCCATCCTAGTCCTGCCTCTCAGGTACATCTTCCTTCTCAGCCATCCCTTTGAAATCGAAGTGGATTGTGAAGAACAGCTCTGATGATCCAGGATATCTGTGTGTCTGATCAGTCTGTCTTTTGGAGAGGCCCTGGACCAGCTGCACCCTCACTGTGCTGAGCACAGCAAGGCCCCTGGCAGCATCTCCCTCCCAGCCTGCCTGTATGGAGAAGGGGCAAAAGCCACTCCCAACACTTTCTGAAAAGCTCTAGTGTTACTGCACAGGTGCAAAACCAAATCAAAGCATGTGAAATGACACGGATGCTTCCAGAATATGTCAGCCTTCCTGCTCAAAGGAACTCTGTGCCCACAGTGTGCTGGGGTAAGGGCCATGTGCTGAGCACCCTGCGTGCTGTGGCCATCCCAGCAGCTCCCTAGTGTCCCCTGAAGCACTGCTGGTGGTTTTATCTGCTTAAAAAGCTGATTTTGTTTGTAGCATAATTTGATGGAAGTTTTCTTGGGCGTTTTTGCTGCTCTAATAAGTATGCTGTGAGTACATCTGCAAGCATTCATATGTTAAGATAAAATTACTGGTGGTGCTCATCTCCCCCCTGTGCTTCTGCTGCTACCTCCAGTAAATGCTTGTGTGCTTGCATGCCCATGTACACCATGTGCACAGCACCTGATCCTGCTTCTTAATTATTTTTAGCCCAATTCCCAGAGTTGTTCTGCTTCCTGCTGATGAATGGGAAATTCTAGTAGTGCTGTTTCATTTCAGCAGCCTCTCAAGTGTAGAAATTATGGTAAATTTGAGAACAAGTGAGATTAGATTGATAGTTACACCTCCTTCTTTAATTAGCCAACCATGGGATCTGTGGAGATAAGGGAGGGGAGTAAGAATTTACCACGGTGAGAGAGCTGGAGGTTCTTTCTTTTCTGCCCTTTCTTGTCCGTCTGTTCTCACTGACAGTAGCCCCTTTCGTGATGTGGGGTTTATTTACAACTGCCCTGCCTGTGCTGCATCAATGGTTTCCCTGACCTTGGCTCAATGATTATGCAACAGAGCGTTGTAAATTATCTTGTCACCAGAATCTCTATTTAAGCAAGTATAATCACTTCCTTGTAGGAACCCAGGCCTGGTGTACAGAAAAAAAAAAAAAAAAAAAAAAAAAAAAAAAAAAAAAATCTACTGCATAATAATGAGTGCAGCGCACTGTTAGGGATGAAAAAGCCCCTCTGCCATATGGAAAACTACCACATACCGGCTCTGGGAACCTGAACGTCAGGGATGGGCGTGGAGTGCTCAGACTCTTTGGCAAAGAGGTGTAAATTACCGTGTGTAGCTGCCCTGTAAAAAGCAGCATGCCCGTCCTGCCTTTGGTGCAGCGCCGAGCCTCGCTCCGCGCCTCGCTGCAGCGGCGCTCGGCAGCGCTGCCGTCCCTGGCAGTGCATTGCGGGCTGCCTTCCTCGCCTCGTTGGCTCTCTGATCGCCGTGACTCGCAGCCTGGCTTTTCCACAGCCATGGCACCGGAGCACGGAATGCTGGCTCTCGCCCGGGGCGAGCGCGTTCTGCTCGCTCCTGTAGCGAGTGCCACCGCGGGGATGGGGTATCCAGCGGCCCCGTGGCTGCAGGTGCCTACGTGCACACACGTGCATGCCGATTCCTGCAGGGACGCGTGTCCTCGCTTGGCTTTGCCAGCTGGGCTGCGGGAGATGGGAGGGGGATGGCTTCTGAGAGGGGTGGCTGTGTCCGGCGAGCTCGAATCAATTTCAGATGCAGCGCAGCTGCCAGTGGCAAAGCTGATCCCGTGTTTGTTTCGCTTCAGCTGAGAATTACACCTTCCCTTCTCGTGTCTCGGAATGATGGAAAATGTCCCTCCCGTGAAACACCCCTTCAGTATATCTCTAGACCATCTCATCAGCAACTTCTCATTTCTCCCTCCAAACCCTTGACTGTAAAACCTTGGGCTGCTGAATTATTATCACTGTATCTGAGGGAACCACGCTGTCTTGTCCTTACTCCAAAGATTTTACAATTAGTCCTCTAGCACAACACCTTCTCCTCTCCCTCTCCATAGTAACAGGGGAACTGTTATTTTTGTATATTTGTTAGGAATGTAGTTAGCATTCACTGAATAAACTCAGAAAGCAATATTTCACATAGAATAATTATGAATATGTATTTACTTCAATAAGCTGTTGATTTTGCATGAATTCTGCACACTGTTTCTTAGGCAAATATGCTAATGGTTGATGTGTGAAAATTTACTTTATTTTGGGCTTGTCAGACTAACTAACACAGTGATCCAAATCCAGAAAATTGTTTCCTTGTGCCTAAGGAACCATAACAATTACAGGAATATTCCAGGGAAGCTGATTACTAATACATCAAACCCTTCTCTATGGATATGATGATTTTGCAGCAATATTTCCAAACCAAATTTACTTTGCTGCTGTCTCTTGGCATTGGTATTCAATCAAGTCCTCATGGCTGTATCAGCTGTACCAGGAGAGCAATGGCATTAGAATCCTTTCACGTGGCCTCTGTGACAAAACCTGGGGACAGCACCGTGGGCAGTTTTGCCAATGGGCACTGAAAGGGGCAGAGCCAGAGGGTCATGGCCATCTCAGCAGGCACTGGGGAGCAGGGGGTGTTGTTCACCTGAACTTCAACCAGGCTTTTGAGAGCCTCCTGTGGTATCCTGGGTGCTGAGCTGGAGACAAGGGGACTGAGAGTGAGGATTTGTGAAGGAATTTTGAATGAGGTAGAGACAGGACCTCTGAGTTCCTTTAGATGATGTGGTTTATTTTTCTCATCTTCTGCATAGGCAGGAAGGGTGAGTTTGGCTCACAGCTTCACCACATGGCTCAGAAGATCACAAGACCTCCAGTTAAAAGACCTTTTAAGGATTTATTAACCAATAAAACACTGCCAACAAGGATATTTATGGTTTTGACCCAATCCCTAAGTATTTTGTCTTATGGACTCATGGTACAGAGTAAGCTTTCTTAGCCAATCATGTGATGACACACAAACCTACAGTACTGTACTCTAAAACTCTAAACTTTCCTCTACTTAAAAACTATAAATCCACATTTTCCCTTCCAGCACCTAAGTTTGGAAGCCTTTTCCAAGGTCTCAGGTCAAATCCTGTGTTTAATTCTAAGCTTTGGCTTACAGGCCCAGAGTTCTGAGAGTTCCCTGCATTTTGGATTCCATCACTGAGCAGGAGGGCAAGATGAGTGGAAAATTGACTGGACCACATGGCTCCAGGTATTCCATGCAGCAGATCAGAGTTGAAGTAGTGACTGGTTACTGGTGGTGCTCCTCAGGGTTCACTGCAGGGTCTGATCTTATCTAATGTCTTCATTAAAGCTGGACAATGGAGTGGGATGAAACCTCTCCAAGTGCACTGATGATGCAAGACTGGTGGAAGAGTCAATGCACTGAAGGCCAGGACATTGAAGAGGGATGACAACTGGCTGGAGAAATGGGTTGAGAGAAACTTCACTAAGTCCAATAAAAGCTAAGACCTGCACCCAATAAGGAATAATGTCCTGCAACAGCACGGGCTGGGCTTGCTGGAAAGCAGTTTTCAGGGCAAGACCCAGGAGTCCTGGTAGACAACAAGTCTGTGGTGAGGCACTGGTATCAGTGCTGGGATCCCTGACGTGGGAAGAATGATGCACAGAACTCCATGATATCAGAAGGCTAATTAATTACTTCATTATACTATCTTATACCATAACCATATTACACTATATTACACTAACAAGAACTATCACTAACTAGAAAAACCCGTGACTCTCTGCTGAGTCCTGACACAGCTGTGACCTAATTGATCAATCAATCCAAAACACCATCAGCAGAATCCAATCAAGCAATCACCTTGGGTAAAACCACGTTCCCACATGGGCACAAACACAGGAGCAGCAAATGAGATAAGAATTGTTTTGATTCTCTTTTTTCTGCTTCTCTCACAGCTTCTCTCAGGAGAAATCCTGAGAAAGTGAAGTCTGTGTTCAGGGGACATGTGAATAGCACACACACTGCCACAGTTTCCCAGAGCCACTGTGGCTGCCCCATCCCTGGAAGTGTTCAAGGCCAGGTTGGATGATGCTTTGAGCAACCTGGTCTAATGGAAGATGTCCCTGCCCATGGTGGGGGATTGGAATGATGTGATATTTAAGGTCCCTTCCAACTCAAACCATTGTATGATTCTGTACCGGGTCAAGTTCAGCAAAAACCAGCAAGATGCTCAGGTTGCTGGAGCGTGTGGAGTACAAGAAGAGGCTGAGAAAGCTGGTTGTTCATCTGGAGAAGAGATGGCTCAGGGAATATCTAATTGCTCTCTGTAACTACCTCATAAGTGATTATAGTCAAGATGGAGCCAGACTCCTCTTGGGGGTGTGCTATGAAAGGCAAGGGGCAGTGAACCCCAGCTGCAGCAGGGTGGATCCCTGTTAGATGTAAGGAGAAAAACCTCATGGTAAAGAAGATCTAGTGCTAGAATAAGTGCTCAGAGAGGCTGTAAGCTCTCCTTTCTTGGGTATACTCAAAACCTATCTGGAGAAGGCCATCTCACTTCAAAGCTGACCCTGTTTTGAGCAGGAGTATGGACCAGACATGAAAAGTGCCTTCCAACTTATTTTATGGGGAGTTTATAGCGAACACTTCTGGTAGATTTTGCGCTTGGAAAACTACTCCTTTTATCTGTATTTTGGATATCTTTCATGTCACAGTAAATTTCACCAGAAAGGCATCCAAGGAATGGGAGTTTTGCCAAAGAAAATGAGTGCTGAGACTAATTTGTATCATGACAGTCTGGCTATGAATTTCTAATTGTACCGCTCTAAGCCCTGACTGGTTCCATACCTACGGTTAACATTAATCACCAGCTCCTAGGGATGAAAACCTTCCAGAGCTTTCCCCAGCTTGTGGGGGATACAAGCTGTGCCCTTCAGCGGGCAGCCACGGTCCCTGGCTCTGTGTTTGCAGTGCCTGCCTGCACTGAGCAGCCTGTGAGTGGTCTGGAGATCTGTGACTGCCCTTCAGAGCAAGTGGCAAGGGCCAAACGTGCAGCCTGAGTGTCCCCCCCATCAGCTGCACGTGGAGAACTATGCAGAGAACTTTCCCAGCTGTCCTGAATGTTAGTCATCAGGAATTGTGCTGCTGACATAAATGACACCAAGATTTCACAGTTCCCTTCCCTTAAACACGTGCATTCAAAATCCTACAGGCAACGCTTAATGCAAAAAAAAGTTAAATAAGCACGTTTGCACAAAAACGCTACTTTTTTTTTTTTTTTTTGTGCTTTTCTCTTTGAAATGTGAATGGGAATTTGCTTGCAAACTGAATTTAATTTTTCAGTCCTGATGATAAGCCAGAAATAACTATGTTGATGTGAGTTTGTATCTGGAGGAGCATGCTTTGCACTTTGCTCAGCCATTTCAGTGGCAGAGCACCTATTCTTCCAGTTCTCTGGCTGACGTGCTCAACGAAGCGTACACAGAGAAGTGCTCCAAATTGTTTAAGAAGCATTCTTAAGCCCACAAAGATCATTCTAGTCTGTTTGTATGGCAAACAAATATGTAAGAGGAATTGAACTAGTGGGTAGCTGCATGTTACAAGATTTTTTAGCATTGCTCTATTAATGTGACTGATTGAGTATAAGATGTGTTGCTTGCCATTTCCTGGAATAAAAAAAATGAGCTGTTGAGTCTTAATGTGCTACTCCAATTATGGTTATAAAATACTGAATCAAGTCTTTCTTTAAAAAAAAAAAAAAAAAAAAGAGAGAGAACCATTTGGAATTAAACAGTTCAACAGAATTAATAATGATTCCAGATGGGCCTGTATTTGGCACTAAGAAGTGTGTGAAAGGAAACATTTTCAACCAGAAGCTTGAATGATTTATAAGAGTTCTTGAGAGATTTTTCACTAGTAAAGATGCCCTTTCAGCCTCTGCACATTTGGAGCTAACAAAGGAAGTGACACTCAGTGAGTGAAAATCTTGGCATTGGTGAAAAACACACATATGCTCACAAGCAGAAGTGCCTGAAATAGCACAATTAGCAAAGCCAGGTTCTTGACACACTCTCAGCTCCTTGTTTCCCTATCAGTAAAAGAGGAAGAGTAGCAGTTCCTCACCTTGAAAAGGTACTGAAAATAGGAAATCTTTTGTGACTGCGGGGTAAATAGATACCATGATCCTGATACCTGTGGCAATATGGTGAGAATAAAAGCGACTTCTGCTTGCAAGTTAAACCTTTTCTTAGGTCTGGGAGAGACAAGACACTGGACCAAAAAGAGAGAGGTCTATGTTTGACAACAATTATTTTGGTCTGTAATGTTGGGCAGACTTGGGACTACTGGAAGCAGCACAAGGCAAAGTTACAAGATCTTATCCAAAAATGAACACTACCTAATGAACTGACTAATTGTGCCCCTCTTCCATAGCGTTCCTGTTACAACCACAAAGTATTTAGCAGCCATTTAACTTTCTTAAATGCAAGCCAGTAGCTGGAATTAGCAAAAAAAAAAAAAAAAAAAAAAAAGTTAGCATTGAGTGGTCAATCAGCCTCTGGTCACCATGATTCATGGATTATATGAAACAGAGGAACAAGGAAACAGATTACTCACACTTCATGTATTACATTAAATCAATTATTAATAGACAGCTGGGTATCTGACTGCCTTTTACTCTGTTGTGAACTTGTGGGAATGATGAGCAGCAGAGTAGAAGTTAATAGACTGCCCCAAACCACTTTTTTACCAATTACAGTGTTAGCCTTGTGTCACATAATGGAAATTACTGAACTTTGCATCCTGCCTCTTCTGTGATTTACAGCCCATTCCTTGATCAAGACTTCAGGGAGGATGTCTTTTGCAGGGGAGTGGAAATGACAACATATGGCTTCTATCTCATATTACATCCGTTTGTAACCTGCAGATTTAACTTCTTTTCTTCCCATACAGGAGACATCCCCTCCTCCCTCTGCCTTGTTGCAGCCAGATCCCAGTGCCACAGAATCTGTCCTTGCCAAATTCCTCCCTTTTATTCCAATGTCCCTTTCCTTTATTTCACCACTTTAACACTTTCTGTCTGCTAATGCCAGTCTTTCTTTGTACATAAGACTGCCCAATTATTCATAATTTCTGGGCCCAGGTTCAACAAGTCTGTTTGAAGATGATAGTTGCTCTGCACACACCACTTCCCTTCAGATTGGTGGTCCTGAGGCTTGTATCAGGCTCTCAAGAGTTTATCCTTTTTAATGAATAAATGGCATTTTCCTTTATCTGGTTTAAAATGTTAAAAAAATATTCCACACACAAGTGGTTGGATTCCATTTCTTCCTAGAGCATCATGTGCTGACAGTCCCTTGGCTTTATCCTGTGAGTGTCATGATCCTCGTTAAAATTTAAAGGCAGATGTATTGTGATCAGAAATTTCATTCACCGATTCCAATTGTTGAAAATAACCAATAATTAGCCTTTAATGTTTCATTTTTAATTGCATCTTAGTGGTTAAGCAGTGTAGCTCTCCTTCTATTAATTCTAAACTTAAGAAATATTGAAACTGGTCCTTTCACTTCCTGAATTTTCCAGGCCTTCAGTTCTTTCCCCTTTACAGCTGCTTGGCCTTGGGGAAAAAAAACCAAAATAAACCCAGCCCTTGCAAGGCTGCATGTTGGATGTAGGAGAGCTTTCCTGTTTTCTGTGTACTCTGTGCTCTGCAGGTTGTGCTCCCTGCTCTCTCCTGCTTCAGGTGCTGTGAGCACAGGCACAGCTTCTCCTTCATCCCCACCATGAATTTATCCCTTCTAAAGGGGTTCACAAGGTTGCCGAGTTCCTTCTTGTTCTTGCTTGTTTTTGTGCTTTAGCTAAAAAGATTGGTGGGGAATCTGACCGTGTGCTTTTTCTTCTCTCTGCCTTATTCAGCAGCCACCCTGGAGTGAAATGTATCATGTTGTCCACAGCTCTGTAACTTTTCCATTCATCCAGTATGTTCAGATGAATCTGACTTTCTAGTGTTTAAACCAAAACTCATCCAAGCAGATGGAAAAAATTCTAATTCCCTCAGTTTCTGGGCCTCATAAACTTGGCTTGTCTCTGCAAGTCCTTGCACCTTTTGTGTAATTATTTATAACTTTGCAAAGTCGTTACAAAGTTTTCTAAATGTTGCCCAGATTAAATATCAGGGGTTCACACCCCCTCTGTGGAGCTGTAGATGAGCTAGAAATCTCTGATTTTTTTTTTTTTTTCCCTGCTGGATAAAATAATACTAAAGATTTGGAGTTAATGTTTGGCTCAGGCAGGCAGAGCAAAGCACCAGCAACTGCCTAGGAAATATAGGGAGAGAAGCCAAAACTCATAAACATTTCCTTTCAGGGAAAATAGGTTTTGAAACAATGTAAATAAAGACATTACCAAACCCATGTTTTTCTTCTAGGACAGCACCATCCAGGAAGGATGTTTTTTTCCATTTAGGAAATAAAGAAATCTGTGAAAAACTATCCAAATCTATCAGAAGCAAAGCAATCTGGACAAGAATAAGAACAATCAAATTAAAATTAACCTTTTTTTTTTTTTTTAGGATTGTAGGAGCTGTCTGTGGGGTTTTGTTTTGTTGGTTTTTCTGGTTTGGTTGGGTTGTTTTTTTTTTTTTTGTTTTTTTTTTTTTTTTTGTTTTGGTTTTTTTTTTGTTGTTGTTGTTGGTTTTTTGGGTTTTTGGGGTTTTTTGTGTTTTTTTTTGTTTGGTTTTTTTTGGGGTTTTTTTGGTTGGTTGGTTGGTTTTTTGTTTTTTTTTTTTGTTTTTGGTTTTACTTTGAAAGCCTCATTTTCTGCCAAAAGACCAACTTCAACGGAATTTTCAACCTATGCTTTTGTACACCTTTCCATAAAACAGCAGGTGCTAATGCTAGCATTTATTCACAAAAACAGCTTCAGATTTGAACGAGCCACTAGGAAAAATACAACTTTGCTGCTGCTCCTTGCTAAGAGACAGCCTCCCTGCCTTTTTCCTGCCCCAGCCCACGATAAAGGTACGAGTTTGGACTCGAATCCTGCAAGACCCCGTGGCAGGTTGGATTATTCTCTTACTGATAGCTGCGTTGCAGCAGTGTGACACAAGCTTCAGGTCTGCACCTGCATGGCATTGCTTCATTTTTGGGATATATCCTCCTATCCTTAACAACCCCTTTCAAAGCATGAGGGGCTTTTATCCATTCCTTGCTGATGGGGAAAGGAGAGGGTATTTTCCAGCCCCTTCCTTGGTCTCTAACAAATCCTTGCTGCCCCAGTGGGAGGATCCCAGGGAGGAGAAATCAAAATGAGGGAAAAAGCTGTACTTCTAATGTAGATCCTGGGTCATTAAATTACTACCTGGGCTTGCTGGCACACAACACCTGTGGGAAAGGAAAAGCTACAAACCCAAAGGGATTGTTTGGAGGTGCAATTTTTCTTCTAAAAGCACCGTTTTTGCAGCAGAACCACCCGTATTTCTGCTGTGCCGGAAAAAGGCGTTTGAATGAACTGGCAGATTCTAAAGCCCTCTAGAAAGGGAAGCTCACTTCTGCTTTCCCAGTTGCCTAGGTGATTAACATGAGACAACCACAGTTCTTCCTATGGTTAGTCTTAAATCCATAAGACAAAGAGTTTTTTTGGCTTTGTGTTGCAAGATGTGAAGGTGTTTCAACAGCAGGATTTTGCAAGAGCTGTCACCCTCCTCCTGTCCCTTTGCTTGGATGGCATTTCTGCTCTGAAGGTCACCTTCGAGTCACTATCTGAGCACCCTCCAAGCTGTCTTGGGGCCAGGAGGGGACACTGTCCCTGGGGGCAACCAAGTTCAGGGGGCTGTGCCTGTATGTAAAGCTGCCGGTAGTTAAAAATACCAAGCCACACGCGATTATCTTTGGTGCCATTAACGCCCTGTAAGCAGCAGAGCAGCAAAGGTGGCCGGCGTGAGAAAGAGCAGATTGCTGGGCTGGAAATCAGAACACCAGGCTTCTGTCTCTCACCAAACCGTGCAGCTCTGGGCTCTAATTTCAGCTGATTTCTAATCCTCCTGCTATTCTTCCTGTGCCGTCTCTGTTTGGAGAGCAGGTCCTTTGTGGCTCTCCCTGGTGTTTGTGCAGTGTTTGCACAATCGGCTCTGCTCCCTCTGGATGGCTCCCAAACACAGAGCCTTCAGAGCAGCTGCTGGGGCAGAAATCGTCCTGTGCGATGGTTCAGAAAAGCCGGTTCACAAAATGTGTGATGGTTCAGAAAAAAACTGCGGTTTTCCTTCTCCTTTCTAAGGATTTCAGGCTGCTTGTAAAGCAGCATCACCAGGAGACATGGAAATGCTGTTGCCTTTCCGTGACAGACCAGGAAAGAGAACTCCAAAAATGTGGAATGAGCTTCTCTGCCTTATATAGCAAACAGGCTTTTCCTGCCCCTTTCTTCTCCCCCAGTTCAGTATCACAAAGAGACAAAACCTTTTTCAAGACAAAAAATTCCCTGCATGTCTTCAAGATTTTACCTCCTGCTTCCTCTCCCTCTTCTTGGGCTGGCAGAAGCTGCCACATCTGCAGATCTGCTTCCTTTAACATCTTCACTTTCTTCCATGATTGTCTGCTGACCTCTGTAAACTCTCCAGGGATTACTGGAGCAAATTTTAGCAGGGGAAAAATGGTCTCTTCTTTACAGAGGCAGCCACTGCACACATGTGTTATGCCTAATCCATGTTGAGGTTATAAACACCTGCATCCACCTAGCCCTATTTACCCACAAATTAGGAAATTTTTTTTGAGATTTGAACATCCACACGTTGATATAATCAGATTTTTTTTTAATATTGATTTTTTTTTTTTTAATTGGGAAGCAAAAGAACATTATCACCCTTCATTTAACCTCTCAGCTCCATGGTGGAGGAGACAAAATGGCACAGGATCTAGTCTAAAGATAGGCAAATAGAGGTGAGGGATTACAGTACAATTTGTCTGGCTCCTAGAGAAGTCAGAGATGAGGCTGGAGGGATTAAGCTGGTGATGCTTGGGCTAAAGTAGCCCATCATCTGCTCGCTATCCAGGAGGGGAAACCATTCTCCTTCGGGCCAAAAACTTTCTATTACACTGCAGAGCAAAATGGAGAGCTGCCTTTTCCATCCTGTGCGTTGTGCATGAATTTGAAGCTGCTTCGAAAAAGGCGGGTTAAGGAAAAAAAAAAAAAAAAAAAAAAAAAAAGAGAGAGAGAGAAGAAGTTATTTCAGACATGTTTCCTGGGTTGCTGTTTGTGTTCGATGTTTTCAGCTGACGCCAAGTGGAACGAAGCAAACGCAGCCCTGGCTGCGGCGCTCTGTTTCCCTGGCTGGCAGGGACACCTAGTGGGTAGGACAACGTGTGCTGGTGAAGGCAGGGGAAAACACGCGGTCTTGACTTCCCACCAAAGGCAATATTTCATTTTCTGAGTCATGGTAGTGCCTAATTGATGCTCATGTTATCCTTTGGAATTAGCGTGGAGTCGGGAGGAGTTTACAGCCAAACCTCCTGTAAGGAACAGAGTGTAATGTGAGAAGGTGATGTGAGCAGTGTTACCCAAACTGCTGCTAGCAGGAACCACTGCCAGCCTGGCTTTTGTGCAATTGACTCTTTTGAAGGCTGACACAGTCACAGTAACACCTACACGGGCTCTGTGTGAGAGCTGACTCGGGGCTGGCGTGATTCATCTCTGTCTGCACTTACGCCTTTCATGGGCGGTTGCATTGGGGCCACTTTTATTCTCTCGCAGACACCTACAAAATGACATTTACTGCTGCTCTCAGTGGGACAGCTTCAGCAGGGAAAACCAGCAGGAAGCTCAAAGAGAAGAGGAAGGCAGTGTGGCCATCTGCCTCCCCCCAAACCGGCAGGGCTGCTGGGAGGCAGCGCCCAAATCCCTCCTGCCTCCTGGCAGCACAGGTCAGGCTTTGCTGGCCCTGTCCCTCAAGCTGTTCACCAGATTGGCTCCTTGATTGCATTCCCTTAACACGTGTTTTTATGGGAAGAGGCTGTTGAGTAATTTCTTTGTTTCCATTGTGGGGCTGTTTTTTCCTGGCGTCTTCCCAAGCACCTGTCTGAGAGGGCTGGCATGTGGATGCTACGTTCCAGATCAGTGGCATCCCTAAAATCCTCCAGCCTATGCCAGAAACACAGACGTTACATGTGAGAGATTTCTTGCAGGGAAAAATCCAAAACCCTTTATAAGCATGGTAAATTTTCTTTTGTTTGTTTGTTTTAGATACTCTTCCTCTGCAGAGGCTGGGAAGAAGCAGCCTCCTGCCACCACTCTGGCGACATAGGCCCCAAAAAGATTCTTACACTTAAAAATATAAGATGAGCTACAGCTTTTTATTCAGAAACAGATCATCTAAATAGCAAGAAGCAGTTATGCTCTGGACATTTTGAAATCATCTCCTTCTGATCTAATTACATGCTAGCAGTAAAACTGACACAGTTATGGTTATTAAGCAATTTTCCTTTTTTTCCTCCTTTTACCAGGACTCCTATCTTAGGATTAATAGGCACTTGCATCATTTGAGTCCTCTGTCCTATTATTAAGTAGCATCTACATCATCAGCAAATATTTTTATTGTGCTGACACTGCACACAAAGTGAAATGTGAAGGTACAGAGCTTTATTATTTTTTTTTCTCTGGACTCTCAACATCATTTGAATAGCTTATGCCTCATAACTTCCTTCATTAAAGAAGGAAACTTATTCTCATTTAATGAAATTAATAACTTTGAAGGAAGGGGTAAAAATTCTTTCCAACATAGCTGCACAGTTTTGTAGCAGGACCTGAATATTTGTATTCTAAGTGCTGATGAGGGGGAGAAACAGTAGGCAATATATTTAATAAGACTTTTGGCACTGATAACCTGAATTCATACATATAAGCAAGCAAAATGCAGTTTATGCGAAATCATGATTATCAGTGTGTATACAAACAGATGAAGAAACTCTCAAAGCATTATTGCCAATGACTCAATGTCAAACTGGAAGGAAATTTCAAGAGAGCATTCCAAGCAGATGTGCAGAGATCTTCAGAACTGATTTTAGTCAATATTTTTATTAGTGATTTTCAGGATAAATATAGAGTACACTTATAAAATTTGCTCAGTCTGGCAGGCGGGATCAGAATGCCAAATGCTAAATTGAAGAGATGGTCTCAGATCAACAAGATGAAGTTCACTAATGACAAGTATGAAGTGCTACACTGCAGAGGGAGATATCAAATGCATAAATATGAATTGGGAAATAATCAGCTCAGCGTCAATATGAGAAAATTATACTCTGTGTATAGTGGTTCATAAATTAAATATGACTCAACAATGTGATTATGCTGCAAAAATTGCTAATACCACCTGGAGTTCTTTTAATGGAAGTGTTGTATGTGGAAGAGGAGAGATTGTGCAGGCATCCTGCAGCTCCTGAATTACAATCTGGTCACCCAAGTAGACCATGCTGCCCGTCACCTCCCAGACCTTCCCTCTGCCCCCTCTCCAGGCCCTGTCCTCAGCCACAGCCATTTTCCTGCCTTCCTCTGTGAAGGATCTTTGACCTCTTCTTCTCTTTGGGAAGCTGCCCATACTCCTGCTGCCTCATGTTGCTGCTTCTTATGAAAATAAGTTACAGGTGATGCCAGGGGAGGTCTCCATACGAATCCTATGGGCACATCCTCTATGGAACCCACACGGGGAACGTGTGCTGCTCAGAGGGAGCTTGCAGGGACTCTGGCAAGGAGGGCACATGCTGCTCTTGCAGAGGGGCTGGCTGGCTTCTGGCAGCTCTGTTCTGTCACCCGAACCAGGGCGAGGCTGTCGCTTCCAGGTGGAAGCAACAAAATGCTCGAAAGGAACAAAGGAGACTCTCCCCTGAGAGTTACCACGGTCCAAGGCAAGAGAAGAACGTGGAGGGAACTGGTTGCATTTCATTGCGCCGTTTTTTTTAATCCCAGCGAAATTGTTTGGAGGTGTTTGGTTGTGGGAGGTTTTTTACACTGCTCAGGATTTAATGCTACCCAGAACCATCCCCATTGCACCGTGCGATCACCAAGGGAGGTGCCCCGGGGCTGTGACACTGTCACAGCCAGCAGCGACAGCGTTCCCAGCTCCTTCCACCGCTTCTGCAGGCAGACGGGGATGGCGGGCAGGCTCAGACGGCGCTAGAAATCCTTTCTGTGTCAGAAATCACCAACAGGCCGCCCCAAAACCCGCAGGGGGGTGCGCGGCTGCTGCCAGGAGCCCGAGGCTTGCCGCTAGATGGCAAACTTTAATTTTCCAATCCTGGAGCTGCCGCGGCTCGTGCCTGGGGCCGTGTGCGGCCAGGGATGGGATGGGGATGGGAATGGGGATGGGAATGGGGATGGGATGGGGATGGGGATGGGATGGGAATGGGGATGGGAATGGGGATGGGATGGGAATGGGGATGGGATGGGATGGGAATGGGGATGGGGATGAGAATGGGGATGGGATGGGATGGGAATGGGGATGGGGATGGGATAGGGATGGGGATGGGATAGGGATGGGATGGGGATGGGGAATGGGATGGGGATGGGGATGGGGATGGGATGGGAATGGGGATGGGAATGGGGATGGGATGGGGATGGGGATGGGGATGAGAATGGGGATGGGGATGGGATAGGGATGGGATGGGGATGGGGAATGGGATGGGGATGGGAATGGGGATGGGATGGGGACAGATATAGGGATGGGGATGGGGATGGGATGGGAATGGGGATAGGATGGGGACAGATATAGGGATGGGGATGGGATGGAGATGGGTGTGGCAAGCACATTTCTCTCTCTCTCTCAGGATTTTTCATAGAGGTGCACAGAGAGAAAGAAAGAGAAAACAATTTCTGTTTCTGCTCCTTGTTTTTCCCATGTGGAATGTGCTTGGAGAATTGTTTACCCGGGGTGATTGCTTGATTGGATTCTGGTGAGAGGTGTTTGAGTCTGGTGGCCAATCAGATTAACCTGTGGCTGCACTCTCAGAGAGGGTCATGAGTTGTGAGTGAGTTAGATATGGTAGTTAGAAAAGTAGGTTTGTAGTTTTTAGTATTCTCCTTTCTATAGTATATTAATGTATTATAGCATAGTTATAATAAAGAAATCATTCATCCTTCTGAACTGGAGTTGGACATCAGCATTTCTTCCCATTGGGTTCGCCTGCAGTTTACAACAGATGGGGATGGGGATGGGGATGGGGATGGGGATGGGATGGGATGGGAGCCAGGTCCCAGCCCTGCACACACCCAGGTGGCTGCCAGCTTTCCAACTGCCCTGCTCCTTCTGGGCACCGGGCTCAAAGCTTTCCCTGGGAGCCTGTGTGTGGCAAGCACATTTCTCTCTCTCTCAGGATTTTTTACTGAGGTGCACAGAGAGAAATGAAAGAGAAAAAAAATTTATATTTCTGCTCCTTGTTTTTCTCTTGTGGAATGTGTTTGGAGAATTGTTTACCGAGGGTGAGTGCTTGGTTGGACCATGGTGGATTGTTTGGGCCTGATGGCCAATCCAACCCACCTGTGTCTGGGCTCTGGAGAACAGGGTCACGAGTTGTGGGTTAGTGAGATATGATAGTTAGAGAAAGTAGCATGTAGTATTTAGTATCCTCTTTTATATAGCACATTAATGTATTATAATTATAATAAAGCAATCATTCATCCTTCTGAAATGGAGTTAGACATCATCATTCTTCCCATTGGGTTCGCTGACATCTACAACACCTGTGCACAGTAAAGAGCTGGGAGATGCTTTGCCAGGTGTCTCTCCCTCCAAAGCAGGGAACCGGTGCTCTCCTGCGGTTTTCTGCCATGTGGAGACTCCTGGTGATGCTCTGAGCAGGGCCACGGGGCTCAGAGGTCCAGGAGGTCGCTCAGTCAGGCTCGGGGCTCTGCAGGACAGGTCCCACCAGCAGCTGGACACTCTCCAAAGAGCCACTGCCCCTTCTCCTCCAGCTCTGGATTTTCTCCCTCTCTTGGCCCCAGGCTGGCGCTGGATGTTCTGGAGAACAGAGGTGTTTTTCAAGGCTCAGGACATTGTATAGGATGGGAAAAAGCCTTTTCTGCACTTCCCTCCCTGATGGTTATCTCGGAAAGCATTAGGAGGTAAGCTAAGAAAGCAACTCTACTGAACCTGGTCTTCTGCAGATCTTTATCGGTCCCCAAGGAAATGGGCACAAACTGACAATCAGAGTGGTGCCAGCACTGCAGCAACCTCAGGTCTTGCCGTATTGTGAGACGTACACAGAGCACATAAAGTCTTAGATATATTTTAGGAAAGCCTAAAAACTGTCTGAATCGACCTTTATTTTCTTATGAACTTAATGAAAATATTCATCTTCCCCATCAGCCACGTGTGTTGCCTTATTTTAATCAGTTAATTTAGCTCAGTGTGAAGATACTGGGAAACTCCAACCCACGTGTGAGATATGTGCTCCCCTGTACAGAAATAAACTGATTGTGTTTCTCATACCAAAGGCTTTAGACCTGTGAACAACAACGAACAACAAAATGCTCCTAAGTGACTTTATGAACAACAGTGCTCCTAACATGGAAACGCCAAGATCCTTCGAGGGGATAAATCACATTTCCTCCACAAATATAGTTCACTATTCTGTGTCACACTACCAGGAAAAGCATTTCTTCACCACAGCAGATAGTGTTTTTGTGGCAAAGCACGGTGGTTAACACGGCAACTTCTGTGATCCTGAGGGCTGTGCAGGGTTCCACATAGGTTTTCCTTGCATCTGCCAGTGGTGGCAGTCCTTTTACATCTTTTAAAATCTTACTAAGTCATTCAATACCCATCAGTTGTTCTCTACAAGCTACAACTCTTGCAGAATTTTGCAATGTGTTATGAAAAATAGGGCTCGCTTTTACTGACTCTTTTAAATTGCATGGCGCGAGTGCCATGTGGGCTGTATTCTTCATCATCTATATTTTAATTCTTTTTCAGTTGTCTGGCCCTACATCCAGTGCCATTAGCTGAAAGCTAAGTCAGAGCCATTCCAGAGCCAAATGATGAAGAGCTGTCTCCTCCCTGTGGTATTCAGTCTCCATTTTGAAGCCCAAACTTCCCAAAGTGGGGAAGGATCTCCCCTGACTCCACACAGCAGGATTAATCACCTGATTTCAAAAGTAACGTCCTGAAAAAAGCCACAGGTTTTTTTACCAACAAAAGCAATATTTGCTGTCTAGAATTTAGATGTTGCAACCAAGTGAGGAGCTCAGAAATACCCTTGGGCTGGATAAAAAAACTTCTGCCTGCAGGCCTCCTGGTGAATCCTTTCTCCCGAGGCATGGACTGGTGTTCAGAAGGTGGCCCCTGCCTCCCATTTGCTTTCTCTGGGTTTGGGATATGTAGTTCCTTATCTTTTCCTGCAAATGGCTGCCCAAACTCATGTTTTCCAGATCACCAATTACAAGATCAAACTGAGCCCAGGTACCTCCTTCTCCTTTTCTTTCTCCCTCCTCCCATCTTGGGAACCATAAGCTTCTTCCTGAGTTTCTTCTTTTTTCTGCTGACATCTTCTCAGGGCTGGGCAGAGATATGTGATACCAGTGATACTTAATAATGTGGAAATTCAGTTTTAGCTAACACAGAGCTAAAGCAAATAATGAAGCATTTTTCAAAGTCTGGTTACTCTGATGGACTCTTGCCTCAGTACCTTTCAGTAACAAGAATCACAGGCAGGTGAAAATATCAATTTAGGGTCAAATAACAAATTAGTAATTCATTGTTAGTTATTACTTCCTACAGGCATAGGCTGAAAACTGTAAAGAAAGTTTTGTTATTAAAATGTATGTTCATTTTTACCAGAGAAGAGCTAGCTTTGGGAAGGCTGAGGCTGTATATCCTTCGTTTTCTGAGTGGAGGAAACATCAGGTAGTTACAAAAGGGCAGGGATTTGGTTTGGTTTACTTTATTAAGGTCTCATTCAAGGCTCTTGCCTGCAGTCAGGATGGACACGAAGGAATCACCAGGACCTGGAGTAAACTGGGACACAAGGCCCACACACTGTAACACTGGGGGACAAATTTTATTGGGATGCTGTTGACACTTCTCTGACATCAGAAAAGCATTCCCTGATCTCTCCAACATGAGGGACACGTGGTCAGAAATGCCAAAGGGGGAGAAACATTTCAGACTGCCCTCTTACACATGAGGGAGGAAAGCAGACCACAAGCCCGTTTTCAAAACAACCTTCCTTTCCAAAGTTAACTGTGCTCACCTCCTGTGAGAGGAGAAGGCAGCTGAAATGTCATCTGGCCACGAGAAGAGCAGCTTGAACAGTGAAAAAGTGTCCAGGAAGGACTGGACCACGTCGTGCAAGCAGCTGGAGAGCTGACAGCTCATCCACTATTGCTGAGAGGCGTCACTCGTGAGGGACAGGGAGCCTCGTGGGGGCTCTGTGTGGCAGCACATTTCTCTCTCTCTCTCAGGATTTTTCATAGAGGTGCACAGAGAGAAAGAAAGAGAAAACAATTTCTATTTTTTCCCATGTGGAATGTGCTCGGAGAATTGTTTACCTGGGGTGATTGCTTGATTGGATTCTGGTGAGGATTGTTTGAGCCTGATGGCCAATCCAACCCACCTCTGGCTGGACTCTGAACAGGGTCACAAGTTGTTAGTTAGTGAGATATGGTAGTCAGAAAAGTAGGTTTGTAGTTTTAGTATCTTCCTTTCTACAGTATATTAATGTATTATAGCATAGTTATAATAAAGAAATAATTCAGCCTGCTGAACTGGAGTTGGACATCAGCATTTCTTCCCATTGGGTTCACCTGCATTTTACAATAGCTCTGCAGCCTGGAGAGGTTTCCAGTCATTCCAGAGCTTTTGTGAAGGATGCTGGTTACATCCTACAACTGCTTCCCACTGGATAAATGTGTGGGAGGCAAAATCTGCCACCAATGGCACCAAGAGGTGTGTTAGCCAAGGGCTCAATTGAACATTTGCATTCGTAGCTTGACAGGATTTTTTGGGTTCAAAATTCTATTGTTCACTCTTTTTTTTTCTTGAATTTCTAAAGAAATAACTGTTTTCTTGTGTGTTGTGGTACTGCCTGGTTGCCTGTTGCCCTACATATTATGCAAAGAAATACCTAGGGTAATATAAACCCAGACATATTTAAAAAAATATTAATGAGTACTGGATGGAGAAAAGGAGAATAATTCTTTGAATTTTTCAAATTTTTATTGTCCTCACTCAGAATAAAGTAATGTTGAAAGCCTGAAAAATTTATTGTGAGAGGGATTTAATTTTTCCTTGTGTTTTTCCTGACACATCTTCGACATGTTTTGATTTTCATTAACTATTTGATAGCAAATTCCTAAGGTAGTGGAGAAAAATCAAGAAAACAAAAGAGTAATACTGGTAACTGCTTTTCAAAGGGCTCTGTTAGCATTCCAACTGTTCCCTTTATGCAGCAGGTTAGTAAACAAAATGAATGAAGAACTGGCTTTATTTAAAAGCATTAATCGCTGATGCAAAAGGTGCACAGAATTTAGTCTTAACTGGGAAGGCAATAAAAATCCTTTATTATTAATTTTTAACTGTATATTTCCTCATCATGAGTCTGTAAATATGCAACATCCTAATTTTGTTTTTTTTTCACGTCCTAAGTACAATGGATTGCATTGAAGAAAATACAAAGGCTTTCTCTTTTTTCCAGTACTATTGTCTAATTCTCCCTCCACCCCCAGGTAATAATTAAATATAGAGCATGGAACAGGGAAGGTCTGTTCATAGCCTCAGACTGGTATGAACTGGGAGCTAATCCATGGATTTGGTTGTGTGGCAATGTGAGGAAATGGTTGGGAGATCAGAGTAAAGGCTTCTGTTTCTAGGAAGACTCACTGAAAAGCATACAGCTCTTTTCCTGGAGAGATGCTCCAGAGCCTTTCACATGCTTATTTTAATCAATTACAAAAAATACACTGAATAGGAAAAAAAAAAAGTTGAAAAAAAGAAAAGATGTTTCTAATTCTAGTAGTTCCAAGCGGTGTCTCAAGGTTGAGCACAAAACAAACCATACATAAATAGTAGAAAACAGTCTGCATCTTGTTGCCATGACAATGCCCTACTTATAGCACATTAAGCTGATTCATGTCTTTTCTCACCTCACTGTTAATAAATTATGGTGGCTGATGAGAATTAAGCCAGCTGGAAGAGCCAGTGAATGTAAGCAGCAAATTAATTTGCCACTTAAAACATGGTGTCCTTCAGGGGAATTGCCCTCTACATAGCAAATAATATCTTACTGTATATGTAAAGCAGTAGGAATAAGTTGAAACAGCTGATCTTTGTTTTCTTTGTGATAATGATGTATCACAGCTTGTTGCTGTACCAGCAAGAGCTGGTGCAGCCCCAGTCCTGCCGTAGGCAGCAGCACCAACTTCATGTGGTGGCAGACGAGGCTCCTGCGCTCCATCAGTGGAGATTACAGGGATAAATCTTTAAAACGTTGGTTCCCCACGTCTGAGTCATGTTTTCTCACTGGAAGTGCTGGACATTTGGCCAGCAGCTGCTGAAGGATGTCACCTGCAGTGCAGCACCTTTATGCTGCACTGGTGCACGGTGCCTACACATGCAGGGTTACAGTGGGGACAGTCATTTCCCAGCTGATGTGTCACTGGGGTTTATGTGCAGGTCACAGTGCAAGAATGCAGCTGAGAGCAGGCATTCATCAACTGTGAGCAGAGTTTGGGCTTCTTGATTAATGTATATTCACAGTGAAAAAGATTTTCTTCCTGTTCTTTAGGGAAAGGTTCAACAATGGTTATGGTAGAATGGAATAAACTCTGTATAGCTCATAATGGCAGCCTTCAACAGAAACCAGCCACGCTTCATTCAAACCTTTGTCTCTGCATTCACTTCAAGTCAATAAACTCTAACAGCTGGAGCTGGAGGCCTGTATTGGAGGACTTTCCAAGTCACAAGTATAAACCCTCTTGAAAAATAGCAAATGCTTGCTCTTGGGGCCTGAAATCTGTGAAACGCTAGCTGAATTCTGCTAATAAATATTCTGTGATCTTCAAGCATTTGCTCAAGTGCAGGAGCACTTCCCTATATTTTTTCTTCACTTTCTTCTTGAATGGTTTCACTTCTCTCTCAGCTGTAAATCAAATGCAAATTTTCTTTGGCATTGTGCTTCAGTTCGAGTTAACCAAAGAAACCTGATCAGAATCACCTGAGGAAGCCAAATTAAACAGTTGTTCTGTATAGCTTGGCTAAGCTAAGCCCTCCTCTTTTAGATTCTTAATTTCATCTGTTCCTTTCAATGAAAAATCACTGGAGGCTGGCACCTGCTCAGTTATCAAAAATGCCACTACGGTGTATTCCACTTTTGCTGCTCCTTGTCAGCCCCTTCTGGTTCTTCAGCCTCCCTCAGCAAGGCTCGGCCAAGAGGATGCAGTGCATTAATTCAGGCTGGGAGACAGGAAACACCCCAGCCCCAGACCTCCTCAGCAAAATGATGTTTGGGGACCAGCTTGTCGCCTTCCCCCAGTGTGCTCAGAAGCAGAATCCCCCCTCCCCACAAGGCCCTAGACAGGCAGAGAGGGACGCGATTAAAGGCGAATGACACGTTCCCCGCACGTTCTTCTTTTGGAGCAGATCCGCTGCCTTGTGCCGGGGGCCTGAAGAGGTGATTCCAGAAGCAGCTGAGTTCTCACCACGCTCTGCGAAGCCGTGCTTTGTCTGGGGCAGCGGCAGAGCCCGCTGCAGCTGCACGGCTCCGCGGGGATGGATCCGCCGGCATCGACAGCATCGGCCCCGCAGGGTCTGGGCACTCTGCCCATCCTTGCACAGCAGCAAAAGGGCCGAAGCCTTCCGTGGGTTTTGTGGTCCCAAAGCGGGTCCGTGCACCTCGTCCGGCGGCTCTCGAGCCGAGGGGTGCAGGCACGCCTTGGGAATTGGAGCTCGGTACGGCGTGCGGTCCTGAACTCTCATCTTCTTCCACTCCTCTAGTGCTCGTCAGCTCCACAGCAGTGTTAAGGTTTTTTATTTTTTCATTATTATTCTTTTTATTTCCACACCAGCAGATTTGGATCTTGGTGAAGAAGATGGACTGTCCTAACATGCCTCTTTACTTATTATTTTTTTTTTTTTTTGGCTTTGTAAGACAAGATGTGAGCACAGCTGAGAGATTTTCTGAATGGATTCAGAAGCATCAGCAGCTTTAAATCCACAAAACTAGAATTCCCAGACTTCTTGCAATTCCAAGGCACAACGCAAAATTTTATTTTACTTGAGATGAATTTATTGCCAATTAATTTAGATCCCTACTTTGAATTACGGAAAAATTAGCACATGTTAGCTAAATTGGAAAAATTAGCTAATATGGAAAAATTAACACATGTTTTGGAAAAATTAGCTGCAGGAATTGTGCACTCAAATCTGCTTAAGGCTTTCTGAAAACTGCAGGAACTGATGTGAAGCTGACTTCCAGCCTCTCATACAATGAGCCTTTGGG
The DNA here is from genome assembly GCF_024509145.1 of Vidua macroura. Lineage (NCBI taxonomy): Eukaryota > Metazoa > Chordata > Aves > Passeriformes > Viduidae > Vidua > Vidua macroura. Next base: position 2,812,228 of record NC_071573.1, on the reverse strand, counting down.
AAACTATGAGTTAATCTGTACCCTACTTTGACTCTTCCCTCTCCTGTTTTGCCTTATGACAGAAGTATTGACGATCTAAAGCGGCGTCACACATGAAACCAAACCCCAAAATCTCACAGAAGACAAATGAATGCCACCTCCTCTCCTCGAGTGCCATCACCCACCCTGCCCTGCCAGAGCATCAGCTGCTGCACAGTGGCTGAGAACCTCCAGTGCAGCTGAGCAGGTTTCTATCAGCTGACTGACCCTCTTTTGGAACTTGCTGTGTGTGGAAGCCTCTGGATTTCAGGGGCTGGAGCTACAGAAAGGTGACAAGCCATTCCCGTGTTTCCTTTTGATTGTTTTCCCTACTTGCAAAAGTGAGAGAGAGGAGATTTGGTTGCTTCTAAAGCAAATATTCAGCAGCCACAGGAAAAGAGGATGTGCTTTTAGAGGATGTCCATGCAGCTTCTGCTGGAGCTTTGTCATGGCTGGGTGCAAAAAGCAATGGCAGAGAGGGCATTGTAATGAGAACAGTTGTGTTTCCTTCTGCATGCACTGAAAATACCAAAATCTCAAATCAGCCCATGCATGTGAAGGATCACAGCCTCCAAAATCTGCCATTACCTTCCTGCCCTCCCCAAGAATGTTGCTGATTTGAATTAAGAGATGTCCCACTTTATGCATCTTGGATGCCTGGGAAGTTTTTCCTATTTTCTCTGCTGGTACCTCTGCAAGAGGGAGGCATGGGGTGGAGAGGCTTTATACATCAGCTTGCAATCTTCTCCATCTGTTTCAGTAAATAGTAGATATAAATCATGAAAGGCAAAGCAAAAAATCAATGCATTCCTTTGCATGACACTTAGCACAAGGATGTCTGACTTATAGAGTCTCACTCTAAAAACCACTTTATAGATGAAAGGTTTTTTGTTTTTTTTTTTTTTTTCCTTCTCCCTGGGTTATTCCAGTTCATCTTCTTCATAATGATTCTCTCCTTCAGTTTCCATTGTGTAGCACATGATGTGATTCTTGGGGCTGCCCTGTGCAGGGCCAGGAGTTAGACTAGGATTCTGTGATTTTATGTATTGCTATTTTAAATTAAAGTGAAACAATTTTGTACTGTAAGATCACAGAAGCAGATTCACAGCTGATATATTTTGCCTTTTCCTCATTTTCTCCAGCACAGCTGGAATGATAACTTGGGGCCTGACTTATTGTGTGCTTTTCTTAAAGCATATTACATTAAAAAAAAAACCAAAACCATCAAGTGTAAGTCTAAACACAGCAGCAAATTTTTCATTAGGGGGTTTGCAGATAGGCAGCCTTCAACGACCTATGCTATTAATACAACTTAGAATCACTTTTAAGTAGTTGTGTTGTCAATAAAATGCAGAAGGAAAACCAGTTTCCAGTCAACTTTTTATATGCAGAAACACCTTAGCTCAAAATTATGAGACTGTGTGATTTTATGTAAATAAATGATAGTGGTTTTATCTGAAAGTGCCAATATTACACGCTAATATCAGGATATAAATGGCACTCGTGCTTGCTAGCTTTGGAAGTATTAATGCTCCTGATGACTTTTTGTTTTCTGAGACACAGAACTGAGGGGGTTCAGTAGCTATTTTTCAGACACAAGCACTCTGGTTGAAGTTCATTAATTCAGCACTTAGAACAAATGGTCTTAACGTTGCCCTAATTTTGTGTGCACCTTGTGTTAGAGGAAGATATTGCTGATGAGCAGCTGATAATGCAGCCACCATATCAACGTGTCTGATCTTGCCTCCCCAGAAAATAAGTGGACATTTTTTTTTTCTTCAGTGGCTAGAAGCAGCCCAAATCTCCTGCCTTCCCCCACTTCAATATCTTGTTCTGTGTGGTGGGGGGAGAAGGGGGGAGAACCTCTTACCAGCATGATTTTCATGCTGTCTTTAGAGTGTCTTAGCCTTTGGTTTCTCTTCTTTACAGTCACATCTTGTATATGTGGCAATCACAGCCATGACTTACTCTGTAGAAAGCATGCTGGGGAATTGTGCCATTTCTGACACTATAAATATGGGGAGAGCCATTACCAGATGCTGATCAGCTCCTCGAGGGTTATGAGCCACGGCAGAGTTTAACAATTTTGGATCCATGTCACTTTGCAATGCTTTTGCCTGGAGACTCTATGAAAGCCTTTTTTTCACCTTTAAAGATTTTTTTTTACTTTGAAGTTAGCTGCATTAAGATAGCGAGTGTCAAAAGCTGTGCACAGTGAGCTGTGGCTTCACTTATTCCCTTCTTTTTTTTTTTTGGTTTTTTTTTTTGTTTTGTTTTGTTTTTTTGAGGGGGGTGGTGTCTTTCCCCCTGCAGAACAGGGGAGACTCAACACAAGGCAGAACCCCAGGGAGAAACGCATAGCCAGAAGAACTGTAATACCAAGCCTAACATTTGGCCTCTGCTGAACAAGCCCTCTCCTCAGGCTTCCTAAGCCAGACCTTGCCTGTGGCTGAAGCAGCAGGAGGATTTGGACCCCTTGGACCCAAAGGAGGGTGTGAAGAGGAGTGGTGCAGGGGGTGACAACAGCCCCATGTCCCAGCAGCTTCTCGCCTCTGCTCATTTCTGCTCCTCTGGCCAGCTCCCAAATGGGTCAACCCCAGCACTGGGGTGGATTTCAATAGCACTGTTACCTAGAAACTGAGCCTGTCTCTTCCTTCCACTGCTCACTGACTGAAGGCTCAAGGGTGAAAGTTTTGCATGTGTTAAAAAAGCTAAAAGAGGGAGAGAGAGAGGAAGGGATCCAGCTTGGTTAGCATTTCTAGACCACTGATGGTGCTGTCAACTGCTCTGCAACCTGCAAGGGGCCCCAAAATCTCCACTCGAGCAAACGTGGGCTCTGCAAGACTCTGATAGCTAATATTTGAGTCAGCACTTCCCAGTGTGTCCTGCTTGTCCTCTCTTCCAGTGAAACACACACTGAAATATGAGAGCTCAATGTCCCCTCTCCTGATCTGAAGTGGTGGCAGAATACTGTCATTGACTTGCTTCTGTGACAAAATCTGCCACCACACCAAATGCTGTTTGCCTTTTTGTTGTCAGCAGTGTTAACTCTTAATGAGCAGAAAAAAAGAAAAAAAAAAAAAGTGTGTTCTCTTCCAGTACACACATCCCTCTGCCTCACTGCTGTGGGGTGAGCCATGGTGCCTATTGAGCAATCCTGGCTGTGCTTCAGCAGCAAAACATTTAGCAGGTTGTTTTCTTTCAGACTTAAGGTGTTTGCTGCACTTCTTTCATCTTGAAGGCAGCTTGGGAGCAGTAGTGCCTGTGGTTACTTTAAACAGGGCCATTTATAGGTCAGGTCTGGGGGAGTTTTGGTCACAGCCTGTCCTTTGGCAGCACTCTGATTTTGTGAAGTGGGACAGGGTCATAAGAATATTTTTAAATGGCTGTTTGCTGCATCCTGTGGTCCAAGGTGTGTATGTGTGTGTGTAAGAACTTTATTTCTAATAACCATGTCAGTTTATCTGTGCATTCTGAGCAGCTTGGTATGCTTGGTATAGTTTAACATGGCTTAAGCCTGTCTACAGCTGGCCTGCTGTTCAGTTTTTCCTTACACTAGAAAATATAAGGATATGCTTTTCCTCTCTGTGGCAGTGCATGTCCTTAATTATCCCGAAATCATCTGAGAAATCTGAAACTCAGAGAAACACAGTTTGATATCTGTGTGCTTGAAACAAGAGAGCTTTGGCAGAGACACTTAGGATTTATGGAAAATCCATTATGGTCAATACATATTCTTCTAATTATATGATCAGGAGCCTGTGCACAGTGAAAGTTCCCCATCTGGTTCAGTCAGAGATGCTTTTTATGTCTTTTCTATTTTTTTTTTTTAACCTTGCTGCTATTCAATGTTCTATTGGTTTTCTCCCCACTGGACTCTTGTTTCCTTCTGCTGTTCCCATCCATGTCAGCTTGCTTCCCATCTTTTATTCCTTCCACTGTTACAAGAGGCTCTGTCCTGCAGGTCTAGCACTGGGTTCTGCCATGTGCTGGCACCAATGTCTCTGCTCCAGGAGCTCTCCCTTTCCTGACCTCTTCCTGTGCCCAAGCCCTTAGCTGGCCTGCCTTAAAAATTGCATATTGTTTTCCTGGGTTCATGATGGAGTAATGAACAAAGTTAAAAGATGCAGCTCCAGAAGTCGTTTCTTGATTTCTTAATTCTTTCGAGTTTTAAATTCTTTTTTTCCCCCCATGCTTTGGGTTTTATGCCTGACAACAGAATTGAAACAAATGAAGTGTTATAAATTTTGCTAAGCCCTCACAGCATTTTGAGAGTAGCTCAGGAATCATGAGACTGTTTTTAAGAGATTAGAGCTCTCTTTATTTTGTCTGGGTTTTTAAGAAGTCCTTTGGCTATATTTGGGTCACATTTTCAAGCTTTGTTCTGCAACCATGGAGGCTAAAACTTTATATTTTATAAAAAAATTGGAATTTAAGGGGGCATCACTTCAAACAACCAAGTACTGCAGGACATATAACTTGAGAGATGCCAATTCTTCTCATCTTCTCCCAGAATGTGTTTTTACACTGACCCCTTCACTACCTTGGAGGTTTCTGGGGTTTTATTTATTCAAGCCACTGGCTATTTGTTTTCATCCATTGCTTTTGAACACAGCACATATGTGCAACCTGGGACAACTGTAAATTTCGTGATGGATTTGGAATAAATATTTCCATACTTAGCAAGAACTGTTTCTTGCATTGACACGTCACCTCCCTTCCCTGGGGCTGTAGAATCTTTCCCAAATCCCCTCTGTGTGCAGCTGATCCAAATAGTATGCAATAATTTTGAGGCAGCTTGGTTCAGTCTGAATCAGCAGAGCATTTTGTGTGCTCTTAACCTCCACACTGCAGCCACACCTGTAGGGGGGCTGCTAATCTAATTTTGATTCACAGTGGTGGCAACAAACAGGTCACTTAGGGAGTTAATGTCAGCTGCTCCACTAATTACTGCAGGAAAGTGATCCCATCATCCCCGATGAAAATGTCTAACTCCAGCCTGCAAAGCACTTCCAGGGCACTAATTCTGTTAATGCTCCATTACTGCTTCACTGGAGCTGTGTAGTCCATCTCCCAAAGTGAGGTAGTAAATCCCCAACCAACTCCAGAGCTGGGAAAATGTACAGACTAAAACATCACTGAGGATGTTTTGGGCATTGTTTTCTGTTGGGCTTACTCTGTTTCTTGAAGTTTATCTAGACAGATCTTCCCTGCTAACTCTTAGCTTTAGCAGTTTTCATCCTCCACCTTGAAGGGAGTTGGATGCCAAAAAATACCCTGTGGATGTGGATCTGATCTCTCTGCTCCTTAGAGACTGAAATATAAAATGAGGATATAAAGCTACACAATTGCAATGCCTTAAAGATTATTGGGGTCTCAGAAAACCTGACAGTGGCAGGTTGATATATATATACACACCAACCCCCTCAAACACAGAAGTCAAGAATGCCTTGAAACATCTGGGTAGATGTCCTTGGGCTTGAGATCTTGCTTCTCTTGTCATGAAAAACTCCACAGCAGCCTCGTCCATGAGAAACAACCTGGGCACCGTGCAACAGCAAATGTTGTAAGAATAACAGAGACAGGATTCTCTGCTGCCCTTCACCCAAACTACCCCCTAAAGATGTACAAAGGGTCTTCTCTTCCTAAGTTTGGTAGGTTTTAATTTTCTTTTTTTTTTTTAAGTAAGTGGGGATCCTCACACTGGCATCTTTAGAGATTCCTTAGATTTCTTCCAGTCATCCTCATTGTCATTCCTCCTCAAGCGCACTTGTATGTCTCCTTTGAGATGTACAAATTGCTTGGGGATTCGTTGTCAAGCAAAGTGCTTTGGAAGAGCAGAAGAAGATGTGCTGTGTTGGGAGTTGCTGCCTGGCTTGGTTTTGAAAGGAGCTCTAAATGAGGTGACAGATCAATAAATATGCCCAGATGCCTGAGCTGCCCCTGGGCATTCCCTATTTATTTCTCAGCTGAACTGCAAGGACTCTTGAAAACTTTCTTGGAAGTTGTAAGTGGAAGGCAAATGAAAGCTGTTGAGCTCTTTGTAGCTCATGGGATAGCAAAGGCTGGGTGATGGTGGCTCCTGCAGGCACTGCTTGTGTGATACTCCCTGCATGCCTCTGCCTGGGATCTCTGTTAGTCAAAATTCCCTTGCACTGAGTCTTATGGAGTTCATGCCTCAAAAGTAACTCCAAGCTGCTTTTATATTTCCCTTCCTCTTGTTTTAAATGTGTGAGTTGCATAAAAGTGTTATAAATTGTGATCGCATGACTTAACCGTATTGCACGTCCTGCAGCGAGCAGAACCTAATGCTCAGAGCTCACTAATTCTGTCTATAGAAAGAAATGCTCCTTTCAAGGTAAAAAAAACCCCTTATGGTTCTAAATAGAAGTCTAATATAAAAGATTGCTGTCTGAGAGGAACTTTTTTTGTCAATGCTTAGGAACCAGTGAAGTGAATGGTTATAGATGAGGTTGGAACGTAGCCTTAATGGCAGGATATGCTGACACTGGACATTATCCTGCTGTGAAGTTTGGTTTATTTGTACAGACACAGCTGAAGCACCTCATGTGAGAAGGTGAGGGAGTGTCAGAGTCAATCCTGTGATTTGGTCTGAAGGTGACTACATCTGGTTTGGCAGTGCCTGGTTATCTCTAACACAAGGTGTTCACTGTCTCCCGGGACTCGGACAGCGATTAACGCACACTTGGAAAACTGCATCTCTGTTCCCCACGGGGAAGGACCACCCTGACAGGTACATCTGCAGCAGCCCAGCAGATGACACACCTTCAAGGAGCCACGGCTGACACGGAGAGCGTGGCACAAAGCTGTTCCCCCTCGTGCTGGACAAGGGCTCGTGCCTTTATCCCCCACCGCTTCCCAGGGCTCCTTGGCTCTGCTCTGCCTGGCTGCCGGCTCTGCCTCGGGCAGATGGCTGATTTCCATAAGGAGGGGCTGTTTCCACAAGGAGGGGCTGATTTCCATAAGGAGGGGTCGGGCTGTTGTGGCCCCTGTGTGACCACCCCATAACCAGGCACAGCGCAGCTGTAGCAGAGCACGTGAGCGCCGCATTCGTCTTCCCACTGACGCCGGGTCTGAGCTTTTGTGAGGAAAACTGGTGGTGTCACTTGGAGCAGATGGTGAACAGGAGCTTGGTGAAACATCTGTGGTGTCATTTTTAAAGAGTCTTGTCAGGCTGTTGGAGGGATGGGGCTGTGGGACCAGGATATGGCTGCTTCTCCTCATTCCAGAGGTGAGGTGCTGCTAAGGGCAGCGTGCACCTGATCTGGGATGGAAAATGTGACTGTGCTTCCATGCAAGAAATTGCCAGCGTTCCTTTGTGATGTCCTGAGCTAGGTGAAATATAGACTATCATCTTCCATGGCGTTGGACCTGGCCAAATTATCCAGCAAAAAAATGTTCAAAGCACAGTGGTCATGAGGGGCCTGTTGGACACACTCAGGCAAGAGGCTGCACGTGTGGATTACTCGCTGGCCACAGGACAGCTGCAAATGGAATTCTGACAAACCCAGGCTTGTCAGCACTGCAGCCATTCTTGGGAGCCTTTTTAAATCCACTGCCTTGCATTTAACCCAATATTTAGCAAATTCACCCTGACTGAAGAATCAGTGTTGGCTCTTCTATTTCACCTCCCAGAGGTAGGAGGTGAAGATGTCTAAAGAGAAAATGGGCACCACTCTGTGATGGGCTGGGGAATTTGGGAATCACAGCTGATGGGGTATGAGCCATTGCTGTGAAAACTGCAGTGTGAACCACTGTGTGACCCATACCTGTCCAAGGACATTTCTGTGCACATCTGAGGTAGGTCCTGGCTGTATCAAGGCTCACAAAATTAAGTGGTGGCAAGGGCTGACTTAGGCAGGTAATGGGACCTTTCTCTGCTCCAAAGGGAAGGGGATGGGAGAAATCATGGAAGCAGAGTGCCCAGAGGAGCTGATGATGCCTTGTCTCTGCAAGTGTTCAAGGCCAGGTCGGATGGGGCTCTGAGCAACCTGGGCTAGTGAAAGGAGTTCCTGCCTGTGGCAAGCACATTTCTCTCTCTCTCTCAAGATTTTTTATTGAGGTGCACAGAGAGAAATGAAAGAGAAAACGATTTCTATTTCTGCTCCTTGTTTTTCTCTTGTGGAATGTGTTTGGAGAATTGTTTACCTGGGGTGATTGCTTGGTTGGACCATGGTGGCTTGTTTGGGCCTGATGGCCAATCCAACCCACCTGTGTCTGGGCTCTGGAGAACAGGGTCACGAGTTGTGAGGAGTGAGATATGATAGTTAGAGAAAGTAGCATGTAGTATTTAGTATCCTCTTTTATATAGCATATGAATGTATTATAACATAATTATAATAAAGAAATCATTCAGCCTTCTGAAATGGAGTTAGACATCATCATTCTTCCCATTGGGTTCACTGACATCTGCAACACCTGCCCATCACAGGGGGCTTGAAATGGGATGTTTTTTAAGGTTCATTCCAATCCAAACCATTCTATGAAACTTTGAACAACAGGAATGACTGAGGGGAGTGTTTAGAAGGGTTATGGGGAAGGCTGAAAGCAATGAGAAGTTTTCATCAGTGGAGAGTTGATGAAATAACTGGAATAACTGGGCCACGTGAGAGAAAACAATCTCTGTGCTCAGCATCCCTAGGCACTGTGAATTACCAGGGCCAACATGGACTCAGATTTAGGGTGTTTGTGCTTCTGTTAGTGCTTTCTGAGCCTGCACTGATTTCCCAGTTGTGTGATCTGGTTTGTGTGCTGTTTGCACCTGACATACATTTCCTGATGTGTCAAGCCTCTTTCAGGCAGCTCAGATGCTTTGGGTTATCTCTTCTACCAATAACCTTACATCCTCCAATATTTCCTGGTAACCTGACAGATTCCTGGAAATCTTGGCTCCCAAAACAAAAGGACCTCTTCATTTTGTGTGTGGTGAACCTGGCATGCTGAGGGTACACGAGATGGGCAATGCCTTTCTGTGGGCAAGGCTTTCTGTGCACAGGCAGTGGGTGCTGCTTTTTCGTGTGCAGATTTTAAGAGCTGTGCCATAGGTGGGTGCCTGGAAGAGACCCCATTTCAGCTTCAGAGAATACTTTGGGACTGAACTATCTCTGTCTGAGGGAAGTGGTGACAGACAGGCTTGTCACCAGCAAGTGTCCTGACAGGGACAGTGTTGGCAAGGGCAGGTATTCCTCCCAGCAAACCACGTGAGCCATGTGAGAGGCTGAGGAGGAGCCAACAAAAAGCATGAGGTAGTTGCTATTCCTGTTAGCTGGTTTATTTCTGGTTACCACCCTGTGTTTACCTATGATATCTACACAGCACCTCTGTGTGTTTCATTGTGGCAAGAAAAAAATGACATGGGGATGTGCCCCTTTTTCCCTTCCCCTGGGCATAAAGGGCAATCAAAGCTGGCAAACAGGTCCCTAAGAGGTATTCCTTCCCTTCAGCAGCTCCCTGGGACTGGTCCCAGGTCAAATATACACATGGCTGTAAAAATATTAATGAAAAGAAGTGAAACGTGGTGACAGTAAGTCAAACCCTGAATTGTCTCTGTGAAGAGTAGGATAAAGGATGACTGGCTGGTTTGGGTGCAGTAGCAGCTGTCTGCAGCAGTGGGAATGGGATTGCAATGGAGTTAGTTCACTGAGTGAATCACACATCCTCAGAGACCTGGGTGGTTCCCCCCAATGGATAGCGTGAGCATCCACGACAATTTATTCTCTTTGGAATCTCTGAGCGTCGCTCTCGTAGCCAAAGCACCTTTCTCACACTCTGGTGGTGCTTCTGCTCCTTCCTCACTGGGGACTGGTTTGGGTCCCCCAAGAAACACCAACATGTGCTAAGAACTTTGCCTGTGCCCGAGTTCACACATCCCCAAGCCTGCACCCAAAGTGCCGTGTTCCCTTTGCAGTGTCTGTCTGCCCCACATGTGCTTCTCTCTTCTTTGGCTGGTGCCTCTTGGCTCCCCCACAGTAGGGGATGTCTGGCCCCTAAAACACCGAGCCCTAAAAACCTGCTGGAACAGTTAAAATGCAGCACAGGAACACCATGCTCAACAGGCTCCCTGCTTCTGCCAGTTTTATTCTTCATCGCCGGTTCTGCTGTGTGCCTTTAGGAGAGAGCTGTTTGTGTCTCCAGCGTTAACTGTGGCTGTTAAACACCATCCTCAAATGACAAATTCTTGTCCTTAAGAAGAGTTGGCTGTAGCAGGGCCTGCCAGAGCACAAACCCACCAGCAACAGGCACTGCTGGGAGCTGCTGCTGCTCCAGGTGACGCAGGTACTCGACTCCACGGGCGACACTTGGAAGGGATCGTTTTTGTTATCAAATATAAGGCATCCAGGCTGACTCTTAGGTTTCATCTGATCACAAGGCAGGCTTTTATTAATCCCTTATCAATGTAGTGCTTTTGATTGAAATCTGTCTCTCGTTTTTCAGTCTCCTCCCCCCTTCTCCTTGCAGGACATAGAAGACAATGGAAGGGATAGGGCCAAACTGCTCTTCTGCAGACAAGAAGTCAATTGTCTAAAAACAACACTTCATTCAAGACCACGGGAGACTGAGGACAGTGGCAGGAGCATGAATATACAAAAGTGCCTACTGTTAAAGCCACAGCTTTAAGTGTTTAAATTCAAATCACATTTCCATTTGAGGTTTGAATTTATGGCAAGAACATACACACAAGGGTTTCAGTGTTCTAAATAAATCTCATCTGACTTCTCAGGGTATTCCTCATGGCAACACATCAGAGCTGAGTGCAAGGGAGACTCGCTTTCCTTGCTCTGTGAAGGAAAAATATTGAAGTAGGTTATTTTGGTTTGGTTTGGGTTTGTGTGCTCTGTGTTAGTAAATAACACAGCCTGTCATATCTAGGCTCTGGTTGTCTGATTGTGAGGTTAGTCCTTTGCTTGAAACGCTGTTGTTCTTGGACCTTTGCCTTGAGCTTGAGGGCTTATATGTGTGGAGGAAGAGGAGGAACCAAGCTAAAAATAAAGTGGAACAAAACTCTGTTTATTGCCATGGAGTAGATCATGTTTTCCTAGATGTCCCAGCAGCCCTGTCCTCGCAGGCAGTGTGGACTGGCACAGCCTGCTTTCATCACATGCGAGCTGTGATTACCCCTGTCCCATATCACCTTCCTCATGTTTTGCTCTGTGCTCTATCTAATATTTTGCTCATGCTGGTCTCAGCAACAGCAAGAGAAACAGGCTCCACTTTCCATTACCCATCGAGCAAGGAGCATTTGCATTGCAGATGTAAGAGGCAGGTCAAGTTCCTTTGCTCCTTGGCTCCTCTGTGTCCCTCAGCGTGACCCTGTGGTGTCTGCTCCTGCCATGGCCCTGAACTGATGGCACATGCTGAGAGCTGCAGGGACTGCAGCACAAAAATACCTGTGTGTTCACAGAGCCTGGACCAAAAGCACTATCTGTCTCTCTTTGTGGAGAAGCACTGAAGCAGGGAAGGAGAGTGCACAGCACTCTCTGGGGCAGGACTTGGTACACACAGGAGCTGAGCAGATGTTAGCTTGCTTATGGGAGCAATGAGAATTTCCACAATTACATCAGATGAGCTGCAAACTAGAAGTGAGACAACTGTCCTTAGTCAGGATTTAGAAGAAAGCTTCTGTTGGACTGGACATTCCCTCCTTGCCCGTTTTCATGCTTTGAATTCATGACCCTAAACCCTCACCTGTGAAACCCTGTTGGTGCTGGGTGTTTGGCTAAAAGCACAGGATTGACTCAGAGCACAAATTGCCCTGTTCAGTATAGATGCCATAAAGGCAGGTAAAGTATTCAGATGTTCAAATATTTTCCATGAGAATCTCCCAGCTGAGGTTGTCTTTGACATCAACATCCACCATCACACAGATAAACAGTGACCAAGGAAAGGTAACAGAGGCCACATCCTCTGCCTGCCCAGCCACGCTCCTCTTGCACTGATAAAACATTCCTGCAGCCCTACAAGTTCAAAGAAATGGGAAAAGGGCTTCTATCAGCAATGTGGTTTTAGTCAGATTGCTGTGAATAGTTTATGCACAGTATCACGAGGTGCTCAGTTTCTGAAATATTGGTACAAGCAGAATATCATTTGGAGTTTGGGTTTAGTGTCTCAGTACTGAGGCACGGTGCATTTTTAGATGTTTTAGAAACCAATCCATAATAATATTTCTCTGTGTGAGTAGAGCACAGAGCGCTGGGGATGCCTCTGGTGTCCTTTCCCAACAGGTACTGCCTGTGCTCCCTGGGCCAGTGGCTATCTCCCGAGGATCAAACCAGGGTATCTTCACAGAAAATTCCCAGGGCTGGCATGCGAGTTTTGTTATATTATTAGCACACTTTGGTTATATTATTAGCTACTCTTTTAGGGCAGCTAATTGAGGAGCTGCAGCAGAGCTGTCTTTTCCTGAATCCCCAAAACCACAGAGGTCCCTTTTCCTTGGCAGCAGTAATTGAGAACATGTAGTCAGATTGCCTCTGGGAGTGGTGAGTTATTAAAAATCAGGTACTTGAGTACTGGTTTTGTGAGCTGGAATGACAGTAAAGGGCAGACAGGCAAATCTCTTGTGCAGAAACCTCAGGCAGGCCATGACCTGTGGCCAAATGCAGCTGTGTGGTGCTTCAAGTGTCTTATTCTAAAGTCCTCTTCATGCTTAGCAAAGGAGCTTGTGCACCCAAAGGGGTGCATAATTTTCTTCCTGTGTGGGCAGTTGCTTTGGTAAAAGATGTAATATCTTCTTACAAACTTTGTCTCATTTAGTGGGGAACAGTAATTTTAGTGTCATGTGGGTCGTGAAGTGCAGGAATTGTCCATCTGCATCCCTGTCCTGTGTCTGTGTTTTACCTCTCTAGGAAATGGGTGGTGAAAAAAAAAAAGACCCTAAGCCACCCTCTACCATCACTTTTTTCAACAATTAAGACATTTTCTTTTTCTCTTCCTAGTACATTTAGTGCCTCACAGATTACTAACTCAGTAAATCACTTCCCTCCCCTTGGCTCCTGTGCATTTCATCTGTGCTGGTTGCAGTAGGAGTGGGGTGACCAGGTGGAGCTCCCGTGTCAGCTCCATCCCTGCAGCCACTGGAAATTCAGGTTGTGCAGACAGTGTCATCATAGAACTATGGAATGTCCTGAGCTGGAAGTGACCACAAGGACCATGGACTCCAACTCTGGCCCTGCCCAGAACATCCCCCAGGAGTCACTCCACGTGCCTGAGAGCATTTTCCAAATGCTTCTCGAGCTCTGCCAGGCTTGGTGCTGTGACCACTGCCCTGGGGAGCCTGTTCCAGTGCCCAGCCACCCTGTGGGTAAAAAACTTTTCCTGATATCCAACCTCAACCTCCCCTGGCACAGCTTCAGGCCATTCCCTCGGGTCCTGCCCCTGCTCACTGTCAGGGTCTGCTGGCAAGACCCCAGCAGTGTGAAAGTCCTTTTTCCCTAGCCCGGCAGCCAAAGAAAAGGTCTGGAAGGAGTGAAGCTGACTTTTCAAGGTTGTTTATTTCTTCTTATCTAAAATATTCTCTCTCTGACCTGCCGAGGTCCACCTAGCGCAGAAGCCATGGCAGTCTGCCCCGAGCCCCGGGCGTCTCCCACATTAGATACCCAAAATTACGTGTACCATGTTCACAGTTCCTGTACCAACACCTAAAATCTGTGTTGGACACTGTGTCCCTATCCTAGACCAACAGAAAAATGTCACCATCACACCGAGACAAGGTGTGGAGGTGTGGAGACAAGGACATGGAGGACAAGAAGAAGGAAGGAAAGGCTAGGGCACACCCAGATTCTTCTATCTTGTACCCCTGAATTACATTCTAAAAAAAACCCAAAATTCTACATTTTCACCCTGTGTCAATTCCCCTATTACACTACTCAATCCCTTTTGGCTTGTAATTCCTCATATAAGGTTGGCAGCCTCTCGCATGGGCTAAAATGGAAGCCACAGGTGTTTTTGACTTCTTGCCAAGGTCCCTGAGCCCCCTGCCAGGGTCTGGAGGCATCTGGGACAGCCAGAGGGATGCTCTGGACTCTGACACTGACCAGAGAGAAGAGATCAGTGCCTGCCCCACCTCTTCCCCTCATGAGGAAGTTTTGTTGTCTGCACATGACCTGGGACAGCTCTCCAAAGGCTCCTCTGGATGCAGGATGAGGATGTGGCTTGTGGCCCAGCCTTGCTCCCCACTGCAGTGAGGCTGAAGTGACTCACTCTTCCAACCCACCACTACAACAGAGCTGGGTTTTGGTTAGTCCTCACCTTGTCATTTGAGGGTTTAGGGTAAAAAAAAAAAAAAAAAAAAAGAAAACAGCAGCAAGGCAGCCTGGCAGTGCCATCTGTGCTGAACACTTGCCACCCCTCACCGGCTGGGATCTGCACCACCATCTGCAGCCAGCATCTGCTGGGGAAACTTGTGAGCTCCAGCTTCAGTATAGAGGGGAGCAAATTACTATTGGAAGGAAAAAAAATCCTATATCAAAGCAACCTCCAAACCAAATCAGGAAGCAGGGTGTCACCTGGAAGCACATCCTGAGCCTGGGTGGGCTGGACATGAACCATCCAAGGTGAACGGGTGGAAGGTGGCAACGCTGCCTTTTTTTGTGCCAGCTTGAAGATCTTGCCTTGTCTCCTGAAAATGCAAATACAGATCCCTCCAGCTCAAAGTCTCCAAGATGTGACTCTTGAAAAATAAAGGCAGCAGGGTTTGCTTCTTCCATGAAGTAGCTCAGTGTCTTCATGGCACCTCTGGAAGTACAGCGTGGGTGAAATTGGCTCTTTTGTTTAAAGTCTTCACCTTGCCATTAAGATTGTTCTAAATCTCAGTGCTAAATTAAGTGTTGTGCTACTCTTATTCTGATTCTGTCTCCTCCAATGGCTGCTTATTAAAAAAAAAAAAAGACAAAAGAAATGTGTTATAATTCTCTTTGCTCACCATTCTCACACGAAATCAAATCCAGCTCTTTCCTCTGGTTTATTACTGAGCACCACTACAGGAGGTGGTTAAGGGTTTTTTTAACTGGCAGCTACAGAAGCATCACTTTAATTGCACAAAATGTGTGGTGGATATTGAGAACATTTTCAACCAGTTGTTTGCCTTGTTTGATTTGTGTGGCACCACTAATGTAATACCATCTTTACAAATTACTTTAATTATGACTTCCCCTGTGTTATGGAAACAGAATGGAGAGCTTTTTCAAAATTTAACAACCACACATTCTCATGTCCCATAATTTACAATATTCAAACCGATTATCACATCAGTAAAAACATGAAAAACAGTTTCACTGTTACAGTCATTATTGAGAATACATGGCTGGAGTTGTTGAAAATGTGCCATCTACATCTACATACATCTTAGTGAGTGCCAAAAGACTTTACTTAAAAGAATCTTGTATTTTTGAAGCAACCACAGTGTTACAAAAAACCACAGTGGTGATAAACAAGTAATCTTGCTTCTGTGGTCATGGCTCAAATTGTGCTTTCAAGTCTACTATTATCAGATTGATACAGATTTTAAATCTCTATTGTCATAAGTGTGAATAAGGTTTGCTTTAGGGGCTGGGAAAACACATTTAAAGCTGGGAATAAATTAATATGAATAAGAGGATGTGTGGGGAACTGTTTAATACTGCTGGGAGCAGAAAGACCAGGCTTTTTCAGTTAATACAAACAGAATGTTTGCATCCACATCTTCAGATGTGCACCCAGGAGTGACTGAAGGCTGCTGCATAGATGTTTTTGTTGGTAGGAGTTTGTCAGCAAAGACTGCAGCAGAGACAGCACTTGTAATGATAAAACTTACCTTTTTCCTAAAGAGATAAAAATCCCCCAATCAATGTGATTAATACAGTAAAGGGACTCTACTGCTGCTGCTGGTTCTGCATGTGCTGGTGGCTTATTTTGCCACTGTTGCTTCATCAGTGGGAGAGCATTTTTCTTGTCCTTGTGGCTCCACATTTAGTTTCAAAGTGACCATGGATGGAAGCCTTCACCTGAGCAGCCTGGGAGTGGCTTTGTGGAGTGCATGTATGGTCACACAACTGGGAGGAAAATATCCCTGCCCTGAGTCTGCAACATTATTTCAAATGCAATAAAGCATTAAGCCTTGATTTAGTTATAAAACTTAATGAAATGCTGCTACAGAGGTGTTTCAGGAGCCCTGCTGGCTTCCCTTGCTCTTCATGAAGCTGCTGAACAACCTTCTGCTGTGTTTGGGTTTAATTCTCATGGGAAAAGTTTACCCTTTTGTTTCTTTGTAGCTCACTAAATGCTGACAGCCAGCACAACATTGTGCAAGACATGGGAAAAGGGAAAAGAGGGCAGGGCAAACTCAGAAGAAACACAGCAGAGGATGTGCCCACCAAGGTAACCAGAAAGCAGCTCTAAGCAGCAAAACCATGGGACTTGCATCAGCCTGATGTTCCGTGGATAAATAAAATGAAGCTAATTAACACTGATGTGACTTAATTGCATTTCTGTGGGGTCCAACCACAAAGTCCCCATTTGCTGTTGAGTTCAGTACCTTGGATTTGTGCATGTGATGTCCCCTGAGGAGAGAGACTCTCGGGGATGAGGCACAGTGTTGGAGTCCAGAGCATCCCTCTGGCTCAAGACCTGGCAGGGGGCTCAGGGACCTTGGCAAGAAGTCAAAAACACCTGTGGCTTCCATTTTAGCCCATGGGAGAGGCTGCCAACTCTATATGAGGAATTACAAGCCAAAAGGGATCGAGTAGTGCAATAGGGGAATTGACACAGGGTGAAAATGTAGAATTTTGGGGTTTTTAGAATGTAATTCAGGGGTACAATGTGGAGGAATCTGGGTGTGCCCTAGCCTTTTCTTCCTTCTTCTTGTCCTCCATGTCTCGGTGTGATGGTGACACTTTTCTCTTCGTTTAGGATAGGGACACAGTGTCCAACACAGATTTTAGGTGTTGGTACGGGAACTGTAAACATGGTACAGGTAATTTTGGGTATAAAATGTGGGAGACGCCCGGGGCTCGGGGCAGACTGCCATGGCTTCTGTGCTAGGTGGACCTCGGCAGGTCAGAGAGAGGATATTTTAGATAAGAAGAAATAAACAACCTTGAAAAGTCAGCTTCACTCCTTCCAGACCTTTTCTTTGGCTGCCGGGCTAGGGAAAAAGGACTTTCACACTGCTGGGGTCTTGCCAGCAGACCCTGACAGCACAGCAAGGTCAGCCTCGTTTCCCTCTGGAGCTGCCAGCCTGCTGTTTCCCATCACACTCCCCGTGCTGCTGGTGCTGCCGAGGCTGTGGTGGCTCAGGGCAGCTGGCAGCAGACCCGACACACGTCGATAGTGTCGATGTTACGCCTGGTTTGTCACGAGCAAGGGACTCTGCATCATCCCTGCATTGAAACAGTCACCCAGAGTGACACTCCGGGGCTCTGCTTCCGACCCCTCCATCCACGGAAGGAGTAAGCAAAGGAAGCTGGGAGACAGACGTGCAGCTGATGCAAACACAAATCCTCCTAAAGACCTCCGTGGGGCTGAGCCAGTTCCATCAGCAGACGAAATTTCCCTCTTTTCCCAGGTGTAAAATGGTGGCCTGCAGCCTGGCCCAGCCATACCCAGCCTGAGCACTGTCACTTGCTCCCAGGAACATCTTTCCTTTATTTTCAGAAAGGGATGGTGAATGCCCAAGGGAGGAGCTGAGGGCACAGAGCTGGAGCACCAGAGGCAGTGTTGCTGGCTAACCACCTTGGTGGCTGCTGGGTTTCCTCTTGGGTGGCTCAGTTTGGCAGAGTGTGAGACACTGACCTGGTGTCCTTCTGTATGGCAAGGATGTGTTGTATCAGCCAGCAAAAGCCTGGATGTGTGTAATCCTTTACAGCTCATCCATCCTCTGCTTCACAGACACTTTGCTTTTTCCTCATAGGCTTCTCTCCTCTAGACCCCTTCTCCAAACACTTTAAAGTCCCAGCCTCAGTGTTTCTCTTTGTCACTTCTAAAAGTACACTAATTTTTTTGTATCCCAGTGTAGTTTTATTAGTTATTGCTACTGCGCTTGAACTTACAGAACTTTTATTCCTTTTTTTTCCTTAGTGATGACAAATATCACCAAGGGCCTGTGGTAGGACAGGTGTAATGCCAGAGCCTAAGTGGTTTTGTCTGTCTGGATTTCCAATATCGATTTATTATCCCTATTACAGGGGGTAATAAATAAATAAATGTATATTTTTACATAATCAGCAACTACAAAGATCTAGGGACTTCCTGAGAATCTGAAAATCTGATTGCAAAAACAAGCAAAAAGACATCTCCAGCAGTTAAAACTCAGGGTTGTGCTTTGAACTTTCGCCACATTTTTTAAACAAAGTCTTCAGCTGTGATTGCATCCAGTTTGAGATCGTTGCCATAATTAATTTTAATTAAAGCATACTGAACTTAAACCTTGTGAAGGTTTCTTTTGTGTCCTTGTGTAAGCACCGATATTCACGTATGGTAGGACATCACTCACATGCAATTTTGCAGTTCAGTGTTGACTCACGCAGCACCTGCCAGCTTAGCCACGCTTTGAAAATTCAAAATATGCTCCTGAAAGCAGGTTGTAGTGAATGCCAATACAATGATTACATAAACAGAGCTATCTACTGTCATGTGTAAATGCAATTTTGTAAATACCACATCACACGTGTCCTCGCACGTGCTGATAGGTTTTTATGGCATACAGGGGATTGATTTTGCTGTGCCCCCATCAGTCTATTCCATGTGATGATCTCGGTTTGAGGTGATGATGTGCTGTGGACAGGGATTTGATCCATGCTTCCAAAATCTCTGTAACTCTGGCTGTTTGACTGACAAATGAATCTCCTGCTCCCTCCCAAACTGGAGCCAGCCCCAGCTGCTGCATCACTTTTGGGAAGCTGTGAAAAACAGTGAGTGTGGCTACAGCTGACTTGAGGGTGAGAAACGTTTGCTATGGATATAAAAGTGTCCCTGGCAGAGCAGGAAAGGCCATCCTAATACTTAATTGGCTTTATTCTCACTATACATTCCTTTGGCAACTGTCTGCAGGGCTGAAGCAAGTGATATTATTCCCTTCAGACTTCATATAAAGGGATTCTGACACAGAAATCAGAAAACCAGCAAGTATATGGAGGTGTGACACTACTCATTTGCTTAAGAGAATATCATTTGGATTTAGTAGAAAATTAAAGAGAAGTATTTCTTACATATATTTGAAACAAATGTATGGAGAAAATAAATTATTTAACATACAAATCTCTGTATAAGCAGGTTCCTGTGTTTAGGTAAGGCTGGAAATAGTATTAATTGAAAAAAATGTTGGTTGAAAAATGCTTGTCTTCCTGAAATTTACTGCCACCTTGAATTAGTATTCCTCATGTTAAGTGCTTGTCAAGCACACAGCCAGTAAAAAACGCGGGTGGTGTAAACAGAGCTGTGTGATCGGGCAGATTAAAAAGGTTTGCTAATGCCTTTTGGGGGGTCTTCCTGTTTCCCAGATGAAGAGTTTTCCTGCCCAGAACACGCTGAGATATCTGTATGAGCCCGTGTTGGCTCAGCCAACAGTTCACCTCTGTTCTGCAGATTTTAGCCACAGGAATCGTTTCCAGTTCCGCTTCCCTATTGCCTCCCGTTCTCAAAGGGGAGCGGGCGCGATCAGGAATACCCAGTGTCACTATTGTCGTTGCTAAACCAAACGAGAATAAAGTTGAAAAAGCTCTTGGATGGCCTCCTGGAAGCCAGTGTTTAACTCCTGGTGTTGGGATGAAAAACACAGGTTTTTCTACACCCTGGGAAGCGTCCAACACTAGTCTGCACCAGAACTGCTGAACAGACTGGACTTTGAGATTGAGCCAGGAGATTAATTCGTACTTTCCTGTCACAGCCTCCTTCCTCTTGAAGGTGGAAAGCAAGCCAAAAACCCCTAGAGCAGTGTGTCTGGCCTTTGCTGTTGGCTGCCAGGGCCCTGAGTGCACCCGTTGCCTGGCTCCTGGGATCCCCACGCACCCCATTCCCACCCCTGGCTGCTCCTCGTGTGCCTGCTGGATGCCCCCATCTGGTCACCTCACGGCCACCAAGCTGCCTCCTGGCATGGCCACCTGCCTCCATCTCTTGGGCAATCCATCCATCCATCCTAGCTCCCCTTTGTTAAAGGGCAAATATTTGTTCTGGACCAAAATACTTTATTCTGGACCAAAATACTTGGGGAGCTGGCCAGCCTTTGTCACACAGAGCTGGTCTTTACGAAGAGAGATCTTGGAATTTCCTACAGGGAATGGGGGTGACCTTTCCTTGGCTGCTACCAAATTACAGGGAGGAAAGCAAGTAAACCAGGGTCAGAGCAAAAGGAGGTGGTGCTCCATGGAAGCAGTGGTGGAGCTTAGGACCTCAGGAAGTCTTTTCCAAAGGGTGGTGGTGTTTGGATGGTGTTTCATGAGTTCAGAGGGAAGATGGCAAAGTGCCTGGAGGAGAGGCCCTTTGATGACTGAATGACAAAGTGCAGCAGGCTCTGGGAGCCCCTGAGCTGAACATAAGGAGAGGTTGGGAGAACATTAGGGACAGAAGGATCATGTTACATTTATGCTGCTCCTGCCCTCCCCTTGCTCTTCACCTCTGGCCATGGCTGGGCACAGAATGATGGGCACAGAATGATGGGCCAGAAGGGTCCTTGTCTGGAGTGACCGTGGCCACCTTGTCACCTCATTTGTGGCTTTCAGGAACAAAACACAGCCTCTCAATGGTGGTTCACAGAGATCACCTCTTGCAGAGGTCCTGCCTCTGCGTAATTAATGATTCAGTCTTCAGAACAGGAGGGTTTGGGGCAACACTGCTGCCTTCTTGTGTGGATCCTTGGCAACATGAAGTGTTTTTTTGGTGATCAATTTGGATGGATTGCCCTATTGGTGTCTCAAATCTGTGGGCATAGGAACAGTGAGTAACACCAAAAATAAGTTTTATTATTATTTGACTGACTTTTTTTTCTTAAACATTAAGTAAATTAATCATCTTAATTAAGCAGATGTGATCTTTCAAATTTAACAGAGCAAAATTGCTTATTGCTGGTGGATTTACTTATAGATCTGTGACCAAAGCTCCACATGAAAGCCTAGCCCTGCATTAACTTTAATTGTACTTGTGCAACGTTTCTCTAGGTTAGAAGTTATACAATATAAACTTGGTTTGTCTAACTTACCTTTCACAAGCTCCTACAATAATCAAATGAACCCCCAAGTGAGGAGCAGCAGTGTCTATGCTCCATTCTGATCCATTGAAGCTCCAAAATCCAAGCTGCAGTAAAGAGGAAAAACAACAGCATGGTTTCATACCACCTCAGACATGCCAGTGGAATAATTAATTTGTTCTTCTTGATGATCTTCTTCCATGTTTCCAAGTCAAAACTGATTTGAGCAAGACATCAGTTCAGAGAGAATTAAATGCAGGTTTTGTTCATTGTGATAATTAAAAAAACCCTTGTTTTTCTCTCAGTCCCCTGACTTTGCCTGATGTTTTTCTCTCAGACAAAGGGGTCAGTGCCAGAACGGATGTCAAACAACGAAACATGAAACGACAACGATGATTTGCATTTTATTTGGTTTCTCATCAGGTTCCCATCTCCCCACTGACTCTCTCAGGATGAGTGTGTGCTTTCCACGTGGGTTGGAGGCTTTCCTCCAGCCCCAGGTTTTGGCCAAGGCACCTGCAATGTCTGGAGGCCTTGGGCTCTCTCAAGAAAGGCAAACGATGCAATTTTGCTAACGCAAGATCCGTTGTGTGGATTAAACAGAACTAGATGGATCCTCAGCTATGGCAGAGGCTATCCCCACGCAGATGCCAGAACGTATGAGTCCACTGGACAGCTGTAATCAGGTCCAGGCAGTAATCCCTGCCAGCTGTTGCACAGATGTGCACATCAGAAGCATTTCTATTTCAGGAAGGCTAACAGGCACCATCTAAGTCCTCCTCTCTTTGCCCACAGCACAGCCCCTCCAGTAGGATGTAGCACCAAGGTCTGTTGATTTCTAAATAACTCTCCAAGTCACTTGAATCTAAAGATTTCTGGTGATAAAGTGTAATGGTCTATGGAAGAGAATAGCTGGTGCACACCTCGGAGCCTGATTTTGATCTAAGTTAACCTGTCCAAGTTATGCTGCTGCATAATCAGGAGTGGCTTTCACAAGAGAGATCCAACAGAGAAATGAGGCAGGAAACAATGCTCTGAACAGGCAGAGGTTGCAGGTTTGCCAGCAGGATTGCCAGGAAGTGCAGGTGCTCTGCAGAGCGGGGTCACAGTGGCAGCTGCTTCTCTGCAGAGGAGTTACAATGGGTTTTCTAGCAACTGCTCCAGTCCCAGGGGACAAAGTCCTCTAAAAGGTTCTCCAGTAACCACCCTGCAATCAGAAGCTTAGGCTGACTGGGAGAAAAGGTGCTGGAGCCTGAACTCTGGTCTCTTCTGCCTCCTTGGAAGGGGCAGGGAAAGCCCCTGGTTGCGTTGGCAGAGGCAGTCGCTATCAAATATGGGAAATAGGTGGGCAGAAGGTGCTTTTGACTTTGTGCACCCAACTGGAGGTGTTCTCACAGACTCCAGAAAGGAAAGAAACTGCTCTGAGGCAGATTCTGTCATCCTAAACCAAGCAAGATGCGCAGGAAAATACCAGGAAATTTACTCAAATGAGGATTACTGTGCTTGAGCCCAGCCATTTGTCACTACTTTTCTTCACCTTGTTGTGACCCCAGATATTCTAACTTGAACATAGCCCATTCTTTTGCTGAACCCCCATGCACACCTATAACAAAGTGAATCTACATTGAATATTTAGTATAATCTTACAGTTCAATTATACATATACAGTTAAATTATGTAGGTACAAAATACACATATATTCACACATATAAAGAAAACACATATATACACACACATATACACAATAATCTCAGCTTCAAAAGACAAAAAAAAAAAAAAAAAAAGTAGAGGTATAATACAATCAATAACTCATAGTGTTTCTGAAAGCCTTTTATGAGGGTAACCACAAATAAGTTCAACAGTCCAGGTCAGGAACACCAGCTTGGATACTGTCAGGGGCATATGGAGAAAATTCCTTGCAATGATTACAGAGCTGTAAACTGCTGCTGAGTGGTAACCAATGCTACATGCAAATGTGGAAATTGCTTGTTAAGTGTAATGTTCAGTGATAAGTGTTTTGATTACAGTTGTTTTAGGGAAATCTGATACATGGCAGCAGCGAGATTGAAGGAATATTAATTCCACCTTGGATCATCTCAAGCCTTGGGACTGGCAGAAGACGGAGAAAACTTTTCTCTCCTGGATAGCTTTAAGTTATAGACAGTTCTGAATTATTTGGGTTTTTACAGGTGAAAGAAAGAGCAGGACATCAAGGCTGTTATAGCCTGTCCAAGTCAGAGTGCAGAACCACCCCACTGGCATCTGCAGGTACAGAACACACACCACCAGCTCTCCAAAACTCAGCAGGCAGCTTCATTGGCCAAAACCTAATCTTGCACTGGAAAAAGAAAAGGAAATCCTGGTCACAAAACCACATCTTTTTCCCAAGGATGTAGGAGCAATATTTGTCACGAAACTATTTTTTTCTGAAGATGTTGGAAATAAGATGTGGAGAGATGCCTTCTGGTGAGGGGCTCCATAGCTCAGAGACCAAGCTCATGGGACGTGGTGTTGGGTCTTCCTCCCCAGCACCAACTCTGTGCAAAGTGGCCTCTTAAAACTGGCTCTGCTTACAGATTATGCCCTGGAGGATAGTCTATGTATCTTCCCACCCTGCTCCCTCTCTCACCTTGCATTTGGGTTTGGGAGCCCCTCAACAGGCATATCAAAGTTATCAGGTGCATTTGCATCTGAGCTCTAATTTTTTTATTTGCCTTTGATCTCTGATTCAATCCTCTTCTTTTTTTTCCCAGACGGATTCATACGAGGGCAAAGCACTTGATTTTTGAAAAGTACAAATGAAAAGTAAGTAACAGAATGTAGGGAATATACACTGCTAATTCCTGACATTTTAATGAACTCTGTGGTCTCATTCCGGCACTGAGCACGTCTGGTCAAAGCAGCCCCCTCAGGGCAATGACAGGCTCATAAATGAATCTCAGACAGCATTTTTGTGCATTTTCTCCATTGCATATTCAACACAGTCTTGTGCTTGGTGAACAAAACAAAGGGTTTAAGGACTATCTTTAACTGGACACCAAAATTTTGTTTGTCCCAAAAGAGAGCCAACAACAATAATCTGGGGAAGGAGAGGGAGGATGACCATCCTGTGGTTCCTGACTAAAACCAGCCTCAGATGGGGATCAGGACATTTTCTAGACGTACATGTGCAGACACATGATTTTGCACAGAACCGCTCTTTGTCCCCGCAGCGTTCAGCCCATCCTCTATTTTATCTGCTTTTTACCAGTTTGTAAATTCCCCTTCACAAATGGAAACGTCCCTGGGGAGCCTCCAACGTCCACTTGCAGCCGGATGCCACGGTGATATGAGTCTGGGGGGTGCTGTGCTGCACCTTCCTGTGCTGAGAGGGACCTGCCAGCCCTGCTCGCGCTGCGGCACTGCCAAAGCCGCCCAGCTGAAGGGCTGGAGATGCCACTGGAGCATCTCAAGGGCCATTTCCTAGCAGGATGTGTCAGCTTGTGTAGAGGTCTACACCCCCAGTCATTACTGGCACGGCTGCCTCAGATACCTGGCAGATCCACGATCCACAGGCTTAACGTTGGCAGGCCAGCTGTCGGCACTTTGACAGTGAAGTGGATTAAAGCCTTGATAATCTGTGAGTGATGGGTGTTGTGAATGTGCCTAAAAGGACTGGCTCGCAGAGAAAAGGCTTCCTACACTCAGCCAGGACCATTAGTGGCATATGGTTTGCTGGCTGCAGTAAGTACAGGAATATGTCAACCAAACAAAATGCTGCATGATCATTATGCTGCCCTTAATCAACTTGAGGGTGCCTTCCTGAATGCCACAGAGATATGCACCAGCTGCTGTTGAATAGGCTTTCTTCCCTCCAAATAAGACCATAACCAACAGGACATCTGAGTCCAGATAGTTTTCCAACACCTCATCCATCTCCTGGTCTGACTCATGAGATTACACCCAGCATCAGTGCACTGGAGAGGACAAATCTCATTCCATAGCCAGTAGTTTCAATGCAGTTGATCCTTCTGCCCAGCACATCCTGCCCAGGCAATGAAAGAACGAAATAGTATTTTTTGTCTACAGAATAAAGAGGCTATTTCAATCACCCTTGTGTCCCATGCCTTTTATACTCTGAGTGATGGCAATGTCACAGGTCAATGTCTTTATCTACTTGGTATGCCTTCATTCCATTTCTCCAAGCCAGCCCCTCAGAAACAGCCAGCAGGAGCCATACCAGCCCCCAGCATGTGGGGATAAGCGTTTCAGTGTTCATGCCCTGAAAAAGAATGTTTAACGAAAATGTGGTTTTGACTGTCAGAGACCGTGCAGCAACTGGACACAAGGTCCTTGACCATTATCTTTCTGACATTTCCAGTCAAAAAATCGTTGACTGGAACAGGCTGTGACTTTTCACTTCATGATGGAATATCATCCATGTGAGAGTGAATTTCTTAGCTTGCTTGAAAAATTCATTGGGAATTTGTTTGCACCACACCAGCCATTGCTATTTGCCTCACACAAGGACCACATTTCCCGAGTTTCTCTTTTATGGAGAAATTATCAAGCAACTTCAGGAATGGGGGGAGATTCAGACAAAGGGTAAATTCCCTGCTGAACCAGGCTGCAAACCCACAATTTTTAATGCACCTGGAGTCTGAAACCATGATGGCTGTAGACAGGAAGGACCAGACCTCCACACTTATGAGCTCTTATCATATCCTGAAGTCACTGGAACTGGTAACTTGTACCGCCCGAGTCAAAACTTCAATACCAGTGATGGCATAACTCTGTAGCAATCTCTTGACATAAAAGAGATTTGGTTGTGGATTAAGCCCAGCTGGACATTAAGCCACTCTCACACAGCTGCTCTCTCAACCCCCTTCTCTTCCCCCTCCCCACCTCGCTGGAATGAGGAGGAGAATCAAAGTAAACTTCTTAGGTTAGAAAGATAGAGTACAGTCCAATAGAGAGATAGGAACAGTTTAAGAATGGAAAATAAAGTAAAATTCAGTAATTATGGCAAATAATAATGATATTTTAAAGGGAAAAACAAGTGATGCACAACACAATTGCTCCCCACCAGCTGACAGATGCCAGACCCTCCCCCTCCTGAACCCAGGTCATCCCCTCTCCCAGGTAACTCCCCCCAGTTTATATACTGGGAATAATGTTCCATGGTGTGGAATATCCCTTTGGTCAAGCCAGGTCACCTGTCGCAGCTATGCTCCCTGTCAGGTTTTTTGGGTACCTCCTCACTGACAGCATGTGAGACAAGGAAGAAGTCCTTGATGTAGGATGAAAGTGACTTAGCAAAACCCAAAACATCAGTGTGCTATCAACACCATTCTTATTCCAAACCCGAAACACAGCACTGCAACAGCTACTGGGAAGAAATGAGTTCTGTCCTAGCTGAAACCATTGCACAAAGTGCCCAGGAAGACACGAGGAGCTGGTAGGCTGATCACTACCTTGCTTTGTCCCTTGCCAGGTGCTCCTCGGTTTGTAAGTGCCATGTGCAAAGGGGACATTCAGAGAGCATGTCCCAGACCTGTCCTCCCAGCCCTGGGAAGCCTGTGCATTCCTCTTGCTGAACATGAGGATGGCATCACCTGCAACATGAGCCCAAAAACATCCGAGAGCACAGATCTCCTGTGCTGTTCCTAATTCTGCCAAAACACATCCTGATGGGCAGGACGAAAGCAAATCTCTCTGGGGATTATTTCAGAGATGCTGAACCCCAGCCCACCACTGCAGAATGAGGAGATGCTGTTCCCCTCCCAGGCCCCCCTGTATGAACTCATCTGTATTAGAGGAGATTATAATAACCAGCTGCCTCAGTTGGTGTTTTGAAGCTAAGCGCTTGTAAATGCTTGAAGATATTTGTATTAAAGATAGGCTAAGCAAAAGCTGGTATGAGAAGTAAAGCTTATCATGTGCAGGAAGATTGAGGTTTTTCATTGGGCTTTAAATCATACCTTTTCTTTTGAACAATAATGTAAAACCATAAAACTTTGTTACTGAGAGGCACCATAATGAGTATTTTGCATTGAAATCAAAATAGTTTATTTTAAAAGTACTCAAGCTCTCTTCAAGCTACCAAGTCCTTACTCAGATATTTAACCTCAAATCAGAATTTGAGCTATTGCCATTTGTCTTAAAATTGAAAGCATCAGCATAAAAATGAACCACAAGTAAATTCATTTCAAGTACTGCCGAATACAAGTTGAAAGCCAATTGTTAAACAAGCAACTACTCTCCTAATCACAACAAAAAGAGAGTGCCATAACACAAGGTGAAAATAGGCAGAAAGCAAACAGAACACACCATTGATTGAGTCCTTCATTATCTAGGATAGCTTTTAATGGAGGAACCTGCCTGTGTGTCACTGCTCTTATCTCTCCAAAGGCAGTATGCACACACTGTAAAAATCAGTCTCTTCATTTTCTGCTTGAAAAGATCATTGTGAAAAAAAGGTGTCAGGGACTGTGGGTCATGCTGATTTATTGGCAATTAAACCTGCAGGATTTCTGCACTCTTTTCAAAACAAAGTATCTCTGGGTAATTCAGCCTGGCACATTACATAGTGGGCTAGATACTAAAAGGCATGAATCTTTTTGTTTGTGCACAACAAAAACATTTGACTTGGTCTTATTTAGGAAATTGCTACTATTTTCTGTAAGGTATTTGTATTACCCATAAAGAGAGGGAGGTAAGTTAACTCTCAACAATGCATGATTCTTTCCAATAGTGAAGATGCTGATTTTATTCCTCATCTTTTGTTGAGGATAGCAAGTCTACACTCCTGGTTAAGAGTAAATAGATGACAGAGGTAAATATATGACATCTTGCTAAGGTAGACCACATTTGCTTCGCTCCATGATTGATTTGTCCATTCTTAAGTTCTTCTGCACAAGCTTTCAAATGAGACTGTATCCTGTCTGGTCTCCTTGTGTGTATTTTCCAGCTGTATTATTTAGAAGATTAAAACAAAACAAAACAAAACAAAACAAAAGTCGCCCTCAAGTTACACAGCTAAACTGGAAAAAAAAATCACTATTCTGTTTTTGCAGAACCATCTCATGCAGGCTTACATCACTTACTGAGCTGGCATAAGCTATACCACACAAACAGGTGCAATTAGGATTGATATTCCCACACACAGTGTTTCCCAGACTAGCAATATTCTCAGGTTCTTTCTAATACAGGTAACTTCTTAGCTCTGCAAACATTTTTGGAGATCTGATATTGAAAAGTCCTAATATTTTGATGGCAATTCAATACATTTAATTCAGTTCTTGGACATGAGACATGGGAGGAATACTGCAACCAACACTGCACATTTTTCCAGTCAGTGGTTGTATGGTTGAGAAATCATCTAAATATTAATTTTTACAGGTAACATTACCCCTATGACTTCCTTTATAGTTTACCTGCTTGTCTGAGGCCTGGATTTACACTGGTGAGATGTTCATAGAAAGGTGGGTCTCAGCAGATGTTGACAGACCCTCAGTCCCAGGAGGAGCTTCTAAAGGGAAAAGGAAAATGCTGAGGGCACATTCAGTCCCTAAAATGAGTGACTGTGGACCTGTCTGTATATAGCTACAACAAGAACAAGAATTTCAGCACTGGCTGCCATTCAGGACATAGAGTTGAGAGAGAGCAAATGTGGCAGGCAGCAGGGTGGTGGGAGAAGAAATGCTGTGAACCACAAACTGCACAATGTCCCTCGTGGCTTTGCCTAGGGCCAGGGAAGAAATCAAATGCTAAACTAGGCTAGTGGTAGGAGACAGCAAAGCAGGAGACATTGCCAGATAGAAACCGCAAGCAGAAAGTTACGGTGTGGGAGCTGAATAGGCAGACACACCAACCTGGAGTCACAGGAAGTCCCTTTGAAATTAATACTTCAAACGGGGCTGTCAGTGTAAATCAGAGATGCCACTTGCAACAAAAATTCCTAGAAGAAGCAGGTGTCCAACCAGTGCTGGGCCAGCATTTCTCTCACAGCATCCCTGCGCAGAGAGAAAAGTTAGCCAGAGCCGTGAACAGCAGCCTGGTTTGCTCCCGTGGAAGAGACAGTGCTGCTCCCAGATGGATTAACCTGCTAGCTCTTGTGCCAGCTTTTCACATGGTGGCACGCCAGATGTAGGTCACCAGGATCAAAGGGCTTGTGGTTTCATGAGGAGAAGTGCTGAGACACTGTGAAGCCTGGCTGAGTGGTCACACGTGTGGCAGGAATCCCAGCACAGCAGCTGGGGCTCGCTGGCTCTCGGAGCACACACCCGTGGCACTGCACCTCCAGCACCCTCCCCTCTGCTTTGCAGCAGTTCCCTTCTTGCCCTTCCCTGCTCTCCACACTCCTGGGTGCAGCCTGGGAGTGCTGAACGTGCACTGAAATTAGATGACAGCTCGGGTGAGGAGGTGCTTTCATGGTGCTGGGTGGCACAGGTCAGCCAATGCATCCCCTGGAGGATCCCTGCTGTGCCCTCTCCTCTCAGAAGGAAATTGCAAATGCCAGGAGGCAGGTGTTGTCTTCCCACTGGGCTTGTGCTCCACATGACAGGTTTGGATGACTGTGCTCTGTGAAGGCTCCTCCCAGGATGCCCTTCTCCATCCATATCTTGCACTGAAATAAGAGTGGAGAGCTGAGGATATTGACCCTGATGCGGGAGAGGTGGAAGGCCTGATTTTCTGCCCATAGCAGGAAACAACCCAAACAACAAAAACACTTCACGTTTTTCTAAGTTTTTTTTCTTGCATTCAACCACCTGTGGTGATGGCAAATCACCCAGAACCACGGCTGTGCCCTGAAAGGGAGAGGACAGCAGCCTCTGGTAGAAACCAGGCAGGAGGCAGGAAGGAGGGCTGCAGTGATGACAGCTGCCTTGGCAAAGCAGGCACGGCTGTCCTTCAGTGGGCAGGACATTCAAGGACAGCCTGGAGCTGGGCCAGGAGGCACCAGCAGCCTCTGTGAGTCTGTCTTGGCTCAAAGCAGGAGGTGACAAGGGCAGGGTGGAGGGCACCTCCTGCCACCTCCTCAGCACCTGCCTCGGCTCCTGCAGCCCATCCTCCCCACAACTCCTGCTTCGGGGGGGGGCTGCAGGAGGTGCTGTAGGACATCCTGGGGAACTGAGACCCATGTGGAGCACCATGACTGATGTCTGTCCCACTTATTTTAAAGGTCTGTGTTGGAAAATAGCACCACGTCCTTGTCATATTTATTGGATGAGTTCTGCTTGGCGTGGTTGCTGCTCTGCTGGAGGTTTCCCTCCGTAGCTCTGAGTAGAAGATGGAGCAAGAGGGAGACCAAGGCGGCGTGTGGGCTCAGGCTGCCAGCAGCCACAGGCCTCCATCGTGGGACAGGGGACACTGCAGGAAAAAATGAGTTAATGCCTTCGGGCTGAAACGTGGGAGCAGGCAGCTTTCAGCTTCTTGGAGGTGATCTAATGCACGGCAGGGCGACACCGGTGGCCTTGGCTCTGTCCGATGCCCTCCACCACCTGCTCCCTCCTGCTCTCACTAATCACACGCAGAATTCAGCAGGGAAAATAGATCATGGTGAGGCAGCAGGGATCAAATGTGGTGTGGACACTGAGCAGAGACAAACACAGTCCCCTTGATCATCTGGCTGCTGCCTGGGCCCTAAGTGAGGCATCCTGATGCTGACTGAGGTTGCCGGTCACGAATCAGTAGGAAGGAATGAACATCAGGAGAGGTGTGAGTGCAGCCCTGATGACCCAAAACTTCTCTGCACCCCACTAGGCCAGGCCAGCTAGAGTTCCTCTAACCCTGCACAGACAAGCTGCAGCTGTACACGCATGGCTGGGAGGCTTAGCTCTGCCTACTGAGCCTTATGGGGATGAGTGGGACATGAGGCAGAAAGTTTAAGCCTCTCTAAGAGGCTGCACTTTCTTTTGTCCCCTGTCCCAGAGGCGTTGCTGCAGGCACCAGTGAGTTCACAGGCTGCCAAAGAGTGAAGGTGACAGTGGGTGGACCTGGAGAGGAAGGGGAGATGCAGAAGGTGCTCCAGAAAACCTCAGATCTTGGTTACTGTGTTTATTGAGGAAAAAGTGGTAGACTTGGAAAAATGTAGTACGGCTTAAAGCCAAAAAGACCTAGCATGGGTATGCTGAGGAATAGAGAGGACTGAGGAAGATAAAGGTGACAATGTTTTTCAGGAGATGTAGGAATACTTTATTTTATTTGGAGAGTTGTGCTCCAAGTTGGTTCAAACAAAATGCTGGTTCAAAGGCCAAGTTTTATTTTTGTTTCTTTGAGGGGCTGTCGACTTCAGGGCACTTACAGCTTTTATCTTTTTAATTCTTGTTTGGTTTTGTGGTGGTTTTTCCCACTAAACTCTAAAGGGGGAGAGAGCATGCATTCGTACTGAACTCGGATTGCATTTTTAAAGGGTAAGTGAAAAGAACCTGTGAGCAGACCCACTCTAAAGGCCAGGGCGTAAATGCAATCGAAGGCTGAGAGCAGACACCACCTTTGGTGGCCCAAACTCAACCTTCCACATAATGAATTGAAGCTGGAGGGATCCTGGATTCAAACGTCTCTCTTTCAGGTTGCCGCCCAGCAGGGCAAAAGTCAGAGCAACACACCCTGATCCCAACGGGCAAACTGTGCTGCGCTGGGCACTGCTCCTCCCTCTGCCAAGGCAGCTGAGGTGTGGAGGGCACACAGGGCACGCTGATGTGCACTTTCAGAGGGATAGCAATTCAGGCAAAAGAGCTTTTTAGGGCAAAGCATTGCTGGTACCAGCAGTGCTAGGTCTATTTTTAATGATTTGGGAATGGAGGGATGCTTTCAGCAATACATAATTAATACAAGTGCACTTCTGTTGTCTGCCGAGAGGGTTGGAAGGCCCTGGCTGACTTCTGAGGCTGTGAAAGGAAAAAGAAAAGGTTGAATGAATCACAACGCATTCCATCAGTGGAAATTAGGTAGGAGCTCAATGAAAGTTGCTGAGAATAATTTATTCTGGTCAGAACTCGGTGGCTGGGCTCTGTTTCTGAAGCTGGCCATGCTTCATGGTGCAGTTGAAGGAGCCTCTCTGTCACGGGATTTGATGCTCTGCCCTTGGGAGAATATTCCGCCTGCTATAACCCCGAGCCTGATATATCCTTGCTCTTAAAAAAAGCAAGAGGTTGTTGTCTGAAACTGTTTCAAATAAAAAAAAAGAAACAACCCAACCACTGGTTCCTCCTAAGGTGGAGTGAGGGGAATTTCCTTGAAACGCATTCCCATCGTTCCTTAGAAATAAAATTACCACAAGTCATCACGAGGCAAGCTTCAGCTGTATCCTTCAGGAGGTGAGGAAACCCTGGGAAAGCGATTAAACTTTTTTTTTTTTTTTTTTTTTTTTTTTTTTTTTTTTTTTTTTTTTTTTTTTTTTTTTTTTTTTTTTTTTTTCCAGTGGAAGATCAGCTCAGAAACAAGACGAGCGACTTCCAGGGGTCCTTCCTCTTTATGGTGTTGTAAAAGCGCAAGTGCGTGCAGGGCTTCATTTTTTGTCAAGAGGAAAAAAAAAAATAATTTATATATATATATATACACACTCATATATGTGTGTGTATGTATGTGTACGTGTATATATACATATATGTATGTATGTGTGTATATACATATATGTATATATAGATATATGTATATATGTGGCAAGCACATTTGTCTCTGTGCACCTCAATAAAAAATCCTGAGAGAGAAATGTGCTTGCCACATATAAATGTATAGATATATACGTGTATATATGTATACACGTTTATGTATACCTATATATGTATATTTACATATATATACATGCATATATACATATATATACACATATGTATATATATTTGTATATATATATACATGTATAAAATATATGTGTATATATACACATATACATGTATAAAATATATGTGTATATATACACATATATGTATAAAATATATGTATCTATATATATACACACATATATATGTATAAAATATATATATGTGTGTGTGTATATATGTATGTATATATGTATAAACAAAGAAGGCCAGGAAAGGGAAGTGAAACTAAAAGGAGGGTTTATGCACTTCTATTTTAATTTTTTTTTTTTTTTTTTAAATTCAGAAAGTGTGGCATTTCTGGGGGGAAAAGGGGAACTTTCCCGAGGCGGCGCGGCCGCCCGCAGCCCTCACGGCCCCGGCGGGCGCGGGGCGGCGCTGCCGGCGGCGGGGGAGCGAGGGAGGGAAGGCGGCCGGGCAGGAGAAGGAGGAGGCGGCGGCGGCGGCGGAGGGGCCGTGCTCGCTCGCGGTTGCCATGGGGAGCGGGAGGGCGGCGCCGCCGCCGCTGCGCAGGGAGCAGCTGCTCCCTGACACATCCCCCCGCTGCCATATTGTGTCCGCCGCCGGCCGCGCGGCTCCATGACCGCGGTGAGTGCCGCCCGCGCCCGCGCGCCCCCACGCCTGCCTGGGCTGCCCCCGCGCCTCTCTCGGGTTTAGCTCTCGGCTTTGCCGCGCGTTGGGGGGGTGAGCTTTTTTTGTTCCCGGCGCTCCGCGAGGGTTTCGTGGGGGAAGGGGGGAGAGCGCGGGGAGCGTGGCCGGTGCCGGGGCAGGCGGTGTGGCGGGTGTCCCCTCATCCCCCCCCCCCCTCCCCGCGCTGGGACAAGGCGCGGAGGCGGCGCGTCCTCCACAGCCGCTCTCGGTGGCGGTGCGTGGGAACGGCGGGGTCCCCGCGCACCCGCAGCTCCTCCTCCTCCTCCTCCTCCTCCCGGCGCGGAGCTTCCGCCCGCGGGGCTGTCCGCGGCTGACCGCCCCTTCGCCCGCTCCGGCGGCGGGGCAAGCCCGCGCTTCTTGCGCGCTTCCCAGCCGGGATGATGGAAGACGCGGCCGGCCGGGAGCTGGGAGCGCGGCCCCGAGGTGCTCCCGGCCGCCGGGTCACCCCGTCAGACTCGGGCGCTTCGTTTGGTGAAATAAAGGCGCTCTGGGCGTCGTTCCGCCGCGCCCCGTTGTCCCCGAAGCGGCGGGAAGCCCGCAGGGATGTGCAGAGCGTCTGCGGCTTGCAGGGGCGCTCCGGCGTTCCCGCGTTTTGGGGTAAAATCCAGGAAAGTGCTGGCGGAGTGCTCGAGGTCAGGCTGGGATCTGCACGTGGCCCTTCGGAGTTTTCCGTCTTTTTCGGGATTTTTTTTTTTTTTTTTTTTTTTTTTTTTGGTGAAGCTGGGCGCTGAGTTGGAGCAGCATCCCAAGTGCCTTCCTGCCTTACTCCTGCTTGGACACACCGTCGTGCTTGGTGCTCAGGTTCTGTGGGAGCGGAAATTGGCTTTTGTTGGTAAGGGTCTGGATTGTGACAAGGCCCAAACAAAGAGTAAAAGGAACAAAGAAATAAAATAAACCTTGAAGAGGACCCGATAAACTCACGTGCCTGCCTGTGGATGGATGTTGTGTTCTAAATGTGGAGTTAAACGTGCTGAATTGTGGTGGACTTAAATGCCGAGGAAGCAGTTTGAATAGCTTTGTGCCTAATCGATGAAATCAAGATAACTTTATATATAATTTACCATGTGTATATATGCACACAGACACTCTTTAAATCTTGTTATTGGTGGGCTTACATTTAGACAAATTTAGTAGTAGGTGGGTTGTAATATATTGACATGTGAATCATTCCACTTCAGCTCTATTTCTTGGATTGGGGTCTTTTTTTCCCCTCCTTAAAGTCTGGTGTGGTGCTACATCTATGCAAGAAAAATTCAGCTGGCATTATCTTATGTCAGGAAACTTGAAGTAGTTTGAAGGTTGCTGGTTTTTTTTTTTTTTTCTTTTCCCCTTGGCAGGTGCCTACTCACATTTCCCAGGCTCTGCAGACGGTAGTTGGACACGAGTCTGAACTGAAAGCTTGATAGAAGCAATTAGTGCAGCACAGGGCTCGAGCTGATGAACTTAGCCGGGTGCCAGGGTGTGTTATCTCTGAGCTCAGCCACGCTGCTGCAGCGGATCTGCTGGGGCTCACTTGTGTCCAGCTGTGCCACTTCACTTTTGTAGAAATAGGGAGGAGGAGGTGGTGGTGCTCACTTTGTGTGTTTGAGCTGCCTGAAACACGTATAGCACTCTTCTGTGCTTTTAGTATTTTTTGCTTGTGACCAGACGTGCCCATAAGCTGGGCAGGGCTGCTGTGCATGGTTTTTACACCTGCAGACTGTGGTGGGGATGCTGTGTTGGCTGCCCTGCAGGTCCTGAAGGGAGCTGGAGGCAATGGCCCTTTATCAATCCAGGCGTGTGGCCCTGAGCACTCTCGGGGACCTTGCTGGAATAAAGCTTGGTTGATGTCTTTGTTGGCAGCGTCTCGACCAGAGGATGAAGTTGTGACCTGCTTTGGGTACTGCTGCTGGGGCTGTGCTGAAGGACCTCCTCAGGGATTTTGCAGCCCAGAAGTAAGATATTTTTTGTCTAAAAGGGGCACCAGCCAAGGAGTGCGCTGCCTCAACAGCTCCAGCCCCCACAGAATTTCTGCTTGAGGAGCCTTTCAGTGTCCTCTAGAGAGCTTGGGATTGAAGGCACCACCATTGCCAGCAAACCCCTGTGTCAGGACGTGCCAGTCCAGTGAGTGGTGGAGCAGATAGAGGTGTGTGTAATGGTCCTGCTGAACGAGAAGTACTGCCTGGCAAGTGAGTGGAGTGCCTTGGAAACAAAACAGAGGCTTAGGGACGTGTCAGGCTGAATTTTGCCATTTTTATTAACCACGGGCTCTGTTCCGCTCAATGCAATAGACTTGAAAACGTGACACGTTGAATAAAAGCAAACTCTCCTGGTGAATTACATAGTTTGGCATCTGAAGATGCTGTACATGGGTATGGTTTGAACTGGTGAGGAAGCCATTTGGTTCTCGTTCACAGCTGTTGGCTCCCGCAGCAGGAGTAGAAGTTTTCTTGTTGGTTTCACTGGGGTTGTAATTCCACCTTCCTGCTCTGTCATCTCTCTTTGCCTACTCATTGTTGGGGTTAAAAGGAGCTGGTATTTACGAGAGGAAGTACCCCAGGCTCCCAGAAGACTTTTTCCACGTGCAGGTTTGTGATACCTTATCAGAAAGAGCTGCACAGAGGGATTATAGCCAGCGAGGTGGCAGAAGGGATGGGCGTTGGGAGGAGTGATAGTGTGCCCACAGCCACCGCTGCCACGCATCTCTTGATGCTGTTCCCTGCTTTGGGATAGTCTTAGTGCACTACTGTGGTGCAAAACAAGCTGTGTGAAGCACAGCTTTCCTTGCTTGGATGGATGGGAAGCAGCCTCTAGTCCCTGTAAGTAAATGGCTGTCAGCAGTCTCGATGAATGCTCACGACCTTTCAGCAACTTCTGGGTTTGGCTCCTTGAGCATTTGCGGTTCCTCCCCTCCTGGTAAAGGAGTGGGTTTTGTGTAAGCTCATCTGTAGGATGTCACTGCACTGATGGCAGCTTTTCCTGGGGGAAGGGGATGGAGGCAGCGGGTGCCTCATCCCGGTGTGCGTGTGTTGCCGCTCCACAACTGAAATGGTGTTGGGCAACTTCCTGCGGCTCGGGGTGACTCACGGCGGAGCCCGGCTCTGCTCTCGACAAGTGCTCGCTTGCAAACCCTGTCCACATGGGCAAGCTCCCTGTGGCTTCATCTGGGGTGTCTCTTTCCAAATCCAATGGCTCCCTTGTCTCGCAGAGAGGACACAAGAAACCCCTGGGGTGCGGCTTCACTTTTTCCCTGGCTCGATCTTTATGTGTGATGGGTGTGTGTTTGTTCCTGTCACGTTGCACCTGCTGATTTGGTGGTGGTGATGGTGAGCTCTCCATCTCATCCTCATCCTACACCATGCTGGGTAAAAAAGCAGGCAGTGATGTTCCGTGGCGCTTCCAAAATACAATTTAGCTCAGCAAGAAGAGACAACTCGCAGTGCTTGGGTAATAAATTACATGGAATGGAAGAAGTACTGCCTGATGGCAGCCAGCATCTTTATGACCCCTGGTACTCTGCCTGCTCCCTGTAAAACATTGTGGCTGTGGAAGCACGAGGGTTGGGTCACTGCAGGCTGGGAGGGTGCTGCTGAGTGCTCCGTGCTGGCCTGTATGGTCAGCAGCTGGGAAACATGGCAGCTGTGTTTGGGGCAGGAATACCCATTTTATTGAGTGGCTGCTCAGGGGCACCACGACCATTTTAAGAGAACTCTGTAATTTGTGCAAATAGGAATACGTATACTGAAAGTCAATGATGTGAATTTTGACTTCTTTTCTTGCTGAGTGCATTCAAAATGTTTTCCCGTTATGTTCAGACTAGACTTAGTGCTCCCTACTTTTTCCTCAAGGGTTGGAGAATGTTAGGAACTCCATTAAATTGACTACTGCAGGCATCATCACCCACCCCTACTCTTCTGCACACTCAGTCTTCATGTCTTCTCTCAGGTTATTTTCAGTGCATTCCTATCTTACAGTTTGTCACTACTTTTAGTTTCCCAGTTTAAGCATGGTCCCATGCTTGCTTTCTTTTCAACAGTGTCACTGGGTTGTGTTGTGCTTAGATTTGGGGCAAGCGCATGGTTGCCTAAAAGCTGAGTTCTGGATATGAAGAGAGCTCAGCACCTGGAAAAGTTCCATGAATTAGGGCTGAAGGAGTGGGAACTGGGGAGCTTCCTGCTAAACAGCATCCACTCATCCATCCCTCGTCCTCTGCTCCGTGAGGATCATCCCCAGACCAGTTATCAGCCAGTTTGGTTTGGTTTAGGGATGTTGAGTAGTCAAAAGTTGGAGAGTTTTTTGTTTGCTTGCTTGTTTGTTTAAACAGAAAGCCAAATTCCACACTGGTGGAATAAAATTAAAAGCAAGTTGGCCAGGGAGGTTAGCACAGTGAAGAGTTTTGCTTTGCCTTCCCTGGGTTCTGGAGGAAATCTTGCACTTTAGGAGCAGGAGCTGGGAAGCAGCAAGGGGGGACAGCTTTGCAGTCATGAGGTTGTACTGGTGATGTGCAGCTCCAGTGGTGCTTTCCAGTTAAATCTTGCAGAAGGGTCGCTTGGGGTGAAGCTTCAAGTTGTTTGGTTTCCACTGGAAATTGGGAGCTTCGGTACTTTAAAGGCAGAAAAGCTGTATGGGGAAAAAAAAAGCTTTATGCTTTTCTAGTGTTGGTAAATTGGTACTGACACCAGCTGAAATGTAGCTATGTTCACTTCTGTTTCAAGAGGATGGTAGAGAAACACATAGAAGGGTTACTCTGGAAAGGGAATTAGCATCAGAATTATTTTGCAAGTCATTTGCTCAAATGGCTTGTGAACATATCAGTGGTTTGCTTTTTTTTTTTTAGCTCAATATTGAATTTGAGGAAAATGACCCATAAGCATCTCTTGAAAAGCTATTGGCTGTAAAGCATTTTTCTTGAAAGCACTTATTTCCCTCCCCTCCCCTTTTTTGGTGTCTCACCAAAGGTTTTCCTTAATAGTTAAATTTCATTGCTTGTTTGGGTTTCTTTTTTTTATTATTTTCATGTCCCAGTTTCTCTGTTAGACTTATTATGTGCATGTTTTAAATCTGAGGCACGGGGAACCAGGTCCAACAGTGACTGCAGCCTTTGGAAAAGCTTCACATTTGCAAAGTCTCTGAAGGCAGCAGTGGAATAAATGTCCCAGAGGCTCTGGGTCGTGTACAGGGTCTGGATTTGGGTCAGGGCATGTCTGAGCTCATGTATCACTTTCCTTTCAGATATTTGTTTCAAACACAAACCCACTTATGTGTGTGCATATGTGTGTATTTAATTTAAAAAATTGTAAACTTTTATGAAAAAAAAGTTAGATGAAATCTTTCTCTTGCTCCCTGCCCTTTCCTGGGCTATCATAAGGGTTTGTTTAATCCCTTCCCTATTGCAGGATTTCTTAACTTTTCTTAATATTGGACGTTTGAATTGATTTTTGTTACTTTTTTACTTCACCCTGCCTTTAATTATATCACAGGGTGTGGGAGAACGTTGACATGAGAGGCTTGGAAGTATTTCTGCAAATGCCTGGAAAACCTCTCTTCCCCTTTGAGCCCACCAATGCCAAGGTTCAAACGAAGCCCCTGAGCTTATGGCTTGTCCAGTTCTTTGGCTGATTGGTTTTGTATTCAGGCTGGGTTTGAGAAGGTGATAAGTGCCTTTTAAATGTTTTTTTTTAAACCCATTATTTTTAATTTCCCTCTGCTTTGCAAGGCAGGAGGAGAGGGAAGGGCCCTGCCTGCTGTAGGCGCTGCCCTTGGGAGCATCTCGGCGTGTCCTTTGTCACCCAGGGGTTCATCTCTTCCACAGACAGCGGGTCCCAGCTTGCTGAAATCTGTGCCTGAGAGGTGGTTTTATCCTCAGAAGACTGCAATGCCTTTAGTTGTCTTGGATACGTGACATCACAGTGTCATAATCAAATATAGGGCTGGGGGAGGATCTCAGCTGACCTCCAGCAGGGGTGGGAGGTGTGCAGGGCACACAAGGGAGATGAGTGGGGGGAAAGGTTGAATTAGTAGGGAGCAAAATGGTTTGGTGTCATCCTTTTAATGCTCCTGGTCAGGCAGATGGGTGCTTTTTATTGATGGGTTTGCATCAGTCATGCCAGGATTTTTTTTTGTTTGTTTGTTTGCATTATTTTGTTTGTTTGTTTTTGTTGGGTTTTTTTTTTTGTTGCTCTTCCCTCCAACGTGCAAAGACTTGTAGCTGGTCCTGTGCTATGTGCCTGATGACTTGGAAGTTTATCCTCAGCTTGGGTAGGTGAGCAGTGCCAGTCATTTATTTGTCTAATTCTTGGGCTGTTTAGACAGCACATATTGATGTAGTTGAGTCAGGACAAGCTTCTTGTAGATGCAATGGAATATGAAAAATCAGTAGAGGAGTTTGCTGTTGGTTTATTTTTGTTTTTAAGCCCAGAGGGAAATCACTGTGCTGTTGGCAGGCTCCAGGTCTTCCCACTATTAACAGAGGTGACCTAGTTGCTTGGCTGGTGCTGCAGAAATAAAAAGGTGCATTTAGTTGTGGAGAAGGTTGTCCTAACCTGGGGCACCGATGCTGTGCAGGTGCCAAAAGGGCACCTTTCATCTGATGCCACTGTAAAGAAGGATCAAGCAGCAAGAGCAGCTCTGTTCTCATGCTGACTTGGTGTGGACAAGGCTGTGGCACCTTCTGACAAAAAGGCTGAATTTTTTTCTTGCCAATTCAGTGGGTCCAAGCGTGGTGGCCACTGAAATGATACCTGTACACTTACACCTGCAACGCTGCTGAGTTTGGAGGAGGTCACCTTTGGTGGGATGGTGGCATCTGCCCCGGCTTTGTCCTTTTGGCCTGGATTCTGCTGGAGCTGAGACTTCTTCCAGGAAGGGCTGCTGCAAAGTAAACGTGCTTCCCTGCTTTCCTGAGGATCTGCTCAAGTGGACTTCCAGTTTCATTAAATGGTTGACCTTCTAATAAAGCAACTTAGTCTTCATTAAGTGCTCACACATCAAAGCATTTGCTCCTGTGGCAGAACATAGCAGTGCTCAAGGTCTTCCATCAAAATTCAGTCAGAGCTGGGGGTCTTTGTGGGATCATGCAAACCTGGTTTAACCCAGATGTGCTCTGTGAGGCTGAGGAGCTTTCAGTGCTCATAACGTTTCCCAAACTTAGCCCTCCAGTGAGTTAGAGAGAAGGCTGCAAAATACAGTACCTTGTCTTGAGATCTGGAGTCTCCTCTGATCTGTTTGTGCTTCTCTGGACCTGACTGCTGCCTTGATACACCTGCAGCCTTAATCAGCCCCACCAGACCTGGGCTCTGCTGCTTGGGTCATGGTGCTCTGGAAGAACGGGTCTTCACTGGGCTTTGGGTGCTGGACTGGCGTGGATTAGCAGGGAGGTCTGCTCCTGGCTTTTATGTGATGCCAAAAATCAGACTGCTGGAAGAAGGTTGTGTCTCTTCACATCTTTTCTGATGCATCCTAACTTTT
Source organism: Vidua macroura (assembly GCF_024509145.1). Lineage (NCBI taxonomy): Eukaryota > Metazoa > Chordata > Aves > Passeriformes > Viduidae > Vidua > Vidua macroura. Next base: position 2,771,134 of record NC_071573.1, on the reverse strand, counting down.
ATTTGAGCAGCCCCAGTTGACTTAGCAGCCTTTTAATCTTCTTTCCCTGGAATCATAGTCCTCTGTCTGTAATTACCATGCAAGATGATGTGCATGACCTCCACTGTGATACTTTGAGGGGTAAATGCTTTGTTTGGCCTTTCTTTAGAAGGTACCAACAGGAGACAGATCCTTGAGTTCCTTAGGATTTGGATGCATGAGGCTCTGCTTCCAGTTGGAAGTGTTAATGCCAGCAAACAGCAGCGTGCTGTGTCACTCTCTACTCCTTGGTAGGGTAAAGCACATGGGCAGAGCACAAACCCTTCCCTATTTTTCAGAGGTGTGCTTAAATCGTATTAATTTTGCATTTGCCTGGCTGGAGGTTGCCTTCTTGCCTCTGCTTACAGGGCTGGGGCTGTCCCCATGGGAATTATCAAAACATCTGCACTGGAGAGCTGCTTCTGTGCTTTTTTCTTTCTCACGCTTTCCTCTCCTTGCTCTTACTGTGGTTTTTCTTCTGGGTCATCCTTGAGCACAAAACCCTGCCAGCTTACAGCAAAGATGGCTTTGGTGAATTCCATCACCCTTATGTAAAACACGAAAGCCCAAATATTGGAAGTGGGAATCTTGAAAGTGACATCTTGGAAGCTGTGTTCTTACAGTTGTGTCTGCTTGTAGGTAATCAGAGCACACAGTGGAGAAAAAAACCTGTGGATTTTGGATGTCATTAAAGGTCTGTGTGAATGAAGAGGGGTTCTGGAGAGCACACAAGCTGACCACTTGTGTGCCTTCAGATATGCTCCAGTGGCACTGGTGTTGCTCCTGTGACTTTTTTTTTCTTATTTATTAGTTGATAATAGTCTAATATGGCCTTTATACTTTTCTAGAAAAAAGAAAATAATTTCTGATATGTTCATGTAGAATGGGCGTGGGGTGGTGAACTAGGATAAGAAGGTAATGAGATGTGGATTTTTGTAATGCATCTACTAAGAGAAACGTGAACCTATATTACTTACTGTAAGTATGTTACCTGCAAATAATTTTTATTTCATGTGGGGCATTAAATATGCTAATGATTCTCTGCTAAAACACAGTGGCATGCAAACAAATAGTGCACTGACACCACAAAGTCCACCTGATTAAAAGTGCCAGCTTAGTAAGTTGTTACATTTTTTCCCTTATGGTTTTGAGAAGACTGAGCGTGCCTAGGCCATTTTTGTGTTGAAAACAGACTTTATTGCCCCCTTTCCCCTAAGAAGAGTACAGTGAGCTCAGACTTGCATGTGTGTGTCAGCATGTGCACGTTCTTGATCTGCCATGCTGACGGAAGATTTGTAAAGGGAGATTTCGTGCAACATGAACCGGGAGCTAAAATTACCAAAGCACGGCTGTGAGGTGTGAGCTCCTGTGTAGCTGCCTAAAGAGGTGCTCGACAAGGGGGCAAAGGTAATCAGTAGGAAGAGAGCAGAGCAGCTCACGCTGCAGCAGAGTTGGGGTTTGTCTCACTGTATGAATTTTATCACCAGCTCTTTGTTTGTTTAGTTGTTTTTTTTTTAATTGAAGAAAGGATTGAAGAAGTGACATGAGCATATGTATATATGGCTGTGTTTAAAGCCAGCCATCTCTGACTGCCACTATAAATCTGCTCTGGTGCCTTGGGGGAGAAGTAAATTGTAGGGAGAGCAAAGCTATTTTTGACCAGCTATTTCAGCAGCTCACTTTGCTTTAATTTTTTTCTTTTTTTAAATACTGACTGAGCTGCTAGTTAATCATACCTGTCCCTGCACTTAATAGAAACAAGAAACAGAAAGTAAAAAAATTGATGGATGTTTTCCAGCACTGCTACTGGTAAGCAGAAGTGCAGGTGCTGGTGCAAGAGCGTATGAGCAGACGAAGAGAGGAACAAAACCTGCTGGTGGGAAACACGCTGTGTTTCCTGGGGGAGGCACAAATTCTGCACCTGATGACTGCCTGGCACCAGGCAGGGGCTGGCAGGGCTGGGGAGCAGAACATGGATTATCCCGTTGCCTTTGTGTCACCACGTCGCTCCTCCACTGCCCGTATCGCTCCCCTTCTCCCAAAAAAAACGAGGCTGGGCAGTTCTGCCAGGGGCACGGTGGGGCTGCCAGCTTAGAGCTGCCTGGGTCTGGGGGTGGCACAGCCAGGCAGTGGTAGGAGGAGATGCAAGAGCAAGGAGACAAGTGTTTACTGCAAACCGGTGTAAGAAAACGTGCAGTAACTGCGTAGAGCCGTCTGGCGAGATGTGATATGTCCTCATCTTGAGCTCTGGCACTGGGAGCTGGAGCATGAAACCAGAATGATAGTGCTTACAGGGACAGGGAACTGGAATGGGGTTTGGGTTCCTCTTTGGTTGTTTTGTTGGATCTTTTTACAGTTAATATCAACCTCAGCGTGGCTCTGTGCTATTTACAACTGTGAGCTGCATCCATAGTTGGAGTGTCTTATGCCTGTAGTGTGCAAGTACACCCCCTACATCTGTACAGTGCTCACATCAGCAGGAAAAAAAACAGCTGTTCCCATAACACAGTTTGCTAGAAGACCCTTTCTGAAGCTCTACAAGCAAGGTGGTGTCTGTTGGTGTAAGGCCTCTGAAGCGTGGATAGCCTGTTAGACCTTGCATTGAGTGGCAGTGTTTTATAGATAGTATTATGATTAGGGTTTTAGTGTTTTGTTGTTTTGGGGTTTTTTTAATCTAAGTGGTGAGCCAGTGTTCCTGCAGGTCTGAGCTGCCTCCCCAGTGGTTGTTGGTCCCTTCCTCTTGAGAACTGGTCCCAGCACTCTCTGCTCTGCAGGGAAGCCCAGGGTAGGGCAGCAAGCCTTTGCAGGAGGGGAAAAAGATCTTTTGGACTCAGGCAGCTCTGTGGGACACAGGTGATGAACAGATAGGCTGGCCAGATCTTCCCCTGGTAGAAACAGGCAGCAGCACTTGGGAGTGACTGTGACTTGTAGGGGTTGTAAAGGTTTCATTTGCACTGAGACCATAAATAGACTTTGTGCTGATTTAAGTTTTGCAATTCCTATTTCACTCTTTGGACACGAAAGGCAAACACTTCTAAACAGGGTCAGCTTACAATATAATGAGTAACTTAAGAGTTAATGTGAGATCTGAATGGATTAGATCCTACTTGTTAAGGTCTTTTCCAGGTTTCAGGTGTTGACATGAAAATAACCATTATTTCTGTGTCTGAATTGGTGTTTCTACATAGATACAGCAGTTTCCAAGTGCTACCCATAAGCTCTGCTTATAAACCGAGGGGAGTTTCTGCTCATGAGTTTAGTGGGAGGCTCCTGTTGGACCCTGGCTCTCACCAGTGGCTTCAGTGTTTTGTGCACAGCATGGGTGTGGCAGCAGCTCTCTGGCCACCGAGAGCAGGCACAGACTTTCCCAGGCATTCTCCCGGGGAAGGCTGTGAGAAGATCAGAGAAAAAGAACGAGAAACGATTCTTCTCTCCACTTGTTGCACCTGCTGTTGTGCACGTGTGGAATGTGTCATGGGGATTTGTGTACCAAAGGGGGATTTCTTTACTGGACACTGGATGGTGTTTGGGTGGATTGACCAATTAGGTAAAAGCTGTACCGGGCTGGCTGTAAGGGTTACTGAGTTTCTTGGTAAGTGTAGTATACTATAGTATAAGATGATATAATGAAGCAATTGATCAGCCTTCTGCAGTGGTGGAGTCATTTGTAATTACCATCAAAATTACCATCTGGGGGCCTGAGGTGGCACATGGGGATGGTGCAGCCCCGTGCTTGGGTTTGGTGGGCTCCTGCTGAACGTGACTGGGGTAGTTTGCAGTGATGTCTGACCATCTCCTTTGTTGCAGACCAACCAAGCTAAATGGGTCCAGTCACTGGAATGACTCCGGATAAGAAAGCTGAAACGCCCGGAGCAGAAAAAGCCGCAGGACTCCGGCAGTGCCATGGGATGGGCAGCCTGCCCGACACGGGCGACGCCGGCAAGCCAAAGGCCACCGTGGTGGACAGAGATTCAGCAGATGATGAGCTCACAAATTTGAACTGGCTGCACGAAAGTACTAACCTGCTAACAAACTTCAGCCTCGGCAGCGAGGGCCTTCCAATTGTTAGCCCCTTGTACGACATCGAGGGTGACAGCGTGCCGTCCTTCTCACCGTCCTGCTACCAGAACCCTGAGAAGAAATCCTCCACTTCCAAACCCCCTTACTCTTTCAGCCTTCTCATTTACATGGCGATTGAGCAGTCCCCCAACAAGAGCTTGCCAGTCAAGGAAATCTACAGCTGGATCCTGGACCGCTTCCCCTACTTCGCCACGGCCCCCACGGGCTGGAAGAACTCGGTCAGACACAACCTCTCCTTGAACAAGTGTTTCCGAAAGGTGGAGAAAAGCCATGGCAAGGTGAGACCTGGCAGGAGAGAGGTGGAGCAGGTTGGAAATCCAGGGAGAAATGGAGAAGGTTCTGTTGTTCTTAAGCACGTTTTGTTTGGGTCGTTTTCACCCCACCGTGTTGTCTTAGTGCTTTATTTGCAGATGGAGGTGGTTTGGAAATGCTGCTTCTGTGGAATCACAGGATGACAAAAGTCACTGGGTTTTGTTATTTATTGTTGACCTAGGTACACCCAGCTGTGGTGCATCCTTTTTAAATCTGGCACACATGCAGTTGCAAAGGACTCTTGTTTCCATTTGCTTAAAATTTTGTTAGCCTGCAATAACCAGCCTGAAATTTCAGATAACTCTCCTAGGATTTCTTCTTGTTGAAGCCTCTTAAACCAGTGCTTTATTTATTTTCCAGTGCTGAAATTCTGGGGTATGTTCCTCCTTCCCTGCTTTTCCAGCATGGCCATGGCTACAGTCACACTGGCAAGCAGGGCTGGCAGGGATGTGGCCCCTCTGGGTGCAGATGTGGTCCCCTGCAAGGTGCCCTTGCTTGTGGGCTCACTGGATGTACGTGCTTGAGTGTTCTCAGTCCAACAGCTTTCTCAGATATTAAATTGACTCTTCCACTTGTGATCTCTTGTTACACTTAGCACAGCTCTAGCTTTCCAATAACCTTACTAATTCCTGCATTTAATGGACTGTAATGCTTTAACATCTGTCATAAGATAAGATGTGCGTGTCTGTGTGCTGCAGACACACTTTTTAAAGTCAAGGATACTCTTTTATGTGCATGGGATTTTACTAGTGACTTTCTTCCTCCCTCTCTCATTCCCCATCTTGTTCCTCAAAGAGCTGGCTCTGACTTAAATAAACTAACAAACCACATACTGAAAGTCAACAAACAAGTCCTGTGCTTGGAGGTCAGGCTTGGTGGTAGCAGGCTTGTTATCAGAAATGCCTGCAATGCTTGGAGTGCTTGACAGCTTCTCACTGTAGAGAGGGGTCCTGGAGCTGAGTGGGCACTGGGGAGGACTGCCTTGTACTGATAGGGCTGAACATTACTGCTTCTCAATATCCCTGCTTTTGCATTAAATTGTTAGGGTGTTGTTTTCACAAGCAGCAGCTTTGCCCTGAAAAAAAAAAAAGGTGAGTTTTTATTGCAGTGTGGCAAGTCCATTAACTACCCCATTGCTGAATCCTGCTGAGCCTTAGGATGGGCTCTTAACGTGGCTCAAGGTGCTGTAATGGGGTTACTGGGATGCTCAAGGTGTCCCTGTGTGGAGGACTGGATCTGAGCAGGGACCACACGCTGCTTTAGGTGACAGAAATGCTGTTAAAGGCCTGGGTGGCTGTGTGCAAGGAAGGTGACATGAGTTTCAGAAAAATTAGGGCAGGAAAGGGAAATCTAAATTGGTATGAATTGCTTCTGTCTGTGGACCTGCCCTTAAATGCTGTGATGTTTTCCAGCCTCATGGGTTAGGAGTTAGCAGTCAAACTTGTTGTCTTGGCATTTGGGTGGCAGGAGCTTGACACTGCCTGGTGCCCTGCTTACCCTGGCATCTCCGTGGGTATTGCTGGGCTCAGAGGATGGCTTGCTGCTCGATGTGACATCTCTAGTAGGAAAAGCAAAATGCAGAATATCTCCCACTGCTACCAGCAAGGTGATGCTGATGTGCTCTGGCAGTGGTTTCCCAGGGCTCCAGAAACTGCAGAGCTGTGTAATTCTGAAGAACAGAAACTGCGCTTACCAAAAAATACCACCCCAAAAAAAGCCCCTCCTGAAACTTCTCTGAAACTTCCTCATTTCCAACAAGCAGCAGTTCAATCTTTATCCTCTGCTCTCCCCTAGAAAAGGACCAGATGAGGGTACTGCTCCAAATTCCTCCTGCAAAATAGGTGTGTGACACACAACAGCATGCCTGAACCCCATGGGAGATGATGGAAATGCTGCAGACCCCTTTGGATGAGCTCCTCAGGTGTCACTTCTTGGAGCAAGCAGCAGTTGCTCACAAGCTCATTTTGCTGATCCTGTTGTATGTAGCCATGTGCTAGCCATGCCTCTGGGTGCTTCCCTGAAAGTACAAGATAATTTTGGGTTTTTTTTTTTCCTTAGTTGATGGCATTTTGTACTTCAAAGGGAGCACGCAATGAGTCTGCTTCTGTGCCAAGTGCCTGTGGAAGCAGGAAGGTCCATGGCATGTTGTATCAGAGGAGCCTGGTTTACTTGGTAACCAGGGTATGAAGGGTTTTACAGCCTTTCAGATGAATCTGAGCTCTTGTGTTGGAAGAGTCTAGATGTGTGACAGTAGGGGATGGATGGTCTGTGCCCCTGCATCCCAGGGCAGGCTCTGCTCTCTGACACCTCCCTGGCTGTCAGCTGTGAAATCATCTCTTTGAGGTCAGGCAGCAAAAGAAGGAAGAGTCCATCCTCATCTTGGCCATAATGCTGATATTTTGTTTTGGGTTGGAAGTGCATGTTGAAGGAAAGCTGATTTTTCCTCACTTACCCCCCTGAGCTGGCACAGCAGGGCAGTTTCAGGACATCTGCACTGGAATAATTTTGGCTGGTGCTGCCCTGGAAGAATTTCTGCAGGAGCACGCTTACTATGCTCTGAGCATTGCCCACAAGGCCCTGCTGGTGCAGATCTGAGCAGAACATCCAAGGCACAAACAGGTGACCCCTGAGCACCAACTCCGTTATTCTGGAGAGCTCTTTCCACCAGACTTGTTCCCCATGATGTTGCAGATGTAGCTCTGGATGGTCACATCTGTGGCTGATTGGGGTTCAGGGGTCTAGGACAGCATCCAACAGAGACTGGGGGAAGACTGTCCTTGCTTGGACCACTGGAAAAAATGACACGTTGTGGTTTTCTTTTAATGAGTGGTGCTGAAGGGAGAGTAAGTGCCTTGAGGTGCCTCATGAGCCAGCATTGCAGTCAAGAGGAGGAAGTTCTTGTGCCATGGGATCAGGATGCATGGACATCATCACTCTGCTAAAACACCATTGCCTGCTCTGTGTGCACAGAGCACACTGCTGCTGTATCTAAGTGGTGTGTCAAGGCTTACCCCAGGTGACAGACCCACGAGCTGAAATGCCTTTTCTTTTAGAGCTGCAGTAGAGAACATGTCTGCAGTCAGCCAGGCAGGTGAGATTCCCAGTGGGTCTCTGGTAATGGTGGTGATGAACACCAAGGGGGTGATGCTGGAGCAGTCCCAGGGACACCTGCTTGCCTTCCAATGCTCCTGCTGTGGCCCTGGTGCCCCTGAAGATGTGGAGGTGTGATTGTGAGTCAGTGATCCTCAGAAGCTACAGCTAAAGCTCTTTGCATCTTAAGCACTGTCGTGCTGCCTTGGGCTTGGGGAGAGAGGCGCCTACGCTGTGATGTTGCTTTTTTTTGAGGGAGCAGCATCTGATCTACAGCACAGGAGGACCTCAGGTGAAAAGGGGTTTGGGGCTGAAAGCCATGAAGAGTCTCCCTGCTCTTTGCTTAGACTTATTTTTATGATTGTGGCATTGGGAGTTACTCATTAATTGATGCTGAGGAGAAAAGGTGTGAGGAGGAAGGATCAGCATCCACATCAAACATGAATTTGGCAGGCTCCTGCTTGCATGGATGTGGCCCTGCCACTGTTTCCTCTAGAGGCTGGGGGTTACAGGGCTTGAATATCTTCAACAAATGTCCTTTTCTTGGTAAATATCTGGTTTAGGTGTTTGTGATAGGTTATTTTTTTTTTGTCAGGAGATGGTGATAAACAATCTGTAGCTTTCCAAATATTTGAGCAAAGTGCAGGGCAGGTCCCATCTGTATGCCTGTGGAGATAGTAGAGAGATGCCATTTATGTGCTAAACCTTTTGGTGGATGTATTTTAAACCTCCTTGCACACAGACAGTGTTTTCCAGTGGTTCACCTTGCTCAGGTGGATGCAGCTGGTGAACACTGTCCATCCCTGCTGGAGCCAGGCTTGCTGCAGCCAGGTGTGAAGCTGATGGAGAGCTCTCAGCAGCATGAGGATGTGTGCCTGCAGGGAGCCTGAGCCACCAGCACCAGCTGAGCTGCTCTGCTTTGGCTGCTCCTTGGGTTTTGCTCACCCGACTGGTGTGGGACTGTGGTGGGGTGGTGGTAAAGGATAAGGCTGGATCATGGGAGGCATTTTGTTTCCAGCCCACATTTCTGTAATCCAGCCCTGAAATGCTCGGTGCTGGAATTTACAAAATAGCTTTAAATACAAAATAGCCTTTACAAAATAGCTCCAATACTTCAAAATGTAGGAAATCTTTTCCTTCCTTCATTTTTGCCTAGATAAAATCCTGCAAGTCAAATTAGAAACATTAGATGCAGAAAAGGTGATAGACCAAAAACTAATCTCAGAACTATATGATTGCCCTTGTTTTGAGCTGCAGAGCAAGAAGAGCCTGGTGGCCTCTTTTCACTGACTCTGGAGGGATTTTTTTTCCTCTAGATCTTAAGTAAAAGTTACACCTACATTTCATTCCAACACTTGCCTCACTGTTGAAGTGAAATACTAACCTCCGGAGGCAGTTTAGCATTTTAGAGTGTCCTGAATTAGTCCTTGCTAGGAGAAATGGCACAGTGTGTTCTGGCTTGTTTTAAAGCTGGATATTGGTTCTGTGGCATTTCCAGCTCCAGCTGTGGCAGGCTTTCCCCTAACAGTGACACTTGATTTCAGACCTGGGCTGGACTTCTCCCCCTGCCTTTGCTAAGCAGAGGGTGCAAGCAAAGCACAGGAGCAGCTCCATCATCTCTTCAGCTCAAATGTCTACTTTTAGCATCTCCAAAGGTGGGTGGAAGTGCGGTTTCACGTTACACATGACCCAAAGAAGAAGTCACCCTGTTTACTGCCTGTTGCATCGGATCTGTCAGTATGTGGATGGCTTCAGGGCGTGCCCGGGTTCAGCTTGCTGTTGCAATACCCACCCAAAATCCTTGTGTTATGTTGTCAGGGCAGCAAGCTGGAGGAATACCTTGCTGGGAAGATCAAAGAGGGAAACTAACCCCCCAGCAGCCGAACTGAATGAGGCATGAAGCAGAAGTGCTCACCTAAAGTAGCAGATAAGGTAGCAGATAAGCAGTGTAGAGAAGTGGTTTGCTGCTCAGGGGACTTTCTGCTGCTCCCTGGGGGCAACAGCCTCCACACTGTGGAAGGGAGGGAGGAAAAAAAAAAGCCAGTTGAGCCTGGTTGGGGTACTGGGGAAAGGGGTTTGGGAGAAGCAAAGGATCAGGGTGTAATTCTGTCACTGAGATGAGGGATAGAGCCAGCTGAGAGGATGCCTCCTGTTAGTATCTAGGTGGTTAAATCAGCCACCATGGCTGTTAATTAATTAAAAGTAAGCTTTTGATAAGTATCTTATAGGCTGTGCTCAGTTTTAGCATGAAAAGGTAAGTATAAGGAAGATTCAGGTTAAAAAAAGTAACTTGGAGAGATGCAGCAGCTCAGAAACGTTCGTTAAAGGCAGTGGCTTTAGCTGCAATTGCAGCTGCATCTCTCTCTCAGCTGGGGCTCTCCCTGGCTTGATTTTTCTCTCTTGATAGCAAGGTATTTCCTCTTCTCAGAAACCCCCTGTGACTTAAACAGAACCACAGACTTGCATGCTTTGTAGGTCCTTCTTAGTCTGGGGTAAATCATGGAGCATCCATCCATAAATTGGTATTTTTGGCCCCCATGATTCTGGCAGGAAGAGGCCAGCTGGCCACTGTGGGCTCACAGGAGCTTCTCCATGAAGCTTGGGTTTCTGCTGTGATATTTAGCCCCCCAAAAATCCTTTGGAAGGATCTTACTGTTCAGGTGTACAGCTGCCCCATCCTTCAGTCGTGTATATTTTCCATTTCTGTAGCATCTGTTTTCCCCAAAAAATCTGGTGCTGCTATGTGCAGAGCTCTTAGCTGATCTGTCAGGTCAGTGATTATAGGATTTCTATTTTGGAATAGAACTATTTAATTAAGTTGCAAGAAGTAGCAGGCCCCAAAAAAACCCCAGGTTCTTTATTTAGTAAATTCATGAAGAAAGCTTTGAGACAAGCAAGAGGTGCTTTATCTTCCTTAAGTTTCAATATACCAAATTTAATGTAGAGAATGACTAGCACAGGGGTGCTTACATTGTTAGATGCATCAAAAATGCATTCATTAGGTTTTCAGATTCTGAGAAAGTGGGAATAATCCATTTTGTAGCTGGACATGGAGCAAGATCCTTTTCCAGGGTGGTGTAAAGTTTAATGAGTATGTGTCTATATCTAAACCAAGGGGAAGGTGCTTTGGCTTCTTACCTAGAAACCTGTTAAAGAAAAGATTGCTGATCAGTTTACTGATGCCTGGACAGGTCCCTAAACTCACAGCTGTGCTTACTGAGTGTTAAAATAAGGTTTACAGCATTTAGGGGACAAATGGGGCTTTAGAGAAGGGATTTTGGAGATGCTATCCTGACCTGCAAGATGGGTGCTTCAGTAGTGTATAATGAGGGTCTCGGGGCCATTTTCTCAATTTTGGGACCATCCAGGATGGGACTGCCTGTGGATGTTGTGTGTCATGTGCCTACTACGTGCAGTCACTGCACTGTGCTGCAACTTGGGGATATTAAATTAGAAAGGACTGTACCAGCCTGGTCCTGGATTTTCTAATTTGCTGTGCTTTTTCATTGCAGGTGAACGGAAAAGGGTCCTTGTGGTGCGTTGACCCAAAATACAAACCCAATCTTGTCCAAGCACTGAAAAAACAGCCTTTTTCCTCAGCACTTGCATTTTATACTCCGCCGGCGTCGCCACCCAGGTAGGTGGGGTTCTCATCCAAGCAGGACACGTTGCTCCGGGTGGCAGAGGGTGTTGAAGTGCTGTTACCAGAGCAGAATTTGAGTGGGCCTTAGGTGGGATCATCTGGGTGAGGTGGGGAGATGCAATGAGCTCAGGCTTCCCAGACAGCACAGCTGGGCTGTGTTCAACTCTCTTACTAACTGTGGGAGAGTGTAAAAGAAGCAGGTCAGGGGTGTGCTGGCTGCTTTCTGGACAGCCCAATTTCTGCAAGAGGGCAGGCTGTCCTGGGAACTGGAGCAAAATCCTCTTTCAAGCACAGTCCATCAGAGCTGTGCTAGGCTGGTGCCTGCTGTGGAGGAGTGTTGGAATCACCCCCAGATTGGGGTGATTCCCCACCCGGGTGGTGGTAAAGTCTCTCCTCCAACCCAGGCCTTCAAAGAAAGGCTCAGTAGTCTTCAGTTGTCTGGTCTCAAGGCAGTTTATTGCATGTTATCTCAAGGCACACAGACTCCCTGACATTCTCTCTGACTCCTTCTCCCTCTGCGTCTCTCTCCGTCTCCCTCGCCCAAGGGGCTGGTGCCATCTTTTATATCACACATTACGTGTTAAATGTTTATGGTTTTTCCCAATGCCTATTACCTATGTTGAACAGTGACTTTCTACTCTAAACCACTCTGTGAGTGCCAACATCACCAAGAACATGGGGGATAGGAAGGAGAAAGAAGGACAGGGCACGCCCAAATCCCTCCATCTTAGAACCTCTGACCCCCATGTACAAAACTCAGACCCCTCTGTACAAGGCCTAAAACCCCCCTGTACAGCACTCAAAAATCCTTCCTTTCACTTTGTGATTACTTCTATTATAATGTCTAAACTTTTGTGATTTATTGTTCTCCCTGCAAAGTTGGTAAATTGTTCCATGGGTCAAACTCAAAGCCACAGGGGTTTCTGGCTGCCTGCCAGGGTCTCAGAGGCTTCTGCCCTGGACCTGGAACATCCAAGAGTGTCTGAGGGACACCTTGGGTTCTGACAGAGGAGGTGGGTGTCTTCTCATGTAAGTCACTTGTCGGGATATAAAATGTATCTATTCTGTGCTTTTGTCGAAAACAATGGACTTTTCCACAGTGTGAAGTGCTGAGCTGCTGCCCTGAGAGGGTTGTTTTTCTCTGAGGCTGTTTAAAAGCATTTTGCAGCAGGGATGGAAAAGACAGCCTTTGCCATAAGCATAGTCTGAGGTGGGGCATGCAGGACTTCCTTACCCACACAGTTTAAGATTAGGCACTAGATTTTGGAGAATTTGAAGTCAAACTCATATAGAGTTTGACTCAGAGTTCCTGAGCAGAGGAGGAGGAGCAGCAGCTGGGTCAGCCTGTGGAGGCAGGAGGACAGAAGGCAGCGCAGCACGTTTGGGTGAGCTCGGTTCCGAGGGAGGCATGTGGCTGGTTCATCTAGTTCAGGGAAGAATTTGGGTGAGATAAGAGGTCATTAAGGTGTCTGTACATTGCCCTATGCCTTAACCTTACTGCAAGGAGTTTCCTTAACAAACAGGAGGAACTGGGATTCCTGGAGCAGGATGTAAGACTGATAACACTGAGGAGACATTTTCTCAGGGTCCAGCAGGACACTGACCCTGGGAGCTGCTTGCACCACTGTGCAAGCCTTAAGGGCTTGAGATTTTCTGTGTGGCACGGGCTTGTCCAGTGGGGTTTGTAACCCACAAGATAAAACCAGGGTCTCTCTCCAACCCAGGGCCATGCTGGGCTGGAACAAGCCAGGCAGAGGTATCCTGTTTTCCAGCTTTCTCTTGGAATTGGGAGCGCTACTAAAATAACCCTGAAGCATTTAAATATTAAGAAAACAGTCAGATTAGAAACTGTGAGATGACTGGTGGTTTATGGGAATAAAGATTATTGAAATGTCTGTAATGGGGCTCTAGAGGATGATGCTTTTACAGGCTTTAATGCCTCTGTGTAAGGGGATGGACCTCTGCTTTTGGGTACAACTCAAGTGAAGCTTTGGAACTTGAAAGCTTTAATGCTCTGTCTGTGTTAGTACAGCCAGACTTTAAAATGTAGAGAATAATCCAGATGGGAAGTTGTCAGTCCTGCCAGAGGTGCAGAGGATTGACAGCCTCAGCCTAGGGCAGGGAGTTCAGAGCCTTGACCAGTTAAGCTTTTAAAATCTCCAGGGTCTCCAAGATCAGTGCAGCTGAAGTTGTGTTAAGTGTGGTTTACTTAGCTTGGATAAATGCAACATACCAAAATTAGGTGTGAGGAAGGAGGCATTTCATCTGCATGCTTAAGCACTTGGAAGAGCAGGACTTGAATTTGAAGCTGTTGTTTTTGGTAACTTTTTTTTTTCCTTTTACTGAAGGGCTAGTCACACTTGCCAACAATTACAAGGAAATCCTGGATCTAATGAAGCCACATGGCAAAATTCCCACTGACTTCAACACGGGAAGGGTTTTGCAGTGCTTGTATTTATAAGTATAAGAAACAAAATATTAAGATCCCAAACTGCTCCCTAATGAAAACTGGTTTATTTTCCTTCAATAATAAGGAAACAATTATGTGACTTTTCATCACACGCAGAAAACCAGATTTTTTTTTTTCCCTTCCATGCTTAGATTTGATTTAAATTCTGCCCTAATTTTGGGGAAGGGCCCCCAAGGATCTGCCTTGTTGTAGAGAGGGAGGAAGCCCAGAGGTTCAGCTGGAGAGAGGCTGAAATGCTGTCCAAATTTATCTTCAGAGTAATCCTAAAATTCAGCTGTGGCAGCCTGTGAATTTTCCAGTGGGAAGACTGGTGTTCATGATTATTTTACAGTGTGTTTGTGGGGAGTCTGCCTATCATTCAGCACGATTTTAAAATAAAATTTAGGCTGTTGCTTTGAGCAGAAGCTTTCCAAAACTGTAATCTGTGTCTAGTGACACTGAAATGTGTATTATCATCGATGATTGGCATGCCTGGTGCATTTTATTTCTGCACAGCTTGTTCAACAAGTCCTTGTGAAGCCCCTGGCTGCATTCTGGTTCTAGTGCTGCAGGAATGCCAGCCCTGGGGACAGCCACAGTCCTCATCTTGCTCAGACCTTATGCCTGGCTTGTCTTAATCAATACCAGGCATTAATTGACTTTGGGGGAGCTCTGTGTGGACATGATTTTTGAAGGACCTGAGCTTAGACAAAAGGATGATGATGTTTATCATCTCTTTGTACACTGGGTCTGAGGGCTGCACAGCCAGCCATTTTGGGTTAGACCACTGCTTTTCTTTATTTTAAATTTTTTTTTCCCCCCACCCCTTTTTGCATCTGTTCCCTTTGCACTCTGTGGGTGCTACAAGAAAAGATACCAGACAGTGAACCCTATTTTTGCACATTTTTCCCATTCAGCTGAGGGTTCTCTTGCACGTTGGGCTTGAAAATTCTGTCATCACCCTTCAGATTGTTCTAGCAGCACTATAAAAGATGCACATTGCTACATTTCATGCAATTTTAATAGTATGTACTATTTTTGTTATAGTTACTTCTAACTGCTCATTGCTGTATTTATAATAAACTGAATAATTAGGGCTGGGTGTGTAGCAGAAAAAAAAAACAAACATGTGAAACCTTTAACTTGCCCTTTATTTTGTGAGGGATTTATGGTACATTTGTGCAAAGCTGATCTGATAATGAAAAACCACCTTGGATAACATCAACTTGAAAATCAGCAGTTGTCTTGATTTGGTTTTTAATTTGGTATTACTTTTTGTTTTTGTTAATTGCCCACCACTGCTTGGAAAAGCAGATGATCACAACTGGTCCTTACCTGTCCTCTGAGCATCCCTGTATGAACTATTGTTTTGTTCACGTGTAGGTTTTATGTACTGAAAAATACATACCTTTGTTTAAAATCCAGCCTTTAGGCAGGTGTAGAAAATCTGTACAAGTCAGTGACTGTTGCCAACAAGATTTTTGCTTAGTGTGTGTATTTGGAGGTGTTTTTCAAACGCTGGTGATGGCTCAAATAGTGCTACACAAACCATAAACCAGTGCTGAGCCATCTACTGAGGGCAGCAGAAACTGCTTGCCTTCCTGTGGAGAATAGGGTTAGTTTTGTTTTCAGCCTTCTGTGATCATAATATTTTGTCTGCTCTACTTTGTACCAGTCATTTGCCTGATCAGGGCTTGGCTTTGAGCTGTTGAATTTCTTTTTCAGTCGGTCGTCGTCCCCTCACTACCTGACTTCAGTCCTTCAGCAGACCCACGGCCGAGCTCTCAAAGGTAAACTCGGAATTTCCTTTCACTCTCCTCCCCTGGTTTTGGTCACAAACATGGGCTGCAGCCCAGCTGATGTTGTCTCTGTCCCTGCTCTGAAGGGTTTGCTAGATGACAAAAAGAGCCCAGGTGTAGTACAGTGCACGTGTGTTGTGTTAGCTGCTCGTGTGTTAATTTTAAATCCACGAGGTGAAGTTCGGGGTGTAATTGGGGCCATCTTGTTCTGACAGCAAAATATTCAGCACATGCATCACTCCCAAGTATGACCTGCTTAATGAATAGTTCAGCAGAAAATGAATCTGAAAGCTGCTCATCTCTTTGTCAGTTTTACTGGCTAAGAACTGAGAACCAAAGGTAGCAAATGTTAGTGTATAAAATTTGTGGTACCAAGAGGGAGCTAGAAAGTGTGCTGGGGCTTGCAGCATTTCTTTTGAAGGACCCAGTTGGGCACAGCTCCTGCACCTTGCTAATAAAGCTTAATTAGGCTTGTCCTAGACAAAAATAGTCATTATTTTGGTTTTTAAGTGCTGAAAAGTGAACAGTACTCATTTTTAAAGGGTTGAGCCTAACAAAAGGTGTTGCAGGGGAGTGTTGTTACAGCTCTTTCAGCAGGATAGTGAAAGGCACTGCCCAGGTGGGACCTGAGCAGACACCCAGCTCCCTGATTTGCTGGCTCAATAGGCTTAGAGGTGAGGAAGTTGCTTTTATTTTTTGGGCACAAACCAGGAGCTTTGGTTAGGCAGCAAAGCCAAGGCTTTTTGGAGACCAAGCAGCTGCCTGGCCCACAGGTGATGATGGCCATCCACCCCAGAGGTGGCATCTGGGTGGCAAGGAAGCATCCCTTGGCTTGGCTGGCTGCTGCAGGGCTGCTGGATCTGGGGTTCTCAGGGCTTGTTGGAGAACACAAGCAATCCCTCTCCTCCTAAGGATTTTGCTGATGTATCCCTGTGACAGGTTTGGAGGTTGCCAGTCGGATGTTGCCTCATCCCTTTAGCTACACCAGAGGTGCCCAAATTATGACAGGTATCTGGTATCATTTAGTTTCTGCATGTGGGGGAGCCTGTTCAGCATTTCTCTGGCATTAGAGGCGAGCCATTCACGTTCCTGGGGTCCCACAGGGCAGCTCTTGTGCAGATGAACAGAATTCCCTGTAATAAGGTGCTTCCTCAGCCATTCTGCTGGAGAAATGTAAATTTGGGAAATACTGCACTGCTGAGAAGAGCAATCACAAATGAAGCCAAAGCACATTATGAGTGGCACAGAGCACTGCAAAGAGGCCACTGCAGAAGTGCCTCTCCTCATTCTTTGGGGGTGTTAAGGTGCAGAAATACTCTTTGTAGGTAGTAATCCTGCATTGCATTGATGCCTCTGGTTGCTTGTCATTTTAACAAGGTGGTGCTTATATACCAGCATCAGGTGATAAAATAAAATGGCTGGGATAGCAAGTAAGGAATGGCAATATTTCACTTCCTGATTACACCAGTGGAGCAAAGTAATTCTTCATGCTTTATTTTTCTAGTTCTTTTTGTCAGTTGAGTGCATACAGCCTATGAATTCAAGGGCTCTGTTTCTGCCAAAGAAAGCCAAAGCAGAAAGAAAAAAAAAAAATCACGAGTATAGTGGGGTAAAGCCAGTATGCTGGATTTAAAATGAAAGGCATGGAAAACAAGGGGGAAAATGTGTATGTTTTATAACCTGTGTTGGAAACAGCAGCTCAGTCCCCTTCCCATCTTGGTACAACATTCCCAAGGTGTCATGCTCTTCAAATTTCTCCTTGACCGGGGTTTGAAGTTAGGGAGAATTATCAAGATAAGGAAGTCACACTGACAAACTCTGCAGTCCCCCTCCCAATACTACCCTCCCCTTAAATTCAGTAATACAGTTAATGCCTGTAATGTGGGGAAGAAAGCAAATGCCATCAAAAATGACAGTGCTGATGTTTTGCTGTAGCAGTTCCCCCCCCACAGTTGCAGTTGAGCAGAACTGAGAGCCTGTTCTGCTCGCTGCTGGTCCCTCCCAGCCCTGTTCTCCACTCACTGCTCATGCATATGTACATACCTGCCTACACCTCAGATGTGATCTGCTCTCAGACACCCAGGCTCTTGTGAGAGCTCGCTATCTCTGTGCTCCTGTTTGCCTGCTTAGTCCACCATACCTGTTTCTGTTCTGTATAAGGAGTATTCATCCTCCATTGCAGAAGCGAGCCAAAGAATGGATTGGATTTCCTCTTCTTTAAAGGGCACGAGGGTGTCCTGAAATGAGTGGGAAAGGCGTGCTTGTTTCTTTTCCCTTTCACCTTGTTCTGGTTGGAAATGTCACACTCTGCCCTGTTATCCTCAAGGTGCCCTTCAGAAATGTAAGCAATCTGCTCTGCAAAGGATGGCATTTTGCAGCAGTGCTTCTCACTGCAGCTGACAGTGCCACAATTCACCTCAACCTTTTCTGTGTGCCTATTTATTATTTAGATCCCCCTGCTTTCTAGATTGAGCAGTTCAGTGCCCTCTCCACCCCGTGCAGTCTCAATTTCTTCCATTTGACTTATTGGTGTGGAAAATTCTGCTGGAGGAGGGAGGTGTGCTGAATTAGTGCTGCGTTAATGGGCACGGCTGCCCTGGGCCCTGCATGTTCCCACAGCCAGGGTATGGAGCTGCTGAAGTGCTTTGCTGTGCCGTGGCTCTAATCTTCCTCTCCCAACTGGTACAAACAAAAGGCACTTGTTAAGTATAGCAACAGCATTGTCACATGAAAGTCTAATTGTGTCACTGGTTCTTGGCTTCAGTGAGTGCAACGTGAGAGCTCGGCCTTTGAAATGTCATAGTTAAGGTATGAGACTGATCTGGAGCAGTGTTGAGCTGTACAAGGGTCATGCTTTGTCTGAGTTTGTACATTCCCCCCACCCTTGCTCTTTGGTGTAGGCCAGTACAGACAAATATATATATATATGTAGTATTCTTTGTGTATTTTAGAGGCCTTATCTTGTCGGGCTTACCTGAGCTCTAACATTTTGCTGTTTCTGCTTCACAGAATCTGATATTGATGCTGCTACTGCAATGATGCTGTTAAATACTTCCATTCAGCAAGGGATGCTGGACTGTAAGCATAAGCCATTTTACTCTTGTTTTTCTGCTCTACTCAGTAACTAAATACTTTCTGTATAAAATTTCAGGAAACAAGTATGGTCTAGTTTCCAAACAGTAAGAGTAGTCAAGAAGCAATTCTGGTTTGATTGTTCTTTCAGCTAGCATTGCAAGAGTTTTATTAGAAGCAGCCTTTTTTTCCTTTTCCCAGTTAATTTTGATTTTTTTCTGCAAAGTTCTATCCCTGCCCTCTGTGCTAGATGGTAAGAAGAGTTTCTTGGCTGCTTTGATGCCTTGTGAAGGCTGACCTAGAAGAGAGACTAGATGGAGTTAAAGAATAAAGTAGGGATTTATTTGAAGGCCTCAATGGATACGCCTTGGGTAGCACAAGAGCCCAGCCAGGGCTACACCCAAGATGAACCCAAAATGGTCACAAAATGGGCAACTGATCACGGGGTCTCAGGCTTTTGTTAAGTTCTGATCCATTTGCATATTGGAGCTAATTGTCCAATTCCAGCTTTAGCCCATGCAGTCCCATCCTGCTTGTTTTTCTCTCTTCGGTCCACCATTGTTTCTGCTCATGGGCCTGAGATTTGGATCCTTTGTCCTTGGTCCCCAGCTGGAGAAGGAATTGTTTTGTCTATACACTTTGTGTAAGAGGTTACTATCCCCTAATACGAAGCTCAGAACCACACACTGAAGCAGCACAGAATCTGGAAAATATAAAAGCAGAAACCTGAGGCATTGTTTCCCCCTCTGTTCCTCTAGCTCTTAGCTGAGATTAGGTGGTGACTGTTGTCCTCTGTGGGTGACAATAAACGGGCACGTTGTGCCATTAAGTGCTGGAATTCAGTTTCCCTTGCAGCCAGCCAGCGTGCTGGTGGCGCGGGAGACCTCGCTGGGGCATTTGCCTGCTGACACCTGCCGTTCTTCACAGGTGAGAAACCTCAGCCCCTGAAGGCGCCCAAGAAGAGGAGCTACGGCAGCGCCTTCGACGCGCCCGGCTCCATAGCCCTGCCGGAGAGCGACTCCGCGGCCGCCAGCATCGACCCGAGCGAGGATCACAACTACAGCGCCAGCAGCATGGGCTCGCAGCGCTGCGCCTCCCGCTCCAGCGTGTCCTCCCTGTCCTCCCTGGACGAGGTGTACGAGTTCATTTCCAAGGCCAGCCACGAGGGCAGCGACGGCAGCGAGGGCTTCCACAGCGAGGTGGACACGGACGGCGACTACGAAGACGATCCCCTGGGCGACAGCGGCTACGCGTCCCAGCCCTGTGGAGATGCCTCCAAGGAGGGTCAGCCCAGCCAGAAAGTACTCGAGGAGCTGTGTCAGGAGATCGACGAGGAGCTGAAGGAAGCAGCAGGGTCTCTGCTCCACCTTGCTGGCATCCAAACGTGCTTGAGCTCCTTAATAAGTACTGCAAAGACCCACTGTCACAAGCAAAGGAAAAAATAGTATGTTTGTCAGTGTTGAATATATACATATATTTTTTTTAATTGTGGCAATACTCTTCTACTTTTGCCCTTCACAAGGGAGATCAAAGCCATAAGAGGACTCACTGCTTTTTTTTTTTTTTTTTTTTTTTTGGCGCAAACTATAATTTAGCCATTTATTTTTTAAATCACCACCTAAAAAGAAAATATTTAATCTTCTCAAATTTGAAGATATGCATGACTTGTGAAAACCCAAAAGCATACTTCTTAATGGTCACTTCTTAATTTTTTTTTTTCCTTTTCGATAGTTGACTTTATTTTTTTTTTCAGAGATATGTTTGTTCAGATGCACACTGTGGATCATATTTGCATCTCTGCTGGCCCCATCTGCAGAGGTGAATTTCGTTCTGTCTAAGGGCTCTGACTTCCATGTAAAGGATTCAAATCCATTTTGCAATAAGAGAATCTCTTTATAGTTCCTAGACATCCTTCAGCCAAAAAAGATTTTTTGTGGTATGTTGAACTTTATCCCTATTTTTCTTTTAAAATCAGTAGTGATTACTTACATCTTCCTGTAGATTATGCCTTTTTTTTTTTTTTTTTAATTTTCTGTTCAAAAATGGGTAAAGCAGTTCTGTTGGAGTGGGTTTTAACAGTACTGTACATACAAGGATGCCTTAAGTATGTTGCAGAATTGTATACAGCTATCCAAGGTCATCTTTCCTGTTGCTGAAAGGTAGCATGATGTGCCATAAACGTTCTCACCAACGTGAAGCTGCTGCTTCCACCAGGTGTTGGGCAAGCTGGGTGAAAATTAGGAGCAGAGCCACTTAGGAAACCAATGTCCACTGTTGAAAACAGTGCTGGATTCAGCCAAAAGTTAACCTTTCCCTAAGGGAGTATTTTCCTGGCTGGTTGAATGCCTTTCTTAGACTAGTGTGGGTTTTTTGCCCCTTTTTTCTTTCTTTTTTTTTTTTTTTTAACTTATTTGTCAGTCTCTTCATGAATCTTGTCCTAAGCTGTCTGCTTCCAGTGCAAACACAGCCATTCTGCTGAAGGTCTGTTGCTCTGAGGGCCCATTCCAGTGCCTCTTGAAGACAACGGTGGTGCTCCTGCTGACTCAATGGCTGTTGGATCAAGCCTAAAATATTTGAGGTTCTTGGTGTTTTAGAATTTAAAGCACAAACACTAGGAGAGAAAAAAAAAATGGGTTTTTGAGGGTGTTTTTGTTTGGGTTTTTTTTTTTTTCTTTTTCCAATTCAGTTTTAAGAATGATTCGTTTTATTTCTTGAAAGGGAAGGAAAATATTCTGCTTCATTCCTGTTAGCCTACACCTGTAACAGGGCAACGTGTGTGCAGACGTGTGTGTGTTCTGGCTGTCACAAGTGCTGCATTAGCCAATTAGATCTGATATTGGATGTAATACTGATGGGTAATAGGGGTAAAACTCGCCATTTAAATGACAATTAAGTACCAACGCAGTGGTTTTTAGGATTTCAGGAGCTGAAGATGTGAATGCTTGGTGGAACTGCTTCTTCTTGCTCATGGGTTGCTTTTGAACTCTCATGGAAAACTGCTAAGGGCAGAGCTTGTGTCAGTGTGGAAAGGAGGATTCAGATACACAGAAATACCGTGAGCAGCCTGAGGTTTTGCTCGGTGCCACGATTTCAGTGTCACGCTGTTGAAGAGGGGTGCTGCTGCTGCCTGCCTCCTGCTGAAGTGGTTGCAGCTTTCTGTAGCTTCCAATGAAAGCTGCACCAAGATCCAGCTATTCTGGAAGCTGTGCTCATAGTCAGCCCCATGGTTTGATTTGGTTCTGAATTATTTTTTGCCTCAGATAAACTTGGAGGATGCTGTTGGGAGTGTGGCTGTGCTGCTGGTAACCCTGAGGTTGGTGACAATGACTTCAGCACATCCGAAGGACTGGGATGCTGGCAGTGCATTTCATCAGCATGTGCAGTGACCAGTGAGAACCAGTACCCCATCAGCAGCCAGCAGCAGGAGCTGCATCCCATCCATCCTTAGGGCTGGGAGAGCCGGGGTGCTGGGAGCGGGGAGCAGTCGCAGCCTTTCCCTGGGACACGGAGCAGTGCAGCGGGGCCGTGCTCTCCCTGCCCTCCCTGCTTTGCTGTCTTCCCTCTCTGCTTCCCAAGGGGGAGGCAGATGAGCTGTGCCCCTGCCCCTGTGCCTTGTCCCAGCCCTCTGCCCGCACGGGCCGACAGCTCCCTTGGGGAACACCTCTCTTGGCAGTGGGAGAAGAGCTGCCCTTCCTTCCTCTTGCATATCTCTTGGGTTTGGGTTTGTTTGCCACCTCAGTTAAAGACCCTGGTGTATATAGTATAAATGGAGTATAATTAAAAGTTATTTTGATTGTTGGGCTTTGGGTTTTTTTTTTTTTAGTGACATATGTAAAATGTTGATGCCAATGGTTGACTTGGATACGTTTTGGCAAGAAAAGTATTAATGAGCCACATTCAGTTCTTTAAATGCAGTGAAGAAGTGTATGAGACCTGTGTTCATGGGAGGTTGCTCTGTTCAGGGTAAATCTGATGTGATTACTGTGCAAACATATACTGGCTTTTCAGATTCCAATCCTGAGTTACTGATCTGCAGAAGTCACATCAAACGTTTTTAAATCCAACTGCAAAATGGAAGTTGTGTGGTTTGCAACTTTTCATCAACCTGAAAAGTACAAGCTTTAATTAAAGCAAAGTATACTCATACACGTTAATAATGGTGTGGTCAAAATATTTATTGAAAAGAAAAGTTAAAATATTTTAAATGTTGCACCTGCTATTTTATCTTAAAGCACATTGTTCACACCTAACTGCCAGTGCCATTATCAAGTCAGTTTTATAAATGTACATTTCTTCAAACTAAAAAGTGCATAATTAAAAGTATTATGTTACTGCCATATAGTGATATAAAACATTTTATAATTGCCAATTCATTGTAACTATTATTTATTTAAAAGTGAATTGTAAGAATGCTTTCTGATCAAATGAACCAGAGTTGTTTTAAAACCATTCCCGTTAGCTTGTTTCTAATGTAGCATAAGCAATGTCCTTGGGTTTGTTTAGAATAATTTTGCCAGTAGGTGACCAATTCTAACCCTTTTTCCTCTGGTTTAGTCCTTTACCCGTTTTAAAGACGATTTACAAAACTTTAGTTTTTTGTATGCTAACCTCTGTTAATTAAAATGTTTATAAATTTTATTTTTACCAAAGAGATGCAATTCATTATGACAAAATATTGCAGAATAAACTTTGTTTTATAACATTTGTGACTTTTCTGCCCACATTTTTCATTCAGATGATCAAAGGGGCTTTTCTAAAATAAACAGCATTGCAAACAGAAAGCGCTGTGTTCTCTCTTTGTCTGCAGACCCTGCCTCTGGTCTCAGATGGTGCTGAGCATTCCACCTTCCCATTTAAACTTCTTCCAGCAGACTGGACTAGTGCAAAAAGCCCAATGTGTGTGATTCATTGTGGGTTGGTTAAGATGTCTGAGTGTGTCTGGAAGTCATCTGTGAAATGCCCATCAGTCCACAGCAGGATTTGCTTACAGTCACATCCATCCATAGCTGGCCCCTGATGTTTGAAGAGCATCTAATTAAGGTTTCACCCTTTAACCTGGAACCTAGGGAATATTTTGACATCTTGGAAACTGCTGAAAACGCTACTGGCCTAACTTCTGCCCCGCTGTGCAAAGCAGTTGTTTAAGCAGAAAGAGCTTGAATCTTTTGCTGATGAAATAACTGTGATTATTTGCTGTTCTGTGCTGTTCTGTATTGCTGTGGCCAAGTTACTTGGATGAGACTCAAAGATCAACAGCCTAGTACAGGACAGGTAATTTAAAAAGTGGGTCCCTGGATAAAGCAGCATAGGTCTTGTTTGGGTTTTGTTTTTTGGTTTTTTTTTCAGTGTTTACTTTCTCTAGATGATGATTTATGATGTCTGTTGGTTCTTTATACAGAAGGCCTTATGGAAAGCACACAGGTAGGAAAAAATCCTCTTAACTAGCAGAAATTATGTTCCCCATCCCATTTTATACCTCAGCTTGATGCTCCTGGGCCAGCTTTTCTCTCAAATGCACACACGTGGTGTGTGCCCTTCCAGTGCCTGAGAGGCAGAAGCACCAGAGGAGGAAAACAAGATGTGACATGATGTTTATCTCTATTAAAAGCAGACTTTGGTCCATCTCTTGTATTTTTATTTGTTTAACCCACTGGTATTACTGAGTGAAGCTTGCTCTCTAGGATCTGATGACAATAGAACCTTCTCAGTACTTCAGGTGATAACAGTAGGTGATAACAGAGACTTGTTTTATTGCTGTATCTGACAAAATTAAATCACATTACGGAATATATGTGCACTATTAATATATTTGATTTAGTGATCATCTTAATAGGCTAATAAGAGAACAACTGCACTAATTAGTTTGGACAAAATCACAGCCATGTATCATATGTTAATGATACCTTTCTAATTGTTACTCACTATATTCTGAGAACCTTGAGCTTGTTGTTAAATTTCCCAGGAGTGTTTTCCTCTGTTATGACTTTGCTGGAAATTATCCTCTGTATACCACAACTCTCAAAATAAAGCATTAACTGCAGCAATTATGCACTCACACCAGCTGTATTTTAAGGACAGTTGTTGAAGAAATACCTAATAGATTAGATATATTTGGAAAAAATGGTTGTTTAAATTTGACAGACTGTGGTTATTTCACATGTTTTGAGGTTACAGGTAGCTGTAAATGTTCTTACTTTGAGTAGTCTGAGTGAATGCATGTAGCTTAGGGAGAATTGCATAGTAGTCCAGCAGTGCTGTTGCTGTGAACTTTCCCAGCATATTTAGCCATAAAAATCTTCCCTGTTTTTACCCATGAGGGTGGTTCTTGCATCTGGGAAGGCCAAGCAGTATCACCTCTGCTTGAATTTTCAGTCTTCAGATCGGTTGGGGTTTTTTCCTCCCCTTTCCTCCAGAAGGCTCCCCTGAAAGCTGCCTGCTCTTACTGTTGTAAACTCCTCAGAGCCAACATAAAACTGCCACCTACCCTCTGCCAGGGTTCATTTAAACAGCTCTTCGTTAAACAGGGGCCTGTTTATTTTCCTATTGCATCAGCACAAAAGCAATCATTTCCCTCCTTAGACCCTTGACTTGTTAAACAAACCAGAATTATTTGTTTTCCGTTTGGAAGACATGATCTTCATTCCTCCTAACCACTTCTCTGTACCTCGTTTCCAGACTGAAGTCAGCCTGCTGGCACGTGTGTGAGAAGAGTGAAAGCCACTCTTCTAAAATGCTTTTTTTTTTTTTTGAAACCTGGCCTTAATATTTCCCTGCTTTTGCAGCACTTTTGCCTGCATGGCCTTCACCTGCTCACGTGCAGTTGACTAATCCTGTTATCAACTAGTAGATCCCTATCTTTGTTCTCCTCCATCGCTGCCAAATGGTGAGGCCCCAGTCAGCAGGAAATTTGGTGGTTCACGACCTGCAAGTTGATGTAATGAGATCTGTCATGATCGTTGTGATCCCTCCTGGTGATATTCCTGCTCACCAGGAGCAACTTTTTGGCACAGCCTGCCCAAAATAAAGAAAGAAGGACGTGTCTCTGCTCTTTCAGTGTTCAGAGAAGGACATCCAGTGTCCTAAATCTAGGTTTGTCTACCTGAGTGTTGCTTTTATGCTGGTTTCCACAATCTCCATTTCCTTGATATCTTGACTCTCCAGGCCCTAATGGGCAGCGTAATAGGTTGGACTGTATTCCAAATTTCTGAGAACCTTGAGCTGAGGTTCTGATAGCAGAGGTGGTATCAGAAGGTGCTGATAGCACCTCAGAGGTGCTATCCAGAGGTGCTGATAGCAATTCAGAATCTGGGTGTTTTCATATTTAGAAATGCAAGATGGTTCCTATCAGACTAACCTCAGATGCTCTGATGTGCTTACGTGTTTTGGAGTTTGCCAGGCAGGTGTTCAGAAAAATCTCTGTAAGTGCCTGTACCAACCTTAACACAGCATTGCTTTGAAAAACAGATTTTGTGCCTCAAGGGCTTTTTTTTTTTTTTTTAATTTAATTTGGTATCTTGATTCCTTACTAAAATCCAGTAGGTTCTCAGTTTTTACAAGTGCTAAAATTAGCTCAGCAAACTGAATTATCGGTTATTTTCAGTAAGGGTACATTTTATTCTCTCTCACTGGCTTTGGAGGTTTCCATGCTCTGAATGCAGCCAGGCCTCCACAAATAGCAGGCATTTTGCTTTTCTTTTGGCTCTGAGTAATTTAAAAGACGAAGACTCCACCTGTTGAGTTTGGCTGTGATGTGCTGGCCGACACGTCCCGCTGTTCTGCGCAGGCTCTTCCCGGGGCTCAGGTGAGGTGCGGGCAGAGCTGAGCCTTTCCAAAAGAGAAGATGTTTCCTTCAATCTCTGGGTATTAACTCGGGTGCAGTCGTGTTGGCTGCTACCTTAAAATATGATGTCACCTTGCCCCAATCACAGCCCATTTTCTGTGAGCGTGATGTGAACTCCCCAGAGAAGCATCCTCTGAGTGACAGCAGCATCCCGTGCGGCCGTTGCTAAGCGACAAGATTCGGCTTTCAGCAGGATCTAATTTTAAAGTATTTAACCCTAGATCTGTCAAGGTTCATTATTTCCAGTGTGCTGGTTAATCCCTACTTGTTGGTGCCCAACTTCACAAATGCCCTGCTCCTCGCAGTGGTGCTGTTTGATTTATCACAGATAACATCTCAGAACGACGAGAAGCAAAAACGCCCCAGGTAGAGCTCGATACCAAATTTCATTTTAGCTCTGATCTATACACAGGAATATGGGACACAATTAGAGGTGGAAATCCTGCATTGTTGTTCTGGGAATCTTCCTTTCTTTGCTGGCTTGTGCAAGTGGCTCACCCCTTCTCTCCTTCTAAGGAATGCTGGATTTCAAGTTGAATGAGTGCTGGTGGCAATAACAATTAAGTTTCAGTTTTTAGTAATATTATGTGTCCTTTTGTTTCTTGCTGTATTTCATCTAGGCTAAGAAGCTTGTCATCTTACCTAATGGCATTCAAAAAAAATTCTGTAATTTTGAAATTTAAGGGAGTTTTAATACTGGAAAACTTTAATTCTTTTAAATGATTACAGATATTAAGTTTTACAGAGATTTTTTTTTTTTTTTTTTTTTTTTTTTTTTTTGTGGGGGTTTGGTGTGGTTTGTTTTTAATAGTTATCTGCATTTCATTTATTTCTAAAATGTAGAGGACTGGAAAGCTACTCAGGTATTTTACAAAAAAAAAAATTAAAAATTTCTGACCAGCTGTGTCACTCTTTGATTAATTACTACACATCCCTGTAAGTGCACTCAAGTTCACTGCTACCTTCTTAATGTGATATCTGATTCAGCTGAGATAATGCTGCTGTAACTGGTCAGTATCATAACAACAACAACAAAAGAAAAAACACTGAGAACTGCACAAGCCCTTCCTCCCCCCAAATGCAGTAAAATTAAAAAAAAATAGATTATTCATATGTAAAACGCTAATATAGTTCATCTCAGCCTTATAATCCTGCCTAGGATTCTTCCTCCTCCTGTTGTTAGGGTTTGAAACTGACACCACGTTGCTCCTCATGCTGTCTCTCCTTCCAATTCCACACTAATCCACAAAGACAAACCTGGCCCTGCCAAGGTACTTTTTTCAGCAGTCGATTTGATTGGGATGCTCTTTTAATTCCACAGCTCCAAGTTCCCATTCCCATCGCTGGGCTCGTGCTGCCCAAAACCTGTTGATGGCTTTCTCCTCCTGTGTGGTGTGCTGTGCCTTCTCCCTGTGCTGTCAGCGAGGAGCCCTGCCCCACATCTCCTCCATCCCCCTCTTCTTTTGCATCCCAGTCTTTACACATCAAAGACCTGGCTTTAGCTCATTCCGAAAGTCCAAATTATTCCCAGAGGCACCACAATCCTTTTAAAATTAGTAATAAAAAATAGATCATGAACAGGAATAGTTCTGACCAAAATGTTCCCTAAACTCCTGGTAGATCTCCTGGCTCTCTCCTTTCTCTCTGCTCACGTGTCTGTCTCTGGAGAGAAGACAAACCCATGACATCTTGGCTCTGGATGTTCCTTGCATGGGTAAGTCAGGACTTCTTCCCAAGGCTTGCAGATCTGCATCACAACTGGGGTACATGAGAGAGCATCCATTTCTCACTCCATAATCTTCCCAATGCTCCTCCTCCATTATTTCTTTCTCTATGAAATCAGGCAATTTCTCTCCTGGGATTTAATGCAGATGGCTTTTATTTTTCTTTCACCAGCAAACGTGCAAGACTCTGGAATCTCAGTGTGGGCATTTCTAGCCAGGCTGAGGTTTCTCAGCTATGGCCCCTGCAAGTGTGAAGAAAAGCAAGAAACAAGGCTGTAGAAGATGTACAGACCTTCAACAAAAGATGGCAGAGCTAGGGAAGAGGTTTCATTTCTCTGGAGAGGGGGAATTCCACATTCAAAAAAAAAAACAAAAAAACCCAAAAAGTAAACCAGGAACTTTTGGAGCTGTTACTAAGTTCTGCTGGTTTCTGGAGCGAGTATCAGTAAGGATTTGCTGTGGAGGGGCAGCAGTTCCTGCTGTTGCACACGGGGCTGGTATGTGTTGTACCCACGTGGAATGTGAGCTGCAAAGTTCAGCTCTGACTTATCACAGGCAGCTGCCTGCTCAGTTTTTCCACCTTCTCGTCCTCAGCAATTTCTTTCTGTACAAAGGCACCGCTCTCCTGGCCGTGCACACACCCTATAGATGACTCAAGCTGTTTAACCTATGGGCTGGGAAGGGACATATGAGAAAGAGAGAGAGAGACTTGTTCTCACTTCTATTTTTAAATGCTATGGAAACACTGAAATTACTATAATGAATAACAATTAAACTGGTCTGTGAGGTGCATTATCTGTACATACACATACACTTTTTTTTTTTGTTTTTTTACTACTACTTGCCTTTTTTTTTTATCAGAGCAATCAGGTTTTGACGAGGTGAAAGGTTATTCTTAACAAGCAGTCTGTTCCAGTCACCATGAGAAATAACGAGCGTTCATTGTGAGCACACATCCTGCTGTTCAGACTTGCCGTTGCTACGATAACAGAAACAAAACACTGGTTTTGGGTGTTTGCAGCTTCCGAGGATGTGGTTTATTTGCTGCCTGTGATAGTCTGATGACTGAAGATGGCTCTCTTCCAATCATTTTTGAATTTTCTTCTGTCTCTTAGAAACCCTTTTGTTGTGAGTACTTTTGAGGACATAAGTGATGACAATGAAGTTTATTTTCCCAAAGCACAGAAGACATCCTGGATAATCTGAAATGTTTTCTTTGTTTATTTCTTTACCTGCACCTATTCCCAGGCTCTGTGAGTACAGGTTCTGACTAATCAGACAGAGGGGAAAGACACCGTTTGAGCAGGAAGGGAGGAGAAATTAGCTTGAAAACAGGATGATTTTGAAACAAGCACTGTAATTCTTAAATAAATTAGTTGTCTTGAGACAGCACCTAGAATTCAACACCCATTGTACCAGCTGCTGAGCACAGACACAAGGGAAGGACAGCCTCTGTTACACTGTCTATGGAAACAAAAATGCCATGAGTGTTGGGAACGATTCCTTTGCTCCACACGTCACCGTTGAGCTTGCACGAAGCTCCGCTGCCATAACCTGTACTTATTCCTGTGGGTGTGCTACAGAAGGCTGGATTTTGGGGGGGGTCCTGTGGCAACCACCCCACCCCACTTGGCATTCCACTGCCACGAGCTCTCTCACTCCAAACTTCTGACAAGAGGAGCAGGCCCTTGCAGTTACTGAGTCAGTGCAGTGGAAGCCTCGCGACACCGCGCTGCCGTGACGCCGAAACAGAGATTTTTGGAGTTAAGTTAACAAAATGAATTAAGCATTTATAATTTAGCTTGTAGAGGTATGCATTGAATTTTAACCTTTTACTTAAGAAACCTCTGCCTGGTACAAAGGGCATGAGAAAATGCAAAATCCTGAAGCTTCTTGCGTAAAGAACAATACCAGAGGAGGCAAAGAACCCAGATAAAGAAGCTCCTCTGTCTCCAAGCCTATCAAGACTGACAGACGTACTCAGATAAGCACCAAAGGACCAAAAGCACACGCGCAGAGGGGAAAAGTTTAAAAGTTCAGCCATGAGGAAGACCACGATCTTCAGCCTCAGGACCACCAGAGACTCCCGTGTGACCACCACAGCAAACCAGGCGTGCCCAGAAGGGTGTGGACTCATTTAGCATGAGAGGCGAGGACAGGGGTTGAATATGCATGGCAAAGTTGTGCAATGTATTGCAGATGGAACATCTTTGGGAATAAAGGGTCAGACTGAGGCTCGGGGCACAAGTTTTGGAGAGTTATCTCTCACTTGTGTTGGGTGCTGACACACACACCCACTTCATAACTACCCCAGGGTGTGGAGTCGATTTATTTATTTATTCTGTGTATCGCTTCAACGCGTCCCTGGCTGCAGTGCTGGGACAACCTTGCTCTCCAGGGAGAGGTGAGAATTAAGGATGTGCTTGCAAGGAAACAGAACAATGAAGACGTTTATTTTGCACAGCTGACGTTTGGGGAAGTAGCGCTCGCAGCTGCCACGGCAAATCAAAAGGATGAATCTGAGAATTTCCTGCGAGAGGCTGAAAAAAGCCTCAACCAGCAAACAAGCTAACTTTTGTCACCTGTGTTTTCAGGGAAATTTGCTTAAGCTGTCTGCCAAGAGCCACCATGGGATAATTGATAAATTACAACTTTGTATGTTCCTGGCTTTATAGGGGACTCTGGGATCTGTGAGAAACTGGGCAAGAGACAGTGCCACTTCAAAGCACAAGAGGCTGGCCTGACTCTTAAATACACTGAAGTAGGGCTGTTCTGATGAGCCTAAAAATCCTGCAGCCAGCTCTCAGCCTTAAAGCAGTAAAAGCACCCAGTTTTATTTGCTCCCTTCACTTGTTCCAAGCAACTGGCATTGCCTCTCTATGGGTCTCCACTTGGGTCTTGCCACTCTGGGTGGGTGCAGGTGAATAAATTCTGTGCTCTTCCACTTCGAGTGCTTGCTGCCCAGTCAGTGGGGAAGCAATTCATCCTGCCACAACCAGGCACTGTCATTCCCTGAGCTCTGTCTCCCAGCTTTCAGCTGTGAAATCCCTCTGCCAGCATTCACTGCACCTGAGACAAGGGGAGAACTGCATCACAAAAGCAGCTTTGGAGGCAGCACAAACTCGGGAGTACTTGTAAAGCGTGCTCAAAGTATTTCAGTGTAGCATTTCAAAGAAAGACACATCCTAGAAAATGCAAACTTAAAAGTATGGGTTGGAGTCAAATGTAAAAACTTTAAATAATTTTCCTATGCGAAATTTACTGCACTGACATATAAGGATATACCACGGAAGGTGTGCTGCTCTTAACCCTGATCTGCAGCAGTTGTAAACCCCATTTGCTTCGCTAGAAAACTTCTGTAGGGCGTGCAAAATGGAGTGGAAAGAGAAGTGTATCTGCTCTAATAGTAAAAAACCAGAGCTTCCTTATTTCTTATTCCAGGATTGCTGTTTAAGCTCTTCTAGTCAAGCAGAACAGCAGCGTTTGGATGAATGATGACAATGTGTGTTTTGCCTATCTCCCCTTTTACACTTCCTAAAAATGCACAGTGCTGTTGTTGTGTCCTCCAACATTAAGACTTCCCGTGGAGACACAAACATGTTTGCTAATCTGGCCCCCGTGTCATGTTTAGGGCTTGCCAACTTCACTACTGTGATAAGCAAAAGAACAGCACACACACACACACCACCAAAGCCTCAAGACTAAGGAAGAAATTAGCTTCCATTGTGGGCACCTTCTGTCCACTCCCACTTAAAGGGGAACAAAAGACAAAAGGAGGTACCAAAACGATGATTTATCACCTCTAGCAGTACCCACTACTAGGGAACAGCTCTGAAGACACCGTGCTGAAATCAAGTGGAAAAAAATGATACCATGGAAACGGAACAAAATTAATAATTTGCTGCTACATCTCTGCCCTAGACCAGGAAGGCCTTAACCTGCAAATCGCCAGATGCTCAGCATATCCTGGTGAAGTCTCACCACATTTTTGCCTTATTACTCTGTTCCTCACACATCTGTTTCCAGTCATGCTCAGAAACAAAATTCTGCATTGGCTGAGTACCTGGCAGGACCAAATACACCTTTCACGATGTTTTCAGTTTCTGCTTGAATTCAGAAATGTTTACATGCATTGATGAGATCCCTGTGGATTTCTTCTCTCTCGGGGTTCCTATAGGTCGGGGTGACCCCAAGAGAGATCCAAAAACAGTCTTGGCTTCCCCAGCCCGAACGCAGCCGAAGCAGGAGTCTGGAATGATTCCGATTGTGTTTTCAAGGTTGTTTATTTCTTCTTATCTGAAATATTTTCTCTCTGACCTGCCGAGCTCTGGCGAGCAAGGAGGCCATAACATTCTGCGTGCCCCCTCGGGAGGTGTTTACCTTTTATATCAAAAGTTATGTACATTATGTTTACAATTTGTTACCAATACCTAACATTTCTGTTGGACAGTGTGCCCCTACATTAAACCAACAGAAAAGTGTCACCATCACAGCAAGGCATGGAGGGCAAGAACAAGAAGGTCAGGACGTGCCCAAATCCCTCCATCTTGTCCCCTGAACCCCTTATCTTAAAACCCTGAAATTCTATTTTTCCACCCCGTGTTAGTTTAAATATCACACTCCTAAAACCCTTGTGGCTTGTGATTCCTCATACGGAGTTGGCTGCTTTTTCCACGGGCTAAAATGGAAGGCACAGATGTTTCTGATTTCATGCCAGGGTCTCTCAGACCCCTTGCAGGGTCTCGAGACAGCCAGGGGGATGTCCTGGACTCCGACAGATCCCCTCTCAGTGATGCCCCAGACTGTGGAATTCCAGTTTTGGCACTGAGAGAGCATTGCACGACCCGGCATCTCCCCTTGCTCTCCTTCACTGCGTGAAAAACGCCAAGCGCCTGGTTTTGAAAATTTTAAAAGTTTGTTAGTAATAAAATAGTTATAGAAATAGTAATAAAAATGATGATTAGGACACTAGGAGACACTAAAAAGCAAAGAGTTACGGATGTCTGGATG
This sequence comes from Vidua macroura, assembly GCF_024509145.1. Taxonomy (NCBI): domain Eukaryota; kingdom Metazoa; phylum Chordata; class Aves; order Passeriformes; family Viduidae; genus Vidua; species Vidua macroura. The sequence goes on along the minus strand of NC_071573.1, from coordinate 2,738,097 downwards.
TTTTTTGGGCGCTGAGCTGCCACAACCATGCCTTGTAAAAAAGGAATAACCCTTAAAAGCAACAGTATGAGATTCATACATCTCATACATGGTGCATAAATTCCTTGCAAATTAAGAATTTGTCTGGTTTTTGCCAACTTCTTCCCCTTAATCCTGCTGGTTCCATGGAGATGGAGAGGTGGAAGGATGTTTGTCTTTTCTGATAAGGAGGCTGTAACTCTTCAGGTTTCCTGTCGCTGTTATCTCTGTGTGAAGCGTTTCTTGATTATCTTATCCCTTTCTTGAGCTAGTAAAAAAATATCTTACATCCCAGAGTTTCTATTTTAACATTGTGCTGTAACCTAAAACTATACTTAACACACTACGTAAACAGGATTAATACAGTATTACAAAATAACCCTCCACAATGCGTATAGTATTCAATTTAATATTTGCAAAGAGCCAATCACAGAATACGCATTTTTCACAGCTGGGATATCATGGACACGCTCAGTGTCTCCTTCAGTCAGGGCTGGAGGCTGCAGGGAGAGCCAGGGCCGGCACTGACACCCACTGGAGCTGGGGGAAGTGACGGAACCGCCTTTTGTTCCACCGGCTGCCCTGTGGGCCCGCGACTCTCCGCGCCTGCCTCAGTTTCCCTGCGTATCGCGAGTCCCGGGGCTCCCCCTGGCGACAGCGCTGCCCGGGCGGGGGCCGCGGGGCCGGCGCGGGCACGGTGCCCAGGCAGGGACGGCGCCAGGGCATCACTCGCCGCCCCCGCCATGGCGATTATCGCGATATGAGCCCATATCGCTTCGCGGGCGAAGCTTTTTGGGCGTGGCGGCGCCCCGTAGCCCGCGCGCGCGGCCCCGCAGCCGTCGCCGTGGCAACGGGCGCCTCGCCTGTGTCACGTGATCGGGACCGCCCCCCGCGGCCACGCCCCCTCCCGCCGCCATCTTGGAAGTTGCGTCAAGATGGTGGCGCCGGCGGCCCAAAGGCTCCGCCCCCTCCGCCTCGCGCGCGGCGCGGCTACGTCACCGCGTTCCCGCCGCCCCGAACCCGGAAGTGCGTCTTGGCGTTCGCGGGCGTGCGGGGCCGGCGGGAGCGCGCGAGCCCGGCCGAGCAGAGCCGAGCAGAGCCGAGCCCGGCCGAGCAGAGCCGAACCGAGCAGCGCCGAGCAGAGCCGAGCCCGGCCGAGCAGAGCCGAACCGAGCAGCGCCGAGCAGAGCCGAGCCCGGCCGAGCAGAGCCGAGCAGAGCCGAGCCCGGCCGAGCAGAGCCGAACCGAGCAGCGCCGAGCAGAGCCGAGCCCGGCCGAGCAGAGCCGAGCGCGGCCGAGCCGAGCCGGGCCGAGCCGAGCCGAGCCGAGCCCGGCCGAGCCGGCGGGGCGGAGATGGCGGCGGCGGAGCTGCAGGGGAAGTACCAGAAGCTGGCCCAGGAGTACTCCAAGGTACCGGGCACCCGCGCCCGTTCCCGCGGGGCCCGCGTCCCGGCGCCGCTTTCCGCGTGCCTCCTCCGGGGGTGAGGCGGGGGCGGGTTTGCAGGTGGGGAGGCAGAGCGGCCTCGTCGCGCGGGGCCGCGGTTCTGTCCGCTGTGCCGAGCCCTGAGGGCTGGGTCGTGCAGCTCGGCCGTGCCAGCTCGCTCCGGCCGGCGGGCGCGGGAGCTCGGCGGTGTCGGTGGCGCTTGCAGCGGCTCGGAAGCGAGCAGGACGCTGGCTTCCACCCCTGCCTCCTGTCTGGCCCCCTTCTTCTGCCCTAGGTGACTCTGCATCCTGTTCCTGGTGCGCCGGCTTTGCAGAGATGTGTAGCCCGTAGTGGGGAATGCCTTTCCTTTCCAGGGTGCCTGAGATGACTTCTAAAATAGTGGAGCCTTGCTTAGTACAGAGCCCTTCGTTCTTTCTTCTTCGCTGAAAGCAAGAGGAGGCTTGGTCTCGAGTGGCAGAGTGCTTCAGCAGCCTTGGGGAAGACAGGCAGCGCTTTGGTTTTGTGCAGCCCCACATCAGCACCCGGCACTTGTCTGTATTTGACACTCCTCCCAGCTTACAGAACCATGTCTCTTCTGCTTGGAACCGTTATAAAAACACCACGTGTAGCATCTAAATAGTTTACAGATAGGTACCCTTTTAATGCTTCCACAAGATAGTTTTAAGAACACTTAATTTACTTTGCAGCTTCTGACCATCGCATCTAAATAGTTTACAGATAGATACCTTTTTAATGCTTCCAGAAGATAGTTTTAAGAACACTTAATTTACTTTGCAGCTTCTGACCATCGCATCTAAATAGTTTACAGATAGGTACCCTTTTAATGCTTCCACAAGATAGTTTTTAGAACACTTAATTTGGGTATTAGGTCAAGAATTCACATGTCTTGTTTTATACAGAGGCTCTGCTATTCCTTGGAGATCAGTCGTGGCTGAGGATGAGATAATGGAGGGGTTTTGGTGCTTGATTCCTGAATGAGCATTGGAAATGTGGACTTCTGACTATGGCATCTAAATAGTTAACAGATACCCATTTAATGCTTCCACAAGATAGTTTTAAGAACATTTAGTTTACTTTGCATCTTCTGACTATAGCACCTAAATAGTTAACAGATACCGATTTAATGCTTCCACAAGATAGTTTTAAGAACATTTAATTTACTTTGCAGCTTCTGACTATAGCATCTATATACTTCTGATTATAGTATCTAAATAGTTTACAGATAGGTACCCTTTTAATGCTTCCAGAAGATAGTTTTAAGAACATTTAATTTACTTTGCAGCTTCATAGGTCACAGAATTCACATGTCTTGTTTTATACAGAGGCTCTGCTATTCCTTGGAGATCAGTCGTGGCTGAGGATAAGATAATGGAGGGGTTTTGGTGCTTGATTCCTGAATGAGCATTGGAAATGTGGACTTCTGACTGTAGCTTCCAAAAGTTCCAGCTGCTGGATTCTTTCTTTTAATATCATGGTGTCCAGAAGCTTTATTTGAGCTTCGTCGTGCACTTGTCAGCCTGTGGCATTTCCCTTCTCCTTTGCTGGAACTGTTTTTTTTCATCTCATCCCATTTCTCGTGCAGAGCAGCTCATTGTGGCACTCCCCTTTGCAGAACCCTCTCTTCTCTTTGTTGTTGCGTGCAGGTGGAAATGCAGAGTAGCCCTGGAGTAGCCTGCTCACTCAGTGGTGCTCTGAGAGAGAGGTGGACGAGAGTTTGACACACACAAGCAGTGCTGGGGGAAGTCCCTGCCAAAGGATTGCTTTTCCTCTTGGTTCACAGACGAGTCCAGAAGAAGGATGAGGAGAAGAAGAGACTCTGAAAACACACAAGTCGCAGGAGTTCTGGCTCTCTCATGAAGGAATAGTCAAAGCAGCCTGTGTGGGTCACACTTCAGCTGGGGTCTGTGGGTGCAGCAGGAGCTGCTTTCATTCTCTGCACCTGGCACGTTCCTGCAGTGGCACAGAGACAGGTGTGGGAAACTACTGCACTGCTCCTTCTTGCTAGGGAAGCCCTGTGCTTGGAAGTTTTTCTGTGGTGCACTGGGAAGTTTCTTGTCCTGCCTTTGTGATGCCTGAGAGGCACAGTGGGAACACTGCAGGGGAAACAGCTGTGCTTAGCAGTGACTTCTGACCTTTCAAATGCACTCAGTCACCACACTGAAACAATGAGCCACTGCTGTTTTACACTGAATCTTGCCTTTTATGCACCTGCCAGATACCTCTACAAACCCTTTTAATTTATATCTGCAACAGCTGGACTCACACATGTCAAATGAATGCAAACTGCCTTTGAAGAAACCAGGATTCAAGCAATTTTCAAGGAATGGGAAGATGGAACTGTCAGTATCCTCATTGCTGCAGGGTAGAGGTACTCTGTGAGGTGACTGGGAAATAGATTTCTTGAGTATCACTTTTCACTGCAGTGATTTTAGCTCAGATTTTGGGTCCTGCATAAGTAAGGCCTCCTTGTATGCTTTTTATGCCTTTTTGTGTCAGTCTGTTCTCTCTGGATCATCTGCTGCCACTGGTAATAAGTAATTTTGCTTTAAACTCCTCTTGAATTGATACAGACTATGACTTTGTGAGTCCTGCTTATGCTCCAGAACTGGTTATAATCAGTTTTGTGAAGAAGAGGGGAGAGACAGAAATAGCCCTGAATATGACCAAGAACTTCACTAATCAAGGAAGAGGCTGCAGCTTTTCCATATTTGTTCCTAGTTCTTCAGATCGTAGCTATATTTAAGTAACTGGTCTTCAAGGTTATTTATTGAGTAAGAATTCTGTTCTATTTGACCAAAATGTACTTCTTGTTCCTTGGCAAGTCAGGATATGAATTGGATGCTTTTTTCACCCTGATACCACTGCTATCTCCCTGAAGAGAATACTTGAAAAAGCATTCACACTTGGCATTCACTCTCCTGAGAGAATGTGATGCTTTCTGCACTTTCTCATGAATGGCTTCTATTCATTCTGTTGTCTTGCATAGTTACTGGCATCTCTTGTTTTTCAGCTTCGTGCTCAGAACCAAGTCCTGAAAAAAGGAGTTGTAGATGAGCAAGCAAACTCTGCCTCACTGAAGGTAATCTCTAAAAACTGCTCATGTCAGGTGTATACTAAGCTGTGACAAAATAAGAATCTAGGGGTACTTTTTACTAAAAAGTAATTTGAATAAAAGAAAGAAGAGGGAACTTGATTTCAGTAAAAGAATTTCTGTTTTGCAGCTGGCCTGTTGTTCTCTGTAAATGCTGAGTTTGTAAAAGGGGAAGGTTGATTCATGATGATTACAGAATTAAATAGCTATTTGGGTATTGGGTATGATCTGTGGTCAGCTCAAGGAAGTGAAATACATTTTTTTTTTAGTTTAGAAACGATACTTTCTGTCTCTTCAGTATTAAGAAGTGAAGCAATTTTTCAATTTGTTCTTGTTTTTAATGTGTAAAAATAAACGTGAAGATTTAATTTTTTTTTTTTTTTTGTCATTCAGGAACAACTGAAGATGAAGGATCAGTCACTGAGGAAACTGCAACAAGAAATGGACAGCTTGACCTTTCGAAATCAGCAGCTTGCCAAGCGGGTGGAGCTACTTCAAGATGAGCTTGCATTAAGTGAAGCTCGGGGCAAAAAGAACAAGGTATGTGCTGAAGGCACAAAAGACTGGCTTAGCAGATGTCTGCTCCTCACCTGTCAAAGCCTTGTCCTGATCTTTAGCAGCAGGTATTTTGTGTCAAGGGTTGAGCTGAATGTTCTTGTCAGAACTTGTGTTATTTTACCTGATGTTAGTGAAAATGCCCATAAAACAGGTATTGGTATATATCGAATACATGCTGTGTAGTTCTGTACTCTTCTAGTCTGTCATTGCTGGTTTTTTTAATGGATATTTATTAAGTGTTCAAATAACTGGGAAATACTTTGCAGCTCTGTGATTGGTCATCTGCTCTGCAGAAAGCTGATCCCTCCTCATTTCTCATCCCCACCTCTTTGCTTTGTAATTTTGATGTTGGTAGTTAACCCTGTGATCATAGCTTTTCTATGTGAATCTTGTCAAATGCTTTGAAATCTAAATTTTGAGCTTGTATTCTTTATGTTATTTCAAAATAACAGAATGATTTCAACACTGTGATCTTTTTCTGCCAGAATGCTTGCTGATTAAACCTAGTGATGTCATATTCTAACTGTGCCTTCTGTAGGTAGCATCACAATTCCAGGGGTGGTGTGTGCTTGGTCTTCAGTAATTCTCAAGCATCTCTTGCTGCTTTCCTCGTGAGGAAACCCCTCTTAATTACTGCTGTCATTTCTTTTTGGTGCTGTCTTTTCTCAATGTGCTGTAGTTACCAAGACTGGCTTTAAAGAAATCATTCAGTTGATTAGTCATATGATCATCTTCCTTACTTTTCCCCTAAACTCTTGCCCATTTTTCTGCTGTCCAATTTCTTGACAAGCATAGTGCTTCTGACTGCATTATACATGAGCCACAACAGATCAATCTTTCAAATACAGTTTGACCCTTCTGTTCTTTTATTTCAAATTGTGTAAGTTACTGTTTTGCTAGCTGTGTTTGCAAATTTTGAAGGACGTCAGCCTGTCTTTAGTAGCTTTGCAAACAGTTTCCACTGAGTTTCTTTCCTGTTCATCTCTCAAAATGCACAGCTTTAGTTCCCTGATCTGTGTTAGAGTGCAATCCTTTTAGAAGGAGCAGAACATGTGCCCATATCTCAGGTGGAGTTCACAGGCTGGCATCAAATACAGAGGTGACTTATCTGCCCTGCATATCCCAAGTGCTCGAAGTTTGGTGTTGAGTTTAAATGCAAACAGTCTCCCCTGTCTTTGGTGATGATAATACATTTCTTCAGCAGTGTGGTGTGTGGGATTCACTGGTGGTCTGAGTCTTTTGGATTGAGTGGAAGATGAGGAGACAGGCAGAGGGGTATGTGTGGTTGATGTGCAGGGAGGACCCTGTGGTTTCCATGGCACCTTGTGCTACAGCCTGCTGAGAGCAGCCTGGCTTACTCCTGGGCTTGCTGGGCACAGATGTGCCTTACACACAGCTACCAAACCAACTGAGCCTGGGAATGGAGGGGTTTGGATTACTGACTGCATGGGATCATGCAGGATTCCAGTGAATTCAGATGGGCTGCTGCCCATCCAAGTGATTGATTCCCTGTGAGTGTGAATGGGACCCCTGAGTGGAGGCTTTCCCAGGGCAGTGTTGTACCACTGCAGGGTCACAGGGGTGTGAAGGAACGTGTGCTGCCTCCAGGCTGGTGCTGTGTGCCAGTGTTCACACCTTTTGATGTGTCAGTCAGCGTCAGCAGGACTTCTGCTGGTGTGCCCCTGCTGGCAGTTACCTGTGGGAGCTGTTCTCCCAAACCTGGGACTTGGAGATAATGAGTGCATTGTGTCTCTTTTAGAAAAGTGTAGAATCTTCATCTCAGCTGAGTCAAGAACAGAAAAGTGTCTTCAATGAAGATCTTCAAAAGAAAATAGAAGAAAATGAACGACTGCATATACTTGTGAGTGAAACTTTGTTTTGCCCTTACTTTCGGTTCAGAGAACTAGTGCTACAAACAAAGATGTGGAAAGTAAAGTGCTGTCTGAAAACTGGTGGGTTTAGAAGCTTAGTTGTATGCAGAGCAGTAGATTAGATTGGATTGTTTATAAAGATGTTCACTAGGCAAATAAAGTATTTTGATTTTGGATTCTTAAAACAGTGTGTGGACTCACATAATACGTGTTTTCTCATTTAGGCTTTTAACTTTTGGTGACAGCTGCCCTACTGAAAATAACCTGGTACTGAAAAGAAATTTCTTAATAGTTCATTAACTGTTTCAGAATTGTTTTAAGGTTTAAAATACTTTCTGCAAGTTGCCATAATTAAGTCAGGAATTACTTCACCAAAGTGGAATGCATTTCACTTTAGAAAACTGAAGAAAAACCTTTTGGCTCAAGTTCAGTTTTTCATGTGTTTGCTATTAGTCAGCAATTTATTTAAAGAATGCTTAGCACTACAAAACTTTGTTTTTATTAAAGTACTTTGTCCCTGAGTTCTTTCCTCTGTAGATAAAGTAAAATTTCTGTTTGTCTGAGAACTGGTAATTGCTGTTAAGCTGATCTGCCTAATGAAATTGGAGTAACTTAAAGGACTGGATTCAATAGTAAAATGAAGCTTTTTTTTGAAGAGCTTTGCTTTTCTTCCTGTAGTTCTTTGAAGCAGATGAGCAGCACAAACGTTTAGAAGCAGAGCTGAGGAGCAGACTGGAGGTTTTGGAAACAGATGCTGCCCAGCACCAAGCTGTGGTGGACAGCTTAACGAAGAAATACACAGAGACCATAGAAAAGCTGCAGAATGATAAAGCCAAACTAGAAGTAAGGAGTTTTTCCTCTTGCTTGCAAGTTTGAAAAGTTTTGAAATGCAATGTCTTGCTGTGTCAGCACTTACATTGTGAGATTATCTTCTTGCATAAAGATCAAGTCTCAGACACTAGAAAGAGAAGCTAAGGACTGTAGGCTTCGAACTGAAGAATGGTAAGTGTCTTTATTTCATTGATGTAAAGAAATAATTGCTGTGAAACACTAACTGGATTATTTGCTAAGAATAATACTTTTTTAAAAAGGGGTTTAATTAAAAGACTTTGATAAAACTCAAATTATATTATCATGAAGACAAATGTGAGCAGTGCAGGTCAAGCCCCTTTCTCCTTTGCTATGTATGGGACTAGACAATGCCACAATTTCTTCTTTCAGTAAGAGCAGTTTTGTCTCCAAGCTTTTTCAATAGCCGTAATGTTGATGAAAGTTTGAAGAATTTATTTGTAGTGCAAAACCATAGAAAGTAAAAACTTGTATGAAACAAAGATATGTTAGTTTGTAAAAACTGCTTCAAAGAAAAAAGTTTGAGTAACATATGCTGAGAGAACTGACTGAAAAGAGTTTCAAAAATCCCTCTCCACTGCAAAAGCTTCTTGAACAACTGTTTTTGCTTCAGGTATAATGTTCTCAGCTAGAATAGTTGAAAGTTTTTATCAGATAATTATATTGTTAGTTTTGGAATATTTTCATTGTCTTGAAGACAAGTTGTAGAAGTTGAGGACTGTGGCCCAAATCAAATCAGGGTGCATTTCTCTGAAGTTCATTAAGCTGCATTTTTTTAGAAGATACATGTGCAGTATAGATCTTTAATGGATAAGATGTACAGTGAATGATCAGATGCAGAGTTCCTTCTTTCACATGGTAACCCTCAAGTGTGTGTTTTAATTATGTTGATAGATGTGAAGATACTTGAATCCAATAACACCACTAATACAAGTCAGGCCTTCACTAAAAATGACTTGCAAAAGAGGAGGAAAGCTGTGTTTGACTGCTATTTGCTTTTTTTTTTGAAAAACTGTAGTTTTAATCTGCTACTAGTCAGTTCAGGCTTTTTCTATCATGTTCTATGGTGACTGGGTTATTGATGTAATTAAAAGTTGTCCCTACTATTTTAAATTATACTGTATTAAGTTTTTAAAAGTAATAAAGCCTGACACTTCTTTTTAAACACTGAAATCACTGTCTGTTGAACACATGGCAGGATGTGTCCCTGAGAATACTGCCCTTCTGTTCTCCCTGCTTTGTCAGGGGAAGGGATTCATTTGCCTCTGACACCCACACTTTACTCAGAAAAGCCAGAGGATATGGGACTTGACAGCCTGCATGCTTTGAAAATTAAAGGGCAGAATGTAAGGCAAAACATGTCAAACCACTTGTTTGTCATTCCTGTAAGTTTGAAAAGGAAATACCAGTACATTTGCAGTTTGCCTTGGAGTTCATTTTCTGTCATGCTCAGTGCTCATGCAGTACCTGCTGTACAGTTTCTATGCAATTTTGGAGCTGCTCTCCTAGAAGCATATTTTTTAATGTGCATGAGCTACCTATTGGCCAGTTTCTTCATATCTTCCTTGTCTATTTTGGATAATTTTTCTTTGTTAGAGTTGATAAGTTTCTGTGTATCACATATTGTAAGAAAGGCAAAAAAAACCTGTCACTTTGACACCTTCCCCCCACCACCCTCCACTATATGTGCAGGAGTTCTAGATGTCAAATGGGAAGCAAAGCAGTGAAGAATTTGGGGGCCTAAGCTGGGTAAGGTGTGGAATTTGGTCTGAATTATGGAGTATTCTTTGTAGATATATGTATATAACGCTGGAATATATTACTGTTCATCTCAGCAGTCTATTCTCATTATATAAGTAATCTTAATTACTTAGGGTCACATTTACATACACAGTCAAATGCAAGTGAAGAAAATTTAGAGAAAAATCACTTGAGAATGCATCAGAAACATAATTGTCAAGTCTTGACAGAACAGGCAGTATCATAGCAGTGTTTAAATACGGGTTTTGAAAAGCCTTTGAGGTATCTCAAATAGTGATGTGACATAGTTAATTTAATTATTACTCATTACCTGCTTATTGGAATACTGCACTGGATGCATAGTAACTAATTTGGAGGCCCTTTTACCTTCCCATCCAAATTCTAGTAGAAAAAAACCACCTTCATATAGCTTATATAATAGTTGCACTATAAGAAAATAAGGTGAATTTTAACTCTGAAGTAAATGGAGCTTCTCAAGAATGGAATTTAGGATTTACAAGTTTATGGTAACTTTCACCGCTTTTGTTAGGGATTAGGATTCAATGTTGTGTTAAATATGAGATAAAGGAGGACAAATGACTCCCACTGTATTATTTTTATCCAAATTCTAGAAGGAGACAGTTATGCACTCAAGGGATGCCTATAGTGAGATATGGTGTTGGTGATACAGATGAAATTTTAAAGGTTTACAATGTGTGTGTGTGTGTGGTTTTTCGTTTGTCTCTTTGTTATTTAGCCAGCAACAGCTAAAGAATCTTCAAGCAGCTTTGGGCAGTAGACTGGAAGAATCTCTATGCATAATTAATGAAAAAGTACCTTTTAATGACACAAGTACGTATTGCCTTGGCCTGGGTATCTTGTTTGATTTTTTTTTGGGGTATCCATCTGGAGGGAGTACTCCTTATGAATTAAAATGTATTAGCTGTAAGAGATGTTGGACATCTGAACAGACACTTGGAGGTAACTGTAGTAAGTATTTCTGATACTTGTCATGGTCTTCTTCAGTAATTCTAAAATACCAAGTTTTTATATGTATAATGAAAATTGAAACTTTTGAAGGCTTTTGAGTGATTTGCCACTTGTCTTGCTCAGTGTTGACAGAATATTGTAAACGAAGAAGGAACACTGTCAATTTAATGGCTGCTCCATAAAGATTGGTTACTCATCTCAAAGAGTATTATTTTTGGCAGGGTATATTCAAGAGGTGCAGTAAGTTAAGTTGGGGGAGAACTGGTGGCTGCAGAGATATTGTATCAATAATGGTCTGCACTTATTACTAGCGGGGAATTGTCAGGGAATTTGGGGGATTTGATCAGAAAACACAGAGTAGTTCTTACCTGAAGGCTGTCTTAGACTCGTTTGTCCCTTCATGGGGAAAAAAAGCCCTTTGGACCTGGGGACTTTGACCTGAAGCAATGTTTTTGTGCTTCCTTTCCAACTGCTGCTAGATCAGCTGAAGTGCAGAGCATCCCCTGGAGTTAGGAGTGCCCAGCCTTTGCGTGGCTTTGGTACAAGCATGGGTTCGTATGTGCTGGGTCAGTGCTGTGCACTGTGTGCTTTCCTAAACAGCTGAATACAAGGGTGGACAGGCTCTTCTGGACCTTTCAAGGCCAGGATGACCTAGAATAGTGAAAAAGCTGAAGGTAGTGAAGGTGGAGCAGAGAAGTGAAAACAGGCTTTTGAATTTCTTGTATATTTCATTGGTGGCTTTTTGCATTTTTCATTCAGTTTAAAACTTGCTGACGATGTTTTAAGTAGCCTTAGGTTCTCTGAAAGCTGATCTGGCAGGTGCTGCAGGGGTGAGTGTTCCAAGCTCTCCACTGGTTTGGCAATGCAGTGAGTCTTGGCTCAGGAGCACCAGATCATCATCTCTTTAGGAAATGTTGACTCCCATACAGCACGTCATACTTAGGTGTTGGTATCCTTTTCACTTCTCTCACTTTGCCTGGCATCTGCTGCCTATTTCTACTTTGGCTTCTTTAGCTTGCTTTTTTTTTTTAGGTGGTTATCATTGTATCAAGAACTTTGCTAAAATAATTTTATCTGCTTACTCAGCTGTCATAGCATAATGCCTTTGCTTGTGTGGTAGAAAACACTGCAAATAGAGAGCATCTCTTTAGTGACAGATCAACAAAACTCAGATGTTTGTTTGCTGTGGATTCCAGCTGTCTTCCTGTAGACCCTGCAGTTGGCTTCAAGTGTAACTAGCAGCTAATTTCAGTAACAATCAAATGACTCTAAGCATGATTTCCAGAGCAGAAAAGGTTTTCTGAAGCATTTAGTTAGAAGTAGGATTCAGTCATTTTAGACAGGGTTATTTTCCTCTAAACGTAACTACCTCTTTCCATGTGTTAATAGCCAAATGTGAATGACACAAAAGGACCAAGAAACTGTAAATTTCCTTTGTGAGCAATTTTTAAACTAATCTGGTTATTGTTCAACTGAATTGAGAATGGATGTGACCCCTTTTAAATCTCTAAGACTTTGTAAGCTGTTCTCTAGGTACAAATAGCCCTCTTCCCCTCTACTTGTGGCTGCTTGTAACTGAATAACCATTCTAGTTACTTCATGACTAGAGAAGAATGCTGAAATACATGGAGAGTACATCTTAGTCTAAATTATCAACATATTAAGTGTATACAGGAGCTTTAAAAACATGGAAACCATTCAAAATATATTAGTCTTGGCCCCTCCTTGGAATGTAATTGAAATTTGAAGATAATCTTGAATTCTTTAAGCGTGTTTTCTTTTAAAATATTTTTTCACTCTTGTTTGTGATGAATATTGTTCTTTGGGCAAGAGGAGTCTGCTCTTATCTTTCAAAATCAGGGTCTTCAGATGATTAAATTTAGACTTAGAATCTGAGGCAAGTACTGAGCTGCTTTCCCTTCCACTTAATACAGAAACCCTTAAGTCAGGATATTTAGGCCTACTTTATTGGAGTCAATTGTTGTATCTCTTTAGTTAATATTGCTCACATAACCTGTAATATCCCTGCACTGAATTTTCTTTTTAAAATCAGTATTTACAAAAAAATGTCTCTCCCCCAGAGTTTAACAAGTGCGTATAACTCAATTTTTGTCCTGTAGGATCTGCTCGATACAATGCTCTGAATGTACCATTGCACAACAGAAGGAATCAGGTAAGTGCTTCTTGTGGTTTCATGTGACCCTGTGCAACTTTCTACACAGATGCTGAAATAAAACCAGTCATTTTAGTACCTCAAATGGCACAAGACAGCCTGTCTTACTGCTGTCATGATATTTTGAGGGCATTTCTGCCCACAGAGCCTCTGCACTTTTTTCAAGAATTTGTGTGTATCGTTATGTCAAAGAGTCTTATTAAAGTTATATGAAATATTCTTTTATTGGGTCAACCTTCAGTAAGCTAGAGGTTGGAACATTTCATTTTTAAAGCTGATTAAAACTACAGTTCAGAGGCCTTTTGTTGGAAAGGTATCCTAAATTCCTTTTCCCTCAAACTGAACTTCTTCAGTCACATCCCTTGAGCTGTATGCGTTTGTAAACTGCACACTTTAGTGCACATTTTAGTGTGTGCACTAAAATGCTGTATTAGTTAACATTACTTGTCACCAGTCACAACCTTTTCAAGGAATAAATCATGTCACTTTGAGATCTCTGCATGGTTCATTTACATTTTGTGGGATTTACTTCTTGCCAAAGCACCTCTTACTTGCAGCATTAACTCTTATATATTGAAACATTTTTAGAAAACAGTTTCTGTTCACTGCCGTAATTTATTGAGATTCCTTGTGAATGTTGTGTATTCATTATTCAAAAATGAGCATTGCTTTTCTGTGAATGACTGAATATTTTAAGGGTTTTTACAACAGCAAACCAGAAACCTGTATGCAGTCAAAATTTTCCCATGTTGCTACCACTGAGGACTCTACAGCACTGTGGGGTTTTTCTGTTTCCTTGTGTGTCTCAGGTCTTCAAGTTAGTGTGTTCAGATGCTTTCTCCATTCCTCAGAAGTGCCTATAAAGAGTCCTTTTTCCTCATAATGTCTGCTGTAAGAACAGGTGACCTGTTGTTCAGTTTTGTTATGGAAATAGCCTTAAATTTCAGGTTGCTGCTGCTGAGTTCCAAGAAGACTCTGAATAGCTGCATGGAGACTCTCTCCTTTTACTGTTTTCTGCCAGCACTATGTCAGGCAGCCTCATGTTTCAAGATCTGCAGTCTTGAAAATATTCCAGGACAGATTTTTTATGACTGGCTTTGCCAGTGGAGGCAAAATGTTGGTGTATTAGCACAGGCTGTGGTGTAAAGGACAGCAAAACAGTAATAGTGTCTGTTTCCCTTCCTTGCATGGCTAATTAACACACACAAGCTGAGTATATTGACTGCTTTAATTACTTGCCACCATCCCAGATCCGTAATCAAGACTGACCTGATTTAACAGTCCACTGAAGCATTAGGAGTATGTCTCTGAAGGATAAGTTATTCTTGGCTGAAATGTCACTTATAACATTATTCTCTTCCCATAAATCCCAACAGAGAATAGCTTTCTTCTCTCTTGGATTTATGTTCCATTCTGGATTAATTTCTTTGATACCTGGATGCTGTACTAAAGCCACAGAACAGCCTTACTCAGGAGCAGCAGCTCAGTTCTGTCCAGGAGAATAAGAATTGAGTGTTCTTGGTTAGAGAAGCAGACACCTTTCATTCTGGGAGAAAACTGAGCTTTTCCTTGCAACCTGGTGTTGAGCAATTGTTGTCAGCAATTAGTCTGTTGTTCTTTGGAAATTTCAGACATGGTTTCTGTAACTGTGCTGACCTCTCAGTGTTTTTGTGGCTTGCAAGTTTGAAAAATGCAGCAGAGGCAAACCATGGCCAGTTGTGTGAAACAAAAAGATACTTTGTTGTCAAAGAACAATGTGCCCTTCTGAGTGACATTGTAGTTTATGAATAAAAATTAAGTTAAAAATAATTGCTTTTATGTATTTTAGGTTGAAGTAATAACAAGAAAGAAATTGCTGATAATGACTTTTTTGTATCCAGACAGGCATTTTTTCATATTTAAACAGATCCATGTCAAATACAATCATTTTATAACTGTCTTTACAGCTGAAGCTGCGAGATCTTGCTGGCCAGGCCATGGCTTTTGTCCAAGAACTTGTAACAGCTCTCCTGAACTTCCACACATACACTGAGCAGAAGGTACAGATCTTCCCCATTGATTCTGCAACAGACACAATATCACCCTTGAATCAGAAGGTAAACTTTACACTCTTCAGCTACAAATATATTCAGTTAGTTAGACTTTAAAGTGATTGATCTTAGTCATGGAAGCTTGCACCACCTTTATTGGACTGCTGTGAGTGTGTTCCTGAGAGCCAGCCCCTCCTGCATGAGGTATCTTTTCTGCTCCATGAATTCTCTGAATGTGGGTGAGGTGTAGCTGCAGAGAATCCTTTGCCTCTGCTAGAAGGCACAATCAAATGCTAGTCAAATCAAAGCTTTGCTTTTTTAAGTGCTAAATTGAAGTTTTAAAATAATAATGCACAAATATTGCATTGCTGAATAGAGCTTGGTTTAGTTAATGCACTGGGGCATAGGAGATGTTGAGAAAGAATCTGGTCTTGTGTTTAAAGTGTTTAGCTGTGATATTAAATAAAGGATAAAAGGTAGACTTATGAGGAAGAGAACCTGGACTCTGTTCCCTTGTCAAAAAACAACTTTGTTAGCTGATTTTGGGCTGCTTGTGTGAAGATGTTTCCTCTAAGTGTTCTGAAGCTTCAAGTTTGTAAAGCATGTTGAAATTAGTGTGAGAAATCTGACTCATCTTTTTTGACAAAATTCCATGTAAAGATTTTCTGAGAGTATCATCCAGAGCTGTTAAGCTGCATGTTTTGACTTTTTTTTCCTATGCTGTGAACTAGAGAAAATAACTGTGCACGAGAATTTGTGTGGGGATGCATACATGTATGCTTTGGAACAAATTGCATTAAGATCAGGGTTGACTTCATAGTTTAAGGGGATCTGTGAGTATTTAAGTTGCAGGGAGTATTTTGTGAATCAGTCTCTTAATTTCAGTTCAGTAGTTGCTAGGGCTCAGGCTTAATGTACTGAGGTGAATTGTGGTTTGCATTGATCAAGTGGCTGCAGTGCATGTGGTGTCAATGTTAACTATCACAAAACTTTCCTGTTCTTTGGAAAACCTCCTAGAATTTCTTTTCAGGTAACAAGTATGCTTATGAAGGTGGTTATCCACTAGAGAAATCCCTTTCCGTTTGCCTTCTCAGTTATTTCTACTGTTTTAGTCAAGAATTGCCTTCTGCAGAGATTCAGCATAGTTTGAGAACATTTTCTTGCTCCTGCCACCAAATGCACTCACAATGGCATGTCCTTCTTGTGAAAATTATGTGGTTTAGTCATCTTCAAGATTTTTTGGGGCAGGAGTGGTATCTCTTTTTTTTTTTTTTTTTTATGTGACCCAGTGTGGTGACTGCATTCTTAGATCCTACTGCAGTTTGCACTAAAGCAATAAAATCAGATTTCCTAGACATCTCTTCTCAAAGATTTTTTTTTTCCCTGACCTCCTAGTTAACACTTCTTTATTGTTTTTCAGCACAGCTGAAACAGGCAACTTAATCAGAACCATAATTTCATTTTCCTTTTCTTATAATTGACTCTGATTCAGTAGTTCAGGCTTTGTTTTCATAATTACTTCTCTTGTAGTCTGCCCCATTGTGTATTCATGGCCTAATTCCCTCAATGCATGCTACTTCTCAGGGCTTTTGCTGTGACTTTCCAGCACTGAAGCATCTTTTATTGCTCAGTGAAGCTGTAGTTGCTCCTGTATTTTTGATTAATTTATCTATTTGCTTGGCAAGTATTCTCAGTGTGGTGTTTTTTTTTTTTAATTTTGATTTTAGCTACTCCACCAAGTTGGTCAAAAATGTCCCCTTAGTATGGTAGAGAAGACGAAACAAGTGTCAGGTAGTGGCTTAGCAGACTTGCACTGATTTATTTTTCCCCAACTCCAGGTCTTGTCTGGTGCTTTCAAGCTATTTTCCCCACCAAACACTCAAAGTAGATGTGGACAATTCCCTGCCAGGTTCAAGTATTCCTTTTCTCTTTAAGGGTTGGATTGCTGGGTTCTGCTGGGTCTACAGCATCATGCTGGATAATTCAAATCCTCTCTCTTGGAACACAAGCCAGGAGCACTCTGCATGTGTTATTTCTTCCTCCTTAGATTTAGGAATTTTCCCTAATTCCATCCAGGTTTGTGCATGCATGGATCAGAGCTGAGCATCTCACTCTTCTTGTTAACACTGTGTTACCACACTGTAATAACACAAGGAACAATGAAAATCTCTTGTACTCTGTTTGCCTGGGATCTTTAGCTGCTCTTGTGGTGTAAATAATCAAAGGTGAAGGTGTCTTTCTGTGGGGTAAAATAAAAGCCAGGATTGCTTTTGACTACCTGTATGAATTTGTGGAAGAAGCTTTTTGTGATACTGAGGTACCAGAATGGAAAGCTGATGGTGTCGTTACATTTGATTTTGTGTAAGAGTACACCTTATGTTCTCAGATCTGCTTTTTTGAAGGCAAAATTAACTGTAGGATTTAATTAAGCAATTTTTAGCAAAGTCAGGCAGGTCCATGAAGCCAAAGTTTCGCTATTGCCCAAAGCTGTCATAGTTTTAGAAATAAAAATTCTCCTGTGATCAGTTGGAGCTCCATGCTTTGCATTAGCATAAGCATGCTTTGACTCGTGTTGAAAACTGGACTGGACACAGATAAAAAGACAAAAAAGACATATCTCTTGCTCTCAGTTTGACTTGGGTTTAGTTCTTCAGTACTTTGCACAGCATAGCTTTGCAAATGTTTGTGCTGATGGACGAGGCTGGGGGGAAGGTGGGATAGTTTATTCTGCTGGCTAAATGGTGCATGGATCTAGCTTTAATTGGATGGAGTTGAGAAAGGAATGCAGGAATGTCTAAAAACTAAGAAGTGAGGGTTTGGTGTGCTTTGCATGGCAGCTGAAATGAGACAATTTGCAGTGGCAAAGCCCTAGGTGTGGTTTTGCCTGGACTTCCAGTGCTTCTCACTTTGCCTCAGGGTGTGTTTTTGCCCTGTAGAAGAGGTTGCTGTACATCACTGGACTGTTGTATCTCATCAGGGACATCTTAGGCAGGGGACAGGGGCTTTGCCACAATGTCCCCTTCAGTTGTGACCTTGGCAGAGTTCACCCCAGCTGTCAGCAAGCACCATTTCAAAACCTCTCTGTGCTCAGTTCTCGCAGTATCTCCATGAAAACGCTTCCTATGTTCGCCCTCTGGAGGAAGGAATGCTGCACTTGTTTGAGAGCATCACGGAGGATACTGTGACAGTCCTGGTAAGATTTCCTCCTTTTAGCACCCGAAAAGAGTTTTACAGAGCAAAACCACTTACCTGTCGTTTTTTCCTTACAGGAAACAACTGTGAAATTAAAGGCCTTCTCAGAACATTTAGCTTCCTACTTAGGCTTTTTAAGAAAGATTCTTCCTTATCAGTTAAAAAGGTACCTTTCATTTGATAGATGAAATTTAAAGGCACTGTGTCAGGCATGCAGCACTGTCAGCCCCTATAACTCAAATATTAAGTCAAACCAAGTCTTAAAAGGCTGAACTCTTTTTTTTTTGTTTGTTTGTTTGTTTTTTTGGTTTTTTTTCCCATGAAATTAGACACAGCTTTTTTGAGGCATTAGGATTAAAAGCATAAAGCCCCTCCACACACACCCTCCCTCACAGATGAGACTTTAAAAATAATGAAGCTTTCAATAATGTTTCTTATAGTGTGATTCAATAGCATTGATACCATTCAGGTGTGATACACTGAAACTCTTAATGCCTTGAGCCTCTCTGAGGGTTCTTCATCAATCAGTAAATGTGTCAAATGTGGTAAAACTTGGCTAGGTGTACGTCCCTTCTGCTATGAGAATCTTTGTTCCTGAGTTGATTGAAGAAAGGTGAATTATAGGTGCAAAGAACTGCTTTAAGAGAGGGTTTGGACTAAGGAAGAAAAAAAACCCCTTGATGTATGCCTCCTTTATACCTGTTCTCGTGCTCCTTAGGAAGCAAAAGAGAATTTATGTAGTAGAGGGAAAAGTCTTCAAACTTAAATTGCTGCAATCAGTTCCTTGCTGTGAGATGTGACAGAAACACCTAGGAGTGGCCATGCACACAGTAATTTCATGTGCTGTGTTAGCCTCTCTAAAATCAATTCCTGGTCTGCTGTTGCTTTGGACTGGGGTGGTAGAGAACACGTATGTGCTCTAAAACTCGTGAACTTGTTCTTTTTAAGACAATTGCTTGCTTTTAAAAAGAAATAATTCATATATTCCTAGTTTGGAAGAAGAGTGTGAGTCTTCTCTTTGCACAGCTGCTTTAAGAGCTAGAAATATGGAGCTGCACAGAGACATGAAAAGGTTGACTGCAGTCTTTGAGAAGCTCCACACGTACGTCAGCCTTCTGGCCTTACCAAGTAAGTGTCAGTGCTGGCTTGGTTGGCTACCCTGTGAGTGGTTTTCTGTGGGTTTTTATAATATTTATAATTGACAGTGTACCTTTTGTCACCTCTTAATTATGAAATGGTTAATAAACTACTTTTTCCCACTAATCATCACTTCCAGCCCCTCGTTTTCATAAGGTTATTACAACTCTCGTGGTAATGACTGAATAAAATGAGGTAAAGCCTTTGTGTGTGTGTGTGTGTCCAAATGCATCCTGTAGATAGCAGTAGGAAATGGTTGTTGGATAGCTTCAGGTTATTTCAGTCTTCACTCTTTAGAAAGGCCCAGATTGTCTTTCCTACAGCTGTGAGCATGTCTTTCTGTATGTGTGGTTTTTGAGACCAACACAATTGGTATTTATGAAATCTGAATAAAAACTAGGGGACTTGAAAGTCTTTCACCTGCCTGCTCTGCCAGAATTGGATATATATATGTATATATTTGATATTGAAGGGGAAATTTAAGTAAATGAATCTGTTATGGCTCATACTCCATGCAAATGGAGTATGTAGGTGGAAACTGAATTGTTTTCAAAGCTACCTTTTGTCATTCATGGTCAAATCTTAGTGTTGTGATTTTTCTCTTCCTTCTTATGTGTTACTCTTAGGTACAAGACCAGAAGGACTCCTTCGGACAAATTATAACTTTGTGTTTACAAACATTGCTGCAAGTCTTCATGGATTCCATGACATTTTAAAAGGTGAGAGTTGGGAATGTTTTCTCATTTCAGCTTTGCTGCTTTCTTGTTTAGTGTAGCACACAGGCACTGTCTCTGTGGTAGTGCTGAATGTATTGTAAGTGATAAATCTGGTTTGTTTTACTTGTACAAGCTAAGAAATTAAACCTACTAACCACTTGTTTTAGACATTCATGCGTGGTTTTCATTCCTCCATTCTGTTAGCTTTGTTCTTCAGAGTTGCTGGATTATTTAATTGTGGCTCTCCAGATTTTCCTTGGCAGTATCACTTTTACTTTCTGAGCTTCATTGCTCTCCTGAAGCTAGCACACAAATGGAATGCTGTGAAATGTATGTATTTCCCCCTGCATATGTAGCACTGACCTAGTACCTGCCTTCAAAGTGGAATTTTTCCTTCCTATTTTTAGGGTGATGACTATTTTTAACATGAATGTATAGCCAAAGGTTACAAAGAAGTCTTGAGTTCTTTTTGAGACTTGGTTTCTTCTGGAAAATGATTTACCTTGCTTTTATCAGGACAGCATGGATATGTTATGTTTTCAGTGAAGGGGTATTTGGTTAAAACTCAATTTTGAATCTGATGTTCCTGCATATCCTAGAATTTCAGTACCATGTAGCTGTTTCTGGGGAGAAAATAATCCATAGAGATGAACTGGATTTTTACTAGTCAGCTGTTTAAACATTAAGCTTTCATAATTTTAGGCAATTTTTCTTTTTCTGAATAGCATGAGCTGTATGGCCCCATTTTGCGGAGTCCTTGTTTTAAAGAAAAAAAAAGAAGAGATATTTAAGGTTGTACCTCACACAAAATGAGACCTTAAACCAAGAGTTTTGTAGCATAGATAAGTTTAAAATACTTTCTACCTCTTAATATGGTTGCTATACTGTAAAGTCAATCCAACTTATACTTTAAAGGAAATATGGAAAATAGAAGTAGTGAAGAAAACTGTCAGTAGAATTCATTAGCTATCAACAAAAATGCTCTTCTTAATAGCTCACACTCTCATACTCCAGAATGTTTGATTTCTCTCTTCTTTCTCAATCCCAACTAATTTTGAACTTCTTAAGATTATTTCAGCTTACAATTTGTGAAATTCACAATTTGTGGTGGTGATGAGCTGGGATTTCTCCATTCTGTAGCAATAGTACTCTGTTTTAAAATAGGTGCACATTGTTCACTTGTCAATTACTTTTTTTTTAATCAGGCACATTGAGAATGTTCTTACATTATAAATACTTGATTTTTAAAAAAATGTTGGTGTTGTTGAAATTGATATATTTAGGCTAAGATGTGAGTGACTTTCAAAAAGTTTTTTATTCTTAATTTGGCATAAATGTGCTTTTCATTTTCCAGATATTTCCAAGCACTATAGTCAGAAAGCTGCTTTAGAACAGGAAGTTCCAACTGCCACACAGAAACTCATAACTACAAATGACTGTATTTTATCCTCTGTTGCTGCTTTAACAAATGGAGCGGGCAAGGTAATGGATATTTTTGTTTCAAACAATGCCTTAACTTGTACAGATTTTTAAGAAAAGAAAAATAAACTTAGCTGAATGATTTAGAAAATCTGTGTGTGCCTCTGATATTAATAATCTGTAGGGTCATGTTGATTCTTGAGTTATTTTCAGGCTATGAGTTAAAAACAACTGAGTGATAAAAGCAGATCCTGTGAAGAGGATGCTTTGTGTCAGGAAGGTGTAAGTTACATGCAAGAGCCTGTAGCTTGTTTCAAAGTCTTGCTAAGTCCAGCTTCACTAAATACTTCTCTCTTGAAAGACTCATTGCTCCTTCTGGTCAGCTTAATTCAAAGAGCCACTTCTCTTGATGTGTCTAGATGGCCTCGTTCTTCAGCAACAACTTGGATCACTTCAGCACCTCGTTGAGCTACGGCCCTAAGGGAGGAGCAGAGTTCATCAGCCCTCTCTCAGCTGAGTGCATGCTGCAGTACAAGAAGAAGGCAGCTGCTTTCATGAAGTCCTTGAAGAAGGTGTGTTCAGCCAGCATGCTTGCACGGTTCTGTTGATGGTTATGCCAAGGAGAACACAAACTAAGGATTTGCAGGGTTTGGAATGGAAGAGATTGTCTGAACAACAGGTTTTGGCTGAGGAAGTGGAACCCTCAGTGCAATAATGCTGCTGAGAACTTCAGGGAGTGTATGTAGTTGCCCTCACAGCTGAGGGTATGTGCCATTTCTGCCATTCCCCATTTCCACTAATTATTTCTGTGCCAAGACTTCAAGGAGAAGAGGGTGGCTGCTCATGTAAATTTCCTCCTGTATTCACCAGGAGTATGGAGCTAATGAAAACATATTCTTACACTTGCATTCACGGGAAGACATAGGGAAAAAAAGGAGGTACCCTGAAGAAAATGTGCTGAACCAAAGGATTGAATGCAGTCAGATCTCCCTGTTGCCTCCATTAAAATTAACAATTAAGTGATATGCTTAGCAGTTGTTACTAAATCATTTTACTGCAATGTCTATAAAGAGGACTGTAAGATGCCTTTGATCATTAATTAACACTCAGAGCTTTCTGAGCACTTTTTAATCAACTGTACCTTTTGAGGCAGTATTTCTTGAGAGCTCAAACCATTTTTTCCTACTGCCCAATAAGCACATGGAACATGGGGGGTTTTTTCCCCTTTACTTAAAGTAAGGAAAGTAGTAAGAAAATAAAAGCAGAATGCATGTTCTGATCTAGTGTGTGACGTGTTTTGAGAGGGTTTTTTTGATTCTTCTGCAGCCTTGTGCAGATTCAGTGCCTTATGAAGAGGCTTTAGCCAATCGCAGAGTTCTCCTGAGTTCTACAGAAAGCAGGGAAGGTCTTGCACAACAGGTATTGTACTGACATGTATGGCAGTGTGTTTTGTGAAGGTAAACTTGTATCAGAGTCTCCACATTTATGTCTGTGGTCATTTGTAGGTATATATGAATATGCTGAACCTTAGACTGTAGATATCTTGTAGAGATTTGAAAGTAAAACCCTGTCAGGTTTCTGCAGAATGTACATGTAGGTAGGTAGAGGAGCCAGGATTATGCCATTGATACCTTCCTTTGGAAATACAAGAAGTCAGGTAATCTTTAATAATTAAAATAAATGCAAAATAAAGACAGGAATAAGACATGCTGAAGGATTAATTTTAATGTTGTGTACTGATTTGAGTCCTCTTTTGGACTATGCAGGAATTATTTGCACTGGTTAAGAGCACTGATTTTTCTTTTCAGTTAGAGTAATAGATTAGAATTTCTATCTTCCAGTATGCATATATATAATTTTTTTTTCCTAGTAGGTGAAACAGGGTGAGTAGCATGGTATTTAAAAGACCTGCACAGTGTGTCCACTGCTTCATGTGAATGAGAATAACTAATTAATACTTACACTTCTTTATTAACTTGTATACTGAGCGTGTGCTTGACTCATTGTTACTGAACTGTTATAGAAGCAAATACTTTGCTGATTTTTTTTTTTTTTTTGTAGTTACCAATATTTGAAGTGTATTAGTAGGAGTGAAATGAATCTCAGCAGAAATGTGCAGTGATTAGATGTGTTCTGTTCCATAGTTGTTTTCTTACCTGGACAAAGTGGGTGGTTCTGTCTGTGTGGGAGGGAGGACAGTTTGTCTTTCTAGCATAGAAAAAGGTAGTGATAGTGCCAGGTACACACCTTTCAAGTTTCTATAAAATTCTTCCCTGCTTTGGTTTTTCACCATTGTACTCAATGTTGCCAGTTTTATGAGCTGTGCATGTTTCAGACTAATTAAATAACGTGGCCATTTTTGGCAAAGAGCCACAGCTAAGCACACAGCTGAAAACAGTGGTTGTTTACCTGCTGCACTTTGTTAGCTCACTTATGTAATGGTTTAAAATAATACTGTCCTCAAACACTTCCTGTGTGTGGGTTTTTTCCTCCCTGGGTTCAATAACCTGGACTGTAAACTTTCCCTCCTAAAGGTCCAGCAGAGTTTGGAGAAAATTGCAAAACTTGAACAAGAAAAAGAACACTGGATGTTGGAGGCTCAGCTAGCTAAAATTAAGCTAGAGAAAGAAAACCAAAAACTGAAGAACTCTCTTAGTGGGCATTTAACTGAAACTATCCAGGAGCATTCGGTTTTGCCAAATATAGTAGCACAAAAGAAGGAGACCACAGAAAAGAGTCTGAGGGAACCTATTAAGAGCACCAGTCTGGTAAGTGACCTTTCCCTTCAATAGAGAAAAATCCACTTTCTTTAGTAGCAGTGCTGTTTGATCAGTGGAACACTAAAAATGAAAGCCTTTTGACTGTATTGAAAAGCATTCACTCTTGGGGTCCTTGTATTTGCAAAGCTGCTTGCAAATTCTTTCTGCAGAGTTTGGCACTTCTTGGATTTTGAGACTTTGTTCACTGTCTTTAGTATTGTGAAGATATTTTTGTAGTTCTGTCCTTGTGTAACTGAGGGGGAAATAATAGGTGCTTAGCCTCCTGATTTGTCTGTAGTTAGGAAACTGTGCAAGTGGTGTGTATCTTGGGTTGGGCCTGTGTTTCCAATACTTTTATTCATCTCTAGGTATGTTAAAGCAAATGGAGGTAGGTAGGTAGAGTTTGTAAATGGGTTTGAAGACTTATTGGGTGTTGGGGTCAATTTGGGTTCAGCAATTGCTTTTGGATGTAGTATGCATTCTTTCCTTACTCTTCTGTGTTGGTAAATGGCTTTTTCCTGTTTACTAACATATTTTAAATGAATTGGCCTTTCCCCTGAATTCCACTTCTGAAGTGGCATAGTGGTATTAACAGGAATGTCATCTGTAAGAAATAATAAATCCACTCAGCATTCAATAGAATTCTTTTCTTTTTTGTCCTCCCCACTTTCCTGCTCCAGAATAAAAGTAACCAGTAGATTGTTTTGAAATCCCCAATTTTGAAGTACACTGCCATCATAAGGTTTTGATCCTCTATTTGATTCCTCCTTAGGAGTTTGATGAGAATGTTACTCACAGGTCAACATATTGTATGAATGTCTCCCATCAACATGAATCTCTAGTCCTAGTGAGATCAAGGGGAAAAAAACCTCTTTGATTCTCTAGGAAGATCTCCTTTCATGACACCAGCTATTGGCTTACACTGCTCCTGTAGATTTTTGTCAGTGCTTACTAGTCAGAGGGGAAAGGAAGGAATTTGGAAGCTATTCAAGAAATCCAGGTTGACTTTCCTTCCTCTTAAACATGACAAGTGATGTTTCAGTGTGCTAATGTGGCTCTGAATTAGTTTCATATGATCAAGCAGTTGCATAACCATAGGAACCCAGCTGCACCTTGTTGCTTTTATTGCCTTTTCCCTGTGTACCTCCTAAGGCAGGAGATATATTTTTGAGAGTTGCTGTCAGGTTTAATTCTGTTCAAGGCACTCATGTGACCGCTCCTGTTTATGTTACAGGTGGAAGTACTTAAATTTGGTTTCAGTTTGAATGGTTGCAAGATTGTTTTAATTCAAAGTCCTTCTATGACTGAAACCAAAATGAAGCTATGGTATCTGTTCTTTTGCAGTTCTCATTAAGTGTATTTTCTTCCTTGTTCTAGATTGGAATGTTGACTGTAACTACTGATAATGAAAAGGTAATATGTTTTAAACATTAGTAAAGTCCATCTGTTAAATACTTCAATTCTGATTCTGCTAAACTTACCCCACAGGTCTAATTGCCAAGAATACTCCTGTATAATGGCACAAGTTGACCCTGTAGCCTTTATGTACTAAGTGGTCAAATTTCTGAAATCCACGTGTTCTTTAATTTTCTTCTTCTGTTAGTGAACTGTGTTTGGCCCATGTAAGCATTTTGGATTAGTGTGAACTGGAGTTCAGGGTATGCTCTCTGTAATTTGAGGAAGGCACTGGTCTGTCTGTGCCTCAGTAGCCCAAACCTCAATTAAGTATCCCAAGCCTCAATTAACCCTGGAGGAAGGGCTCAAGCTGCATATAAGACCCTGGCTGCAGTGCCTGGGCTCCAAAGCAGAGGTCACACTGAAACAAACCTTGAACCAGCCCTCAGACTAAATGTTAACTCTTTATTTAGCCCTGCTATATAACAAGTAAGGTTCACTTTATTGAGCCCTGCTATAATGAGTAAGGTTCACTGCTTTCCCTTTTCTGGTGTCACAGGGAACTGATGTGTAGTTTGCTTCACTCCTCCTTGTCTTCTGAAAGTGTGATTAAAAAGAGGTAGGGGGCTAGATAATAACTGATACAAGTCCTTAAAGGCTTCTGCACAGTGCTGAACTTGAAGGTAGTGGAAAATCATGTGAAAGCTGACTCCAGTGGGTTAGTCTGTAAACTACTGAGTTGGGCTTTTTTATTTTTTATTTTCTTTTTTAATTTCAAATGTCTAAAGAAACTTCTGGAACATGCAACATCAGTAATGGTTATGACTTTTGTATACTTCTGAAATACAGTAATGGGAAGGAGTTCTTTCTTTTGGGAAGAGACAGTAAGTTTTCATGTAGGTGAAAGCTGTTCACTTCTGCAGTGAATTTTCATCTTCATCAGACACTTGATCTATCAAAGCAAGTTAAATTCTTACCTCTTCAATCAGCTCCTTGTCCTGTAAGGAATTCTGACATTAGGAGTCCCCATCAGAGTGACAAATTGCAGTGTGGCCTGCTGTAATTCATCTGTTGTGTTTGGGGAATTTGATACTTTTTGATAGAACAGCCAGGGCTCAGAAGGAAAGAAGAAAAAAAGTCTGTAGAGAGGCAATGTTGTGATTCAGGTGTTCAGTCTGCTAAACATAAATGTTGTCTGCTTATGTTTTTCTCTGCCAGGCTCCAGATGTTGAGTCTCGTGAAGACCTGATAAAAACTCACTACATGGCCAGGATAGCAGAGCTGACCTCTCACCTGCAGCTTGCTGACAGCAAATCAGTGCACTTCCATGCAGAGGTGAGCATGCAGGCAAGGACAGTAAATCTCTTT
This sequence comes from Vidua macroura, assembly GCF_024509145.1. Taxonomy (NCBI): domain Eukaryota; kingdom Metazoa; phylum Chordata; class Aves; order Passeriformes; family Viduidae; genus Vidua; species Vidua macroura. Next base: position 2,711,347 of record NC_071573.1, on the reverse strand, counting down.
TTGCACTTCCCCACAGGCAAGTGCTATGATAGCGAGTTTCAATACATAGAGCATAATGTTTTATAAAAATCTGTTCCTGGAATATTTTTGAGTGTGGTCTAGCATGCATAAAAACAGATATTGTAAAAGAACTTTTTATGTTTAATAAATTCTTTGGTAGCCCTGTCTTGGCTGTATTAAGAAGTATAATGTGTGTCATGTATAGGTTTGTTCACATAAGCTGAAGCAGCTGGTTTTAGTTACCAAGGAAGTTTTGACTTAATTTTATAGTGATGCTGATGTCATTCAAAAATATTTGAGTGTATTATGAAGTGATGGAAACAGCTCTCCTGAGAGAATTGGCTCTTAGGCATAAGTTATACTGCAAGAATGAACAAGATGATTCATTGTATCTATTCCTTTTCAAGTCATGAGGGAACTTTTCTTGAAAGTAGTGACTGTTTTGATTTGTGTAATAAACGATGTGCAATACACTAAAGCTCCAGGTTAACAGAGCAAATCCTCTTAAATATTTTTTTTAATGGAAGATGACATAGTATGGAGGAACCATCTTTTCTGTGATATTTGAGCCTTGTGTGAAGTGAGTTGTTTGTATGGCTTTTTACTTATGGGAAGTTTTGTAGCAGTTATGTGAAAAATACAATGTTTACAGGATTGGCAATATGGTAGCTCTTTAAAATGAAACATTTAATGTTAACTATTCCATTACCTTTGCATTTAAAAATGTGCACAAGCTCTGAGTTTCTTGAAATCTTAAGTATCACAGAAAGATGGAGAAGTCCAAAGCAAGCATTGCCACAAGGCAATACAGTGGAACTGACTTTTGTCCCTTGTACCCTCCCTGTCCTGTTCTTGGTAGTGTCGAGCACTTGCCAAAAGACTTTCTCTGGCAGAGAAGTCCAAGGAATCCCTCACAGAAGAGTTGAAGCTCGCCAGTCAAAACATCACCAGATTACAGGCAAGTAAATTGTTCTGTAATGTAATAGGTGCATTTTGTAATCATGTATAAGGGGAAGTTGGAGCAGAAAAATTACAACCATCTAGCCTGGCCATGGCATTACTAGGTGCTGAGTTGTGGAATATAAAAGCTCTAGTGGTATGTAGAGAGGAGCTTTAAATAATACACTTTAAATCCCAGGTATAAAGTGGAAGTGGAACATGCTTCCAAGAAAAAGTTATAGTGACCAAACCTTTGTGTCTTAACACATTTGATGTCAAGGATTTTCATAAAAATGACAGAGTTGTAATGTCAAAAGGGGTGGTGCTTTGACTGATTTCAGATGAAACAAGGAATTCTTAATTGTTTCTTGCACCTTGGTCTGAAAGTGTTAAAGAATGCCAGGTTGATTTGGATTTTTTGAATATAGATACCTTAATATTAAGCAAAGATAGTTTTGGGGTTACCTTTAAGGAACTGTTGTTAACAAAAATCAACTCTTACACCTGTGAGTGTCCTGTCCCTTTGTCCTTCTCCTCCACACAGCTGAGAAAGAAGCCAGTAGTACAATAAAGTATAAATAATTACACAATTCATATATTCCTCTGGTGTTCTCTTTACACTTAGTTCATATCATTATTGTTCATCTGTCTGTGATGGTGAGTACCAAAATTGCACTTAGTTCATATCATTATTGTTCATCTGTCTGTGATGGTGAGTACCAAAATTGCTCCATACAGGCTGTGAATATAATGTTAGAAACTTTGAGCTGTTGTGCCCATGAACAATCCTTTTTAAACACTTTTTTGATTTGTTCCTTTAAGAAATTCCACAGTCAATGTTGAACTTGGCATGAAATGTTGATTTCCAACTGCATATTAAACTTCAGAGGAAAAGATAGCAGGCACCCACCATTTATATTTTTAGTAGTCTGCATAGTACTGAATAATTGTTTAGGTTGGAGGGGTCCTCTGAAGGTGATTTGTCCCCCTCCTTTGGTCAGAGCAGAGAGTTCAGATCAAGCTGTGGAAATGGGTATTTCCCATACAGCCATGCTGGTCTTCTGCCACAGTCACTCCGTGTCTTAGGCATTGGATTGTTCCTTGTTCATTCAGCTTTCCTGGGCCTCTGTAACTTCCAGGGCACTTTTACCTGGGACCTTTCCAAGCAGACCCTGAAAGAAGCCAGAATCTACTCCTCTTGAGTCTAGGGCTGCTGTAATTCTACTACTCATCTTGCTTCTCTCAGGATCCTGAATGCTGCTAACTCATGGTAGCTGCAGCCAAAGCTGCCACTGGCTTTCACATCCCTGACCAGCTTTTCCTTATTTGTGAGTAACAGGTCCAGCAGAGAGCATCTCTTGGTCTCACTGATCACTGGGATCAAGAAGTTCTATGCCACACTCAAGACAACTCCTTCAGTTGCTTGTGTTCCACCTTGCTGCCCTTCCAGGATGTGTCAGAGTAGTTAAATGAGGATCAGGGTCTGTGGGTGGGAGATTTTTATCTGCTTGCAGCAGATGCCTGTCATATCACCCTGTTGTTCTCTTACTTATGAGATTTATTAGTCTTCAAGGCACTTCTTGACACAGAGCATAATTTCTTCCCCTCTGTCCTTCCTAAAGTGCATTTATCCCTTCATTGCTGTGTTCTAGTCATGCACACTATGCCCCCATGTCTGTGTAATCCCAGAGAGATCATAGCTCTCTCTAGCTGCCTGTGGAGTTTTGGATGCCATGTGTGTTCTTGCACAGGCCATGCTTTAACCCTATAAACACTACTTGTTTCCTGGCTGGAAGCAGTGGTGGAAAACTTAGCTGTTACTCTTTTATGTACGCCATAAAAAATGGGGGGAAAAAAAATCTAAAGGAAACAACACAAAAATAAAGAGAACAAACTATGCACACACTCAGCATTAAAGTGGAGCTTACTAAGTGGAGGTGGAAGTGTGCTGCTTTGCCAGGTATCACTAATACTGAGCCAGGGCCTCTGGTCATTTTATTTTTCTCTTAGGACGAGTTGATGACGACAAAGAGGAGCTACGAGGACCAGTTAAGCATGATGAGTGACCATCTGTGCAGTATGAATGAAACCCTGACTAAGCAAAGGGAGGAGATTGACACACTAAAGATGGCCAGTAAGGTGAGCTGGCAGTGCTGGCACAGGGCCCTGGCTGCAGCTGGTGGTGGGAGGGTTACATTTGGTGTTCCTGCAGCACTGCCCTTGGACAAAGCAGCTCACAAGCTGTAATTCTTACCCTGAGCCACATGGGAAGAAAACTCCAAACTTGCTCCTGCAGGTTTCAGTGAAGAAAAAGATTCTTGCTAAACATGTGGGAAAGAACAAGCTCTTCATGTCCCTGCTTCACATTAGGTTCTCAAATTGTACCCTCTGATGGCAGATCACACCGATTTTTTTTGTTCCAATGTGGTGAAAGTGGAGCTGTTTGTAAATCCAGCTGTTGAGGCTGGGTGGTTATGATGTAGTTCTGGGTAGAAGTGTCCCTTCTGCACTCCTTCTGGTTGCAGCATACTCTGTCCTTGGCAGCTGGTCTCCCTCTGTTATTTCCATGTTTTAGCTCGTCTGTCCCTCATGTAGGAATGAAAAAGTAGCTACTTGTATTCTTCTGTGAGCTTGAAATGCACTCTTAAATTCTTTACCAGGCAAGGAGTCTACCCCACTTGTCAGAAACAGATTTTTAACTTACCTAATGATGAAAAATACAGAAGTCTGCTTTTTTGAGCAGCCAGTGATTAAGCCATGGTATATCCTATTCTGGTGCTTCTAGGGAGGAACAGATGTTGTGAAGGCGTTTGCCCTTCACTTGTCTGACTGTGAAACAAATAAATTATCATTATTCCCCCTATTTCTGGGATGCATGGAAGCAGGTGTCACTGAAGGATTAAAAAAGTAAAAATAATTTTAAAAATTCCATGTTCTAGTTAAATATCCCATGATGGTGATTTTAATTTTTTTAGAGTAAACTCTTCCCCCTGCTTTTCTTCAGATTTCTGAGTGTTTTAACTTGGCATTTAAAATTACTTTGTGGTGTAAAAGCCACTGTGTTTCCAGCAGGAAGCTCTTGGCTGCATACTGACCATAGCACTTAATGTTGTTATAAAATGTTTTCTGGAATTTCTCACTTGCCATACTTCTAAGGCTTGAATTGGTAATCTGTGTGTAAGGACCCCAGAATCTCCCAACAGAAGCCACACAGGTTTTCAGATGTTACCAAATGTAGGAGATTGAGCTGAAATCCAAACGATGCAGTTAAAGCCTTTATCACTTGGAGAGAGTTGTTGCTTAGATTCAAAACAAATGTTATCTTCAGGAAATAGGAAGACTGAGATTTGCCAGCAAGTAACTATTGCACAGAACTTTATTTTAAGCTGCACATTTCCTTTGTGGAATTACTGAAGGTCAAATGTGAGTTGGCTAGCTGTGGAACAAACTCTATTCTGAACTGGGAATAATCTCTACAACCTGAATTCAAATAAAATTAATTTTGGAAAAAAAAAAAACCCAACATGGTGGGGGATTGATTTTTAATTTGATGCAATTATTTTATAAGAAGTTATGTGGAGTAGCACCTGAAGTGAATTATGATTTGACTTGCCTTCACTGCCCTTACAATATTAGTGGTGTTAATGCAATTGAATGTCTTGGGATGTCCCTCAGATGTCTTTCACAAGTTGTAGTGAGGCACTGTTGTGCTTATTTGCTATCTGGTACTTGCCTCTGTTGTGCTTATAGAAATAGAGGAATCTTCAGAGCAAATGGTTACAATCTGTCAAACTTAGAAGTCTGTGGAGTGTTTATTTTCAGTCTGACTGTGCCTTGTTTGCTGTAGGCATAAATTATCAGACATCAGATTTTGTATGTTACCTGTCTAGATTTCCTTACCCGAATGGTAACGTTCTCTTTGCTTGTTTCTTGTTGCAGGGAAATTCTAAAAAGAACAAAAATCGATAGCTTACAGCTGAGTCTTTGGGAGCAGCTGCTGCACAGGATGCAGATAGTGACCATTCATTATCCAGTTCCTGTTTGCTCCAGGAAGCTGAGGCTGGTGTTGGGTCTAGTAAAAACTGAATTGGTGCTGTAAATGGCTTGAAAATATTTAGTACTTGTAACAGATAAAACAGAACTTAATGTTGGCTCTAAACCAGGAAATACACAATCTGTGGATAATTTATATAGTAATTACCTTCAGTTTTTACTGTGCACTTTTTAAAACCAGGTTTTGATTTCATGTAACAACTTCAGGTTTTGTATATTTTCAGATATGTTAACAAATTTGGATCGGTGAAGTAGGTGTCTATTTTTGAGTTCTACATTTAATGGTCAGCACATGTACATTCCATTACTTGTTAATAACAGTTTAAAAATGAATTTGGAGACTTTTTTTTGGCCATGCAAGCTGTGCAGTTACTGTAAATGTAATACTCCTGTTCTCAGCCCTCTAGAATTAATTGGAATTGTGGCTTGAAATGATTTTTACAAATTCATTGAGTAAATGGGATCATTGTTAGACTGCAACAGTGGAAACCTTTCCTGCTTGTATTTGGCACTTTGGATTTTGAGGTAAAGAGCACAAATGGCTGAATTGGGCTACTTGATTGCTTTAAGCCATTTCTGTAACATTTTGTTTACACATGTATGTATATATATATTGGTTGAAATAGCTGTTTAAGGCTAGAGGAAACTGTGATTGTCCCTTGCCCCAAAAGAGTGAAACAATGTGTGTAGAATAGATCAGCTTACTGTGCTCTCTTGCAGTAAAGAAAAATATGAAATATGTAGAAGATTTAAGCACTCAGTTTGCAAAAGGTCTTCATGGAATTGAGCTGTGATGGGTTCACTGGGGGGATGCACATGGCTTTTCCTGTGTTTTCAGAAGTTTGTCTGAAACTTCTCTTTTTTTTTTTTTAAAAAAAAAGTTATCTCCTAAGTTTTTTGGTTTTTTTAAATTTTTTTTCAAGTGAAGTTTAATATCACAAGTTTTCACAGCATTGATCTGTTGTTGTTGGGGGGTGGGGTTTGTTGGTTTTGCATTGAGTTTTTGTTTGGTTGGTGTTTTGGGTGTTTTTTTTTTTTTTTTTTTTTTTTTAACAGATGCTGTGCTGCTCCACACTTTCCACACCAGTCTTCTGTTCCATAATTTCCATTGTGGCACTTTTTTTGTCCCACGGGGGTTTACTCTGATACCAGATGTGCTGAAATGTATTATCAGTATGTAATAATAAAATCAACCACATGAAACCAGCTTGACTTTTCCCTTACTTCTGGCTGTGCCCAGGCTGCAGAGTGTGACACTGTGATGGGATGTTCCAGCTGTTGCCAGTGGAGTAGTTACACCAGTCTAGGTGCTCTCAGGGCTTCTCTTTGTTCTGAGAGTTTTTTATTTTAGAAATGCAAAATAGAAGTGGTTGAGATGGTGGGGAAGCCTGCAGGGTTTCTTATTGATGTTGAATTAAGCACTATGTGCTGGTGCTAATGAGGGTTGGGAAATGTTGGCTTTCTCTCCAGCTGTTTTATGGAAGCAGATACAGCTTCAACTGTTTCATTTAGGGTTGGGAATTGCTTTCTTCCAATTCTTCTGAAGCTGCCTTTTCTGAGAACTCTCACCTTGCACTGAAGGTACTAGTCCAGTTATTTTAATTCTCTGAATCAAATGATGGAACTGATACTACTTCTACAAATAGTACTTTCCATAGGCTGCTGCCTTTAGGAAAAGATTTTGCTTAGGCCATTTTTTACATGTCTGAATAAAAACAGTGTGTGCTTAGAACTTGCATTAAAAAATCAAATGCATGTTCAGAGTATACCCCAATATCCAAGCTGGGGTTCATGTAGAATGTGCAGGCATTTAGGTACAATTCCAGTGTACATCAGTTTATCAGCATTTTTTCTTTGCAGTGTTGTTTGGAAATGCATTTGGGTGTCGTCCTCAGCAAGCAGTAACCATGCTCAAGAAGAGACAATTCTGATCACTTAAGCTGCCTTCAGTTTTTCAAGGAAATGTTTTGAGTAAGTTCTAGACAACTCTAAATTATCAATACCCAAAAGAAATTTAAATCAGTGTTTTGGATACTGCTGTAGTAGTGTTGTAAGGGGCCACAGGATATTACACTGAACTCAGTGGCATTACAAAAACTGGATCAAGTGGAAACACCAACTCCTTGTGCTTATTATCTGCTAACCAGGTGATGCTGAATCTTCCTCAGTATCTCAAATGCTGTTAAATGTCAAAATTGCTACAGCACAAGGCTTTGCTGTTAAAAAAACTGAAGACTTGTTTCAACGTTGCAGCTAAAAATTCATCTTTGAGGCAAAATTTTCCAGAAAAATTATTTTGAACTACTTTGTTTGCAATGGTACATGCAGAGTATCATGGAATGTGCAAAATCTGAGCAAGGAAATTTTACTAATAGAATTAATCTTCAAAAATGTACAGTGTGAATGTTTGCCTTCGAGGTGGTTAATTGGGGAAACCAGTGAGAAAGTGTTGTAAAGTGTAAAAGCCTTCAGCACAATACAGTGTAAAACCAGGGTTAAAGAAAAGCCTGAATGTCAGTTACCTTTTTTAATGGCAGTTCACTATGACACACAAGTTTTAAAGCATTTTTTGAGTGCTTAATTAATTTCTCCATAATGTTGGGTGCTTCATGAATAACCTCTCATTCTCAGGCTTAAGTGGCTAATTCAGAAAACCACTATATTAATGGTTTTAATTGGATTTTCAAGAAAAAAAATCTTTAAAGCTATACTAACACATTCAAGGCTTTCAAAATGTTCAGCTGTCCTAGATTTCTGAAAGCACATCCCCAGTAACTATTCTGGGTGTTCCAAATTAATATTTGCTCTAATCAGGCATTAATTTAACTTCAAGATTGCTCTCTTAAGAACCATTATCAGATATAAGAACTGCTTCATCAGTTTGAAACTGCCCAAGAAGCACCAAAGCCATTGTCTATTTTAAAAGGCCTTAAGCTCCTGGAGGTCAGAGGTTTCCCTGCCTGAAAGCTTAACTCCTAAAACAGGAATCTTAGGCTGGTGTCATAAGCTGTGACCTCATTGCTGTTTGGACAATGATTATTTTGAATTGCTACAACTATGATTTAAACAGCAATCAGCTAAAGTGTTGCTTTAAAGTTGGTGGTGTTTGTCATGTCTCTTGTTAATCCCTTCAGCTTCATTCTGAACCAGTTCAACATCTCATGGCATGATGAAATGTGCCAGATCTTCTTGCTGCATGTGAAATATCCAGGCTAGAACAGTTTGTTTTCCTACCTTTGGCTGTTTATATGGTTGTTTTCCCTTTTCCCCAAGCCAGCTTAATTTCTAATTTGTATTTATAATCCTGCTGCTCTACCTTCCCTTGCTGGCAGATGAAGTTTTGGTGTGAAGGTCTTTGGCCCAGCATGTTTCCTAGATGCTGACTTCACTGTTCAACACTGCTTCCTAGGGCTCCAAAAAACAGATTTGCCCCGACTTGTGAGGCGTCAATTGCAAACAGGAAAGGAAATAAACTTTGTATCCACATGGTGCCTATCAGGAGAAGGGAGAAGTTATTTACTGAGGCTGTGGGGTTTTTTTTAATAGTGTAAATCCAATGATACATTAAACTTTGGAGAACCATCTGGCCCTGTAAATTGGGCAAACCTGTTGTTTAATACAGTCTGTATGTAAGGTAATTTGAGAGCACTATCTTAGCAACAGTAGGGTCATAATAAAAACAAAGCTTAGTGCAGTAAAAAATTGTAATTGCTGCCAGAGGTCTGATTGCTTCCTCCCACGAAGGCTGGATGCTGCTCTGAGAACTCTTGTTGTCTCTTGCTCTGCCTTTCCTGCCTCTGTCACTACCTGCACTACTGCTCGGCTGTGAATTCAATCCACGTTTGTTTAGAGGGCATTTTTGCCCCAACTCCTGAATATTTCTTTTAATCACAGCGTTAAAAACTTACTTTAAGGCCAGTTGTGCCTGCAGCGCTGCCAGCGTGGTTACAGAGGGGGTCAGAGAAGAGCTTTGGGAGACCTTTGTAAGGCAGGGGACTGCAGCACATGGAAACTCGCCTGGGGCAGCTCTCATTGTCTGCCTGTGCTGTGTGTGCAGGCAGCTTCAGACAAGTCAGTGCTCATTCAGAATCACCCAGCTCCTTACAGAGGCAAATACTCCAATTGCTGCAATGCTGAGCTGCAAAAAAACCCAAGTGTGTGATTCTCCTTGGGCTTAATCTGCAGGGCAAGACACCCCGCCAACAGCCCTAAAAGAATTCTGGTTATAAACTTCTTACGTGGAAATTGCAGAGGTAGCAGTAGAAAGCAAAATTTAGCTGTTTTAGCACTGATTCCCCCCGTGAGTCCAAAACTTTCTAAGCTGATGAGGTCTTAACTAATGAAGAAGCCTTTGAACCCCAGGCCTGGAGTCAAAACTGTAGTTATGGTCTCCCATAAACAACACGGAGAAGAGAAGAATTAAACCCACAAAGCTTAAGAGTCCAGGTCATTTCCAGTTGTTTTAGGCACTAGGGATTCTTTCATGAATTTTCTTGGTGTCTAGTCAATGGTGGCATCTAGCTTCCTGCAGGCTCTGCCTGTATCAAGTCCTTTGCCTCTGAAATGACTGTGAGAACACCTTACACGGCCACACACTCCCCTTTCTGCCCCCTCATCCTTGCCTGCTCTCCCTTAAAGCTTCAACTTTCTTTTCCCTTGGATTTAAAAGTCTTCAGTTTGTGCTTGAATAGCGAATGCAGAGCGCTGTATCCGAGAAAGATGATTTTAATGAAGTCACGAGCTTGAAAAGGTCAGAATGCAGAATTTCAGTGCAGTTTCATTAACTGCAGCCCTTGGCACAGGGAGCAGCTGCAGTCCTGGAACTGGTGCTGCAGCTCTTCTGTGCCTTGCACTTCGTGACTTTCAAATTGTCTGTAGCATCTGCAGGGTTGGACAGAAAATTTGGACCTGCAGAGGGGACAATCAACTTGACCAAAAGTTTCTTTTGAAGTCTGGAAAGTCTGGTTTATTTTTAGTCCAAACAAGCAGGCAAGAACAAGTTTATCTTAGATTATTGATGGAGCCCATGAGGGCAGGAACGTTTGAAACCAACAAAGACTCAATTTCTCACAAAAAGGACATCAATATGCTAAATTTCTATTACCAGTTTATATGTAATAAATCTGCATCATTTAAGTAGTGAATATACTAAATTTGTAAGTTTTTAATAGCAATTGTACTCAGTGAAAGATGGATTCATTTAACGTGAGGAGAATTTGACTTTTCAAAACAAAACACGTATTAGTTAAGATGAACTTCTGCAGAAATTTCTTGCTAAAATAAAAGCAAAGCAGTAGAGGAAAGAGTTAAAATAAGTCTAGAAGCAAGTGTTTTTCTGTCTCTATTTACAAATATTTGGTTCTAGCCACATATGAACTGACAGGTTTCACTTTTGAGGAAATAGTCATAGACAGTAAACATTTTATAAATGGGCAAACACTGCAAATCATGTTAAGATCAATTTAAATATAGTCAGCAATGTAAACTGAATTTGTTAGTGTTGTAAAATGTTGAATGAGTTTTAGAACTGTCTCTAGCAACATATAATACTGTATCTATGTGAAATGCTCTTCAAATTGTATTTGCAGTAGAAATTACTTTTAATAGTTGTAATTTGTTCTGCATCTACTATTCATCAAAGTCAAATTATTTTAAGGAATTTTAAATCTCAGTATCAGTTTGTTCTCTTTTTTTTTTTCCTCCGATGCTTGAGTTTATGTTGCACTGAATTATTCTAGAAGAGAAAATGCTAGCAGAATTTACTGGAGAATAATAGTCTTGTCTTGAAAATGTATACACTTGTCTCAGCAAAGGAAAATCTGATCTATTTTTAGATATGCATGCCTCGATAAGGAGATATGAGACATTAATGCCCTTCCCACTTGAAAACCATTAGGAAGAGCTAATGTGGAAGCTGAACAGGAAAAAAAAAGGTTTCATTGAATGTTGTGCAGGAGTACATGAGAATTTGAAGGACTCATTTTGGCAAAACAGGAGGTGTTGATCCACTGGTTCCCTCTGCTAAGAGGCCGAGTGTGGCCCGGGAGAAGGCAGAAGATTGAATTGTTTATGGAAGATGCAGTTTTTATGGAAATACAATTTTGACACCTGGATTTCAAGGGCAGAAGACTCAGAGGGATGGAATTCCCGAGGGAAGAGGTTGGGATGAGGTTCTGGCACTTCCAGGGCTGCCCTGCTGGGAGGAGAGAGGCAGGTGGAGCTGCCTAACCCTGTTCTCTGAGCCTGGAGACTTCAGTCTGGCAGTGCTCAGAAAAGGCCTTCAAGGAGAGAAGAACGTGACAATTCCCTGGCTTGCAACAAGTTACTGGTTAAATTATGGTGAAAAAAATTCCCTGCTGAATTTGGCACTGGATTTTTTTAAAAATCAAGAAAACAAACGCAGAACTCTTTAAACCACAAATGGCCAGTGTTCATCCTAGTGCAATTTGTGTAATAGTGTTAAGCTTATAAAAGAATTTATTTGTAGGGAAAACTGTACTGAACACTTCTGTTGCAAATGCAGACAAAGCCTGAATAGTGCTCCCCATGCATAAAACAAAGAGGTAGAATTGCTTCATTTTCACAGAAAACATAAGAAAACTTCACAGAGGAGATAAATGGGACAAAAAAACCCAAACAAACCCAGTTTGCATAAGGAGGTCCTTCCTTATTAAAACACAATTTTAATATTAAAATTTTAACCACTGGAAAGCAGTGGAGCTGAAATGGATGTATAATGCTTCACAAAGATTTTTGGATGGATTACGCAAGAAACCGCAGCTCGCTGCTCTAAGTGAGCTGTCCCTGCTACTTGGAAGCCTTTCAGACGGGCAGTTTGGGTGTCTGCAGCCCCTGGCAGCTCTGCTCCGTGTCCCTGGGAACCCTCTGCAGGGTTTTATAGCTGGTTTCCCCCTCTTCACCCTCCACATTCAATCCGTGTGTTCTTTTGGGAGCAGCCTGTCTGCGCCTCTGCTAGGTGCACGCCGAGGGGGATGGGTAAGAACGACTTTTAAGGTACCACAACTGTGCAATCCTGTTGGTTATTTATTGTAAAACACAGGCGAACCCAGTGGGAAGAAATGCTGATGTCCAACTCCAGTTCAGGAGGCTGAATGATGTCTTTATTATAACTATGCTATAATACATTAATATACTATAGAAAGGAAGGTACTAAAACTACAAACCTACTTTTCTGACTACCATCTCACTAACAACTCGTGACCCTCTCTGAGAGTCCAGCCACAGGTGGGCTGGATTGGTCACCAGGCTCAAACAATCCTCACCAGAATCCAACCAAGCAATCACCCCAGGTAAACAATTCTCCAAACACATTCCACATGAGAAAAACAAGGAGCAGGAACAGAAATTGTTTTCTCTTTCTTTCTGTCTGTGCACCTCTATGAAAAACCCTGAGAGAGAGAGAGAAATGTGCTGCCAGTTATTCAGACATTTCCCAAGCCTCGGAGGATCTCCTTTCCCTGGAGGAGCTTTGCCCGTGCTGGCTGCCCGGGGGATGCCCGGGTGATGCCGTGCCTTTCCCCGGGGGGATGCCGTGCCTTTCCCGGGGGGATGCCGTGCCTTTCCCCGGGTGATGCCGTGCCTTTCCCGGGGGGATGCCGTGCCTTTCCCCCGGGGAATGCCGTGCCTTTCCTCGGGGGGATGCCGTGCCTTTCCCGGGGGATGCCGTGCCTTTCCCCCGGGGGGATGCCGTGCCCTTCCTCGGGGGGATGCCGTGCCTTTCCCCCGGGGAATGCCGTGCCCTTCCTCGGGGGGATGCCGTGCCTTTCCCCCGGGGAATGCCGTGCCTTTCCCCCCGGGGGATGCCGTGCCCTTCCTCGGGGTGATGCCGTGCCTTTCCCCCGGGGGGATGCCGTGCCTTTCCCGGGGGATGCCGTGCCTTTCCCCGGGTGATGCCGTGCCTTTCCCGGGGGATGCCGTGCCTTTCCCCCGGGGGATGCCGTGCCTTTCCCCCGGGGGATGCCGTGCCTTTCCCCCGGGGTGATGCCGTGCCTTTCCCCGGGGGGATGCCGTGCCTTTCCCGGGGGATGCCGTGCCTTTCCCCGGGGGGATGCCGTGCCTTTCCCCCGGGGAATGCCGTGCCCTTCCTCGGGGGGATGCCGTGCCTTTCCCCCCGGGGGGATGCCGTGCCTTTCCCCCGGGGGATGCCGTGCCTTTCCCCGGGGGGATGCCGTGCCTTTCCCCCGGGTGATGCCGTGCCTTTCCCCGGGGGGATGCCGTGCCTTTCCCGGGGGATGCTCCCGCGGGATGCGCCGGGCGGGGCCTGTCCTTGGCCGCCGCCCCCGGCCCGGCCGCGGCCGCTGCTGCGCTCCCGGCGGCGGGCGGGCCCTGGCGGGACGGGAGCGGGACCGGAGCGGGTAAGGAGCGGCTCAGGAGCGGCTCTGCCCCGGGGCAGCCGGGCCAGAGGAGCGGGGCACGGGGGGGACTCCGCCCGAAGAGGAATTTTCCCGGTAGTTGAGGCGCAGCCACGAAGTTCTGCCTTGAAACGGGCCGGCGGATGGGGCTCTTTTGTTTTGGTGTAAGAACATGATACATTTAACAAAAATATTTTGCTCCTTTTTCTTCTTTTTTTTTTTTTTCTTTAATTTATTTTCCCCATTTTCCTTTCCTTTCCTTTCCTTTCCTTTCCTTTCCTTTCCTTTCCTTTCCTTTCCTTTCCTTTCCTTTCCTTTCCTTTCCTTTCCTTTCCTTTCCTCTTTCCTCTTTCCTCTTTCCTCTTTCCTCTTTCCTCTTTCCTTCTCTTCCTCTCCTCTTCTTTTCCAGTACAAGTGGGGAAAAGGGGGTGGTTTTGCCCAGGGGCACCCGGGGCTGTGAATCACGGCGGAAATCGGGAGGCTTTGGGTGCCGGGCATCCTAAGGGATCGCATTCCCATGACTTTTGCCTTGTTGGGGCCAAGCGAGGAGTGTTTTTCTTTAATACTCGAAGCGAATTGAATTCCTGGAGCTTTTCTCATGTTTTCTTAGTGGTTCGGCTGATGATGTTAAAGTATGCACGTAGGGTCAGGGCGTTTGAAAGCGTGGCTGCAGAAATCTCTCCCATAAATCCAGCGGGGGCTTTGGGAAAACACACGGAGCGGATGCAGAGGATGTGCTGCACAGGGCTGGGATGTTTAAACTGCACTGACCATATGTCCCCCTAGTGCAGACCCTGGGGATGGAGTTTTAAGGTGTAAATGAGGAAAAAAAAAATGCAGAAAATATCCCCTTTCTGGCTTTAGGTAAGTGCTCACCGAAGGGGGGCTTTGCAGTAAGGTTTTTTTTTTTAAGGTGTAGCTGTTCTGATATTTGTGGGAAACAAGTGTGCTGAGAAAACTGCTGACTAAGCTGTTCTACGGACCCAAGGGAAAGTTACACAATTCTATGCTTCCCCAGTGTTTTTTTCTGTGAGGTGGAGAAACCCTGACTGATTTCTCTGCAAACAGCACTTAGCTTTTTTTGGGGGGAGAGTGGTAATGACTGACCGGGGAGGAGGGAACAGAAGTTTTGGAGCCTGAGGCTTTTAAACATGAGCTGTACATTTTGGTGTTAACTCACTTTGCCCTGTCTGGGGAGCGAGACTCTTCTGTAGCTGTGAAAGAAGAAAAAGCAGTAGCTGAAGAGAAAACTTGATGCTGTCTGATTTGTGCAATGGGAGAAAACGCTGTGAGGAAAGATTAGCTGCCTCCCTGCCTCTGTGTGTGAGCGGGGCAGAGCTCAGCGCTGCGCTCTGTAACCAGCCGTGGCTGAGCTCGAGAGGAATTTGTACAACAGGGAGTGTGGCCACAGACTGCATTTACCTGGGCTTGGAGTTGTAAATTATACCCCTGGGAAAACCTGCCCCGAGGCAGGTATGAGGTCCTTGCTTCATGCCCGGCTTTGATTGTTTTCCTTCTCCCTCATGAATATGTAGTGAGTGTTATTTTCTATCAATTCAAAAGGTTTGTAAACTTAGTGGCCCAGCCTGTTGATGGTCTCTGAATAGCAAGTTAATGTTGGTTTGTAAGTTAATTGGCGTGTGGACGTGAACTCCAACATGAAAACAGAGATGCACGATCCTGGGCAGTGTTTGGCTTTTGTGTTTGGGTAAACCAGATCCCTCTGGTCCTCCACTCCTTTTCTTCTGTTTTTGATTGGTATAAATATAAGCTGACGTCTTCTGCTTTAGAAAAGCAGGCTGCCCACGTGTCTGTCTTAAAAGGCTTTTGGAGAGGAAGCCAAATGAGGCTTTTTTTGGTGTCTGTGTTGTGAGTTACACTTTCTGACATGACTGTCAGCAGTTGCTATTAACAGTATTTGCACCCAACTAAACAAGGATTTAATCAGCACATCTTCTCCTTAGTGCTAGTATTCCTGTAAGCCTTACAGCAGGGAGAAGGGGAGTATCCCACAGATCAGGTGAGAGCTGTTCTGTCAGAAAATGCTCCTGACAGCTGTCAGACAGTACTTTTCATGTTTAGAAGACCTCTACGAATCTTATGTCATGGGTTATACTCCAGGAAGGTATTGCCATGTGTTTGTTGGGCTCTAAAGCATGAGGCAGTTTTAAGGGCAGATATAAAAACTGACTCAGAACTAAAACTAAAGTAAAAAACAAAAAAGGGGGGGGGGCTATTATGCTGTTCAGTGATTTTCCTAAATACGGTATTTCTGTCAGCTTCCCTATTTTTTATCACTTTGAGATTAGAGGCAAAAGTTTTAAAGTGTTCTTCTGTGCTGTGTATTCTTTGTGGCATTTCATCCCTCCCTTCCCTTGGACACTGCAAACACTAGCAGAGGACCAGGCTTCAACTTCTTTCTGTTCACCACAGCCAGCTTAATATTTTGATATGTGATCCCTGTGCCAAAGTATTCAGGCTTTTTTTTTTTTTTTAATCCAGAGAGCTGCTTCATCCAAAAAAAAAAAAAAAAGAAAAAAAAAAGTTGTTGCTATTACAGAAGTGGGACAGCCACCCATAGCTGCATTTCTGCTGCTTCTTAGTCCATTATAAATCTCTGTCTCTGCCCAGGGGGAGAAGAGAGGGAGAGGTTTGGGATGTTGTACTTGCCAGAGTCCTGTGCAGAGCTGCAGTGACCAGAGCACTTCTGTGGGATGTGCGTGTGTTCCTAATAATAACATGTTTCCTAAACACAGTTAAAAAAAAATGCTTCAGTAGATGCAGTAATATTCCATTAACTTAGTGACCTGCAGAAATGCTGCAAATAAAAATAGATTTATTTTCCTGTCTCTTCTAGGCCAGAGCATTTATTTTTTTATTATTATTAAAAGAACCCAGCAAACCTTCTGTACAGTAAAACGACAGCTGGTGTCAATAAACAGTTTACATGAACCCCTACTGTCCCTTGGCTCTCCAAAATGTGCCTGTGGGGTGTAAGCTCTGCCACCACTGTGGTGATGCAGAAGAGGAGTGTGATTCAGAGGATGAAGCAGGACTAGCCCAGGGAGCTAAATGTGAGTGGGCCCTGTGGGAGGTGTGTTCTACATGTGACAGGAACACAGGGGAGTCAATTAAATATGATTTACCTACTTTGTCCATGCACAGGATGGGAAGAAATTAAGTACAGCACCAGCACAGATCAAATACTAACTTCCAGCTAAACTTTTAGGGGTCACAGGTTTGCAGTGAGCACTTTCTAGCTTTAAAAAAACCGAAGAAGTTTTCACAATACATGGTATGTTTTGCTTTGAGAAGATGCAATCATGTCTTGCATCACACCTTGCAGTCACCTCTTGCACACAAGAGATGTGTCTTCAGATATCCAGATAGGAGGAGAATAAAATCACTGAGTAGTTAATACTGATACTGTGATATCCAGAAAGGAAGAGAATAAAAACACAGAGTAGTTAATATTGATACTGTGATATCCAGAAAGGAAGAGAATAAAAACACTGAGTAGTTAATACTGATTTCATCAGCCTTTTTGCTATTTCTTCTAGGAAGAACGAGCCTTTTCTGTTAAAGAAGTTTACTAAAACATAAAGAACCATTTTGTGGTTCTCAGGATTTAATCCAGTTCTAATTTGAGCTAGTAAAGCTGTTCCTCCTGTCTTTGGTAGCAGCCTGTGTCTTCCTGAGGGTTTTCCTGGCCATCCCATTTGCCAGCAAACGGGGCATGAGCAGGGCCCCCTGTCCTGCCTCTCTGTTCCCAGCCTGGAGCCCAAAGATGCACAGAACCACGGGTCTCTAGAGCTGTGTTAGTGACACCTGGGACAGTCTGTCACCTCCTGAGACAGGGAATCTGCCCAGAGAACAGGAAAATGCTGGGGTGGAACTCTGCTGGGTGTCATCTGCAGGAGCTGACTGAGAAGTTAGAGCTGATGTACTCAAGAAGGGTGCTCAGACTCGTGTTGAGTACTGCTGTTGCTATTCTGACAGACATGCCAGAGATAAATATATTTTTTGTCACTTTGGTTATGTTAGAAGGAAAACCAAACCGGTTCTAAGTGTACCTGTGGCTCTTCTTTAGGTACCAGAATTATGCAGTTTATGGCGTGATGTCAGCTGTTATTTCATCTCCCTGAAACAAAGTAGTCACATGCAGCTGTGGCTTGGGTTTTTTAGGTCAGAAAGCGCATGTTGCAAGCCTGTGAGCCTTGGATGTTTCGCAGCTGGAGGCTGACTTTTGCCTGGCTTCTTTCTCCACGCTGTTACATTCACTGCTTGATGTGTTCTGTAAGGTGCCTGGGTGTGGGCTGAGTCACAGCAGGTAGTGCAGGACCTGCTGAGAGAAACCTTACAGCTCCCCTCGGGTGAGAGAGGTGGCCTGTGGGGCAAGAGGACTCTGCTGCTTTTGCAGCTTCACCTCTGCATTCCCGATGGCACTTACACTAGATCTCTATTTTAGTTTCTTTTTCTTTTTTTTTTTCTTTAAATATATTTTAAAAAAAATATTATTTTTAGTTTATTCTATTTAGTTTATGTTATCTCATTCTGAAAGTTATGTCCCTCATAACAAGCTCTGCAAAAAAATCCTTGAGAGGGTGCAGACCCCGGGTGGCTGTGCGGCCGTGATTTGTAAAAATCTCTCAATTTCTTTAGGAAACACCTTTGGTTTGTCTCCATAAAATCAGACAGACACTCCCAGTGAAACGTCTCTAGGCTTTTCTGCCTTGATTCCTGTTCCCCACTAAGAAAACAGTGAAGGACAAAGCTGATGTGACTCAGCCGTGGTGATGTGACTGCTGGAGCGGGGTGAGGGAGGGTGTGGGAATCACGGCTCGTGTATGGGAAGAGGGGCTGAAGCTGATGGTGTTACACACAAGAGCAGTCATGCATGATGTTTTGTTGTCTTTTCGAGGCAGCTTTGGAATGACTTCACATCTGAGCGTTAGGGAAGGACTCCCAGAATGGATCTGCACATGAAAAGGAGTTTTTTTTTTACAGTGCCTAACAGCTGAGGTTTGAGTGATTATCCGTGGCAAAGACAGGAATTGTTTTGAGTAGCTGTGCTAAATTTTCACATCCAGTGGAAGATCCTCACCCTCCAACCTCCTCCTCTTGTCAGCAAGAAGAGCTGCTTCTCTGGGGAGGATCCACTGCAGGCACAGCTGAGCAGGCTTGAGCGGTTACCAGAGATGTGACTCTGGCTGCTTTTCTTTCATTCTCCATTTGGGAGCATCCCATAGGTTTTCCCTCTGGTGTGACTCTCATATCAGCTCGCAGCCTTTTAAAGCATGAAGAGGCAGAGCAGTTGGAATTTCCTCAGGCCTCCATCATGCAGCACCTGTAGGATCCCCCCTGGCTGGATCCCAGATGCTCTCCCAGTGTGCAGGGACCAGCAGTGCTGTCACCATCACCCCTGACCTCGTGGTGGGGGGGTCCCCCACACCCCAAACCCTGGGACATCGTCCTCACCAGGGAGCGTTTCAGCCTCTGCCCAACCCTTTTCCCTATCAAGGAAAGTGAGTGCTGTCTCTGCTTGGGAATTGTGATGGGTTGTGCTGATACCCTTTAAAGTGGCTATTTTTTCAGGCTTGTGCCTTCAAATACCAAGCACCTGATTTGTAACCCCCCTGTGCCCGAGGCAGGAGGAAGCAGCAGCCAGAGATGTTTGCAAGAGCTGGGCCTGCCTTTGCTCTGGGGACGTGCACACTGTCAAAAGCTGAAAGCTTTAATTCCTCCAGCTCTCGGGGCCAAGAGTAAGGAATTCCAAATTAAACAGATTAGCTGCAAGCTCTGAACTTCTCCCAGCTGTGCCTATGCCCCAGAGAGTGAGCAATGTAAATAAAAGGTCACATTGCACTTTGAAGTCAGTGTATTTTTGACTATTACACCAGTTCCTTATTTTCTAAAATGAGTAATGCAGTGGGAGGCTTAATCCATATCCCAAATACAAGAAAATGCCAAGAAATTCCTATTTTCCATCAGTTGTGGCTTTTGCTTATGTTTATTTCAGATGTATAGACTGGAGAATTTTTTTTATGTGTATCTAGGATGGAAAAAGCAGAGTTAAATAGAAGTGCAGCCACATGTAGTATCAAAGTAAAATTTGAGGCAAATCATCATAAATCAAGCAGTATTTTATGCAGAAGTTGTGCTTCAAGTTTTTTCTTTTGCAGAGTTAAGTAATAACCGAAACAGTGACACAAAGAATATGGCTGTAAAACACAGAGATAAATCTGCCATGTTTTACTTGGATGTCACAAGGGCTTAGAAACATTTAGGGCATTTTATATACCATATGTGCTTTATTGCTTAAACTGCAGAGCACTTGTACTTCCCTGCGAGACTATTGCACTCTGTGGCAAAATGCTTGAAGAATTGTCTGGGTGTTTGTACAAGGAACAGCAACAACTCATGCTGTGGTTATGGGGCAGCTTCACCACAGCATGCACAGGATGCAGAGCTTTGCATTACATTTCTATATGGCCTGTATGCAACAGACAACCTTGCTCCTGGAAATAAAATTGACTTGTAGTAGTGTATGGGGTCCATAGTTTTTCTGGAAGGGTGGAAATAAAAATGACTAGGCACTGTCCACAAGCAGAGCAGCTCATGTGAAGAGCTCAGCTTGTTTGGAAGGGATTATTTAACTCTTTTATCTCACTGTATGTAGATAAATCTGGTTTGTTTTTTTGTTTTTTTTTTTTTTTTTTTGAGCTTGGAGCAAGTAACGAGGCTGGTGTTTACCCAGTTAAACCCCACTGAACAAGTGGCACACATAAGGTACGTGCTTGGGTGTTAGAAAGGGAATTTGTTTAGAGGATGTGTAGCTTAACAGTTCTGGAGATGCAATGGCCTCTGGAGCTAGAGAGGCAGTAAGGAATGTATTTATACAATTATGCTTTCCTCTGTGTTGGGAGTGTGAGTGCTGCCTGTTAAACACTGCATTTACTTTATGCTTTGCAGAGATAGGCATTTCCCTGACGTCCCTCTTTAGCTGACCCCATGCTCCTCCAATATTTTTTAAAAGAGGACCTTGATGTTTAAACATAAGCGTTTTGACTGGTGCCAAATTTTAGGGAAGACCCTAAAGGGAGAGTGAGCTGTGCAGGGGGCCCAGTCGTGCACCCCGCAGGTTCAGTGCTGCTGCTGTGAAGGAGGTGACACGGCTGGGGACATTGCTGGTGGCACGCCAGCAACCTCAGCTCTCTGAGGAGCCAGGGTTAAAAGTGCCAAAGCCAATCCCTTGAGTTGCACCTTAGAGTGAGTAGGGAGCTGTTCTTAGTGCTCAGTGTAGGAAGAGGTAACCACATCCCCCAGCGAGGCACGAAAGCGGAGCCGTGTTTTTGCTGCAGATTTGATCTGGGATTTCTGAAGCAACAAAGGACCCAGTGATGGCTACAGCCTACGAAATCTCTCAATAATAGGCTAGGATTTCTCTTCTTTCCGTCCTCAAGGTATTAAAAGGAAGAAATTAAGCCGCAATGACTGCTCATTAAATGCTGAGGGAGTGTGTTAATCTGATAAATGGGAAGATTGTTTTCAGGCAGAAGAGGATGAATTGAAATGAATGGCAACTTTTGGGTTCACTGGAATTAATACACCTGAAACTGTTATTTCAGCCAGCTTTTTTTTTTTACTGGAAGTTTCAATATTCTAAAAATGGTATTTCCTGCCTCATATCTGAACATGGTATACCACACGTGCTTGTAATTTAAATGTCACAGGCCACATAACATGTGTGATCAATGGTGTCTTGTATCATTTTCCTTTTACCCAAAGCATTTGGGTTACATTTATGTGGGTCCCATGGGAGACTTTTGCTTTTTGGAGGCAAAACACATCCATCCTGAGGCCTGAATTTTATTTTGCTTTCAAGGAAAAACGTCCCAGTTCATAGGAAGGAATTTGGATCACGGTTTAGGACAAAATAGAAATTGAAAGCATTACTTTATTGCATTGTGCAGATGTAAAAGAATCAGAGAACAAGTGAGTAAAGCAGCATAAGACTGATTTTTAAAGAAAATACTAGATAAGTGATGCTGTCCTTAATACACAAGAGGTTGCATTTCCTTTTATTAGCATGACATCATCCAATCAACTTGTAAAAATCCATTTGGGCTTTTGTTCTCCATTCCTAGTAGTCATTTCTGGGGATTGGTGAGCAACAGTAGGGGAACCACTATCTATTCCAACACTTCTTGCATGTGTGTTTTTATTATCATCAGCATCTTTTTTTCTTTTTAAAAATTCCCACATAACTGCAACAGCAACAAGAGGTGAAAGCTGCAGCCTCTGACAGGTACACCGAGGGTTTTGTGACTGCAGAGGAAAGTGGTTTTTTCCACTTTTTTTCCATCTGGGAAAGTGGTTTTCTTCATTGACACTTACTGACTGAAGTTAAATGTTTGGCAGGTGGAGTTCAAACATCTTTTTGTTTTGTAATGGGAAAAAAAACCCTGCCAAATAATCTGCAACATCACATTTTAAAAGGGGAATAGTAACAGACCTTGGGAAAAAAAAAAAAAAAAAACAACCCAAACATCTGGGAATAATAAAGGACACTGAAAAATTCCATTTCTAACAAGAAAAGGAAAAAGTCTGCATATGTGTACTTTATTGTAAGCACCTGATTTTATGATTTCTTTTCCATTGGTGCATCTCAGTGTTGTGTGATCTGCCCCTTGAGCATGGCTGTGGTCACACTGGAGGGTTGTGGCAGCATCCCCAGAGCCCCTCTGCAGAGAAAGGCTTTTCTTCCATCCACAGCATGTTTTTTTTCTCTCTCTGGCCATCCCTTATGTCTTGTAAATGCCAGAGGAGTTTTTAATGGCAGCCTTTGAGGCTGTTTCCTTATGTTCTCTTGTCTACCAGGCTGCCCCAGTGTCCCAGCTGTTCCAGGAAAAAGCCACACCCCGAGCAGCATCACATTAGCTGCTCTTAACAAATGAGGCTTTGAAAAAAAGGGCTGAAAACTTTGAAACTTCAGCTCTAGAAATAATTAATGCTGAAAGAGCCATGGTGGCAGCCAGAGGGAGAGGAGGAGAAGGGTGTGATATGGGAGGAAAAAACGATGACCAAGTCAAAGACCAAATAGCTGTGATTTTTCTTTCCATTGCTGCGCTTTATGATGAAGTGATTGTGTGGGTGAAGGATACACTGGTAGCTGTGTGTGTCTGAGCTATGATAGTAATTTGTACTTGTGTGCTCCTTTTCTCTCTCTCTTTCTGTAAGTGGTGATTAGAGTGCTTATAAAATAACTAGCATAGTGCAAATATTTTTTTCTGAACAGAAAGGTCGAGAGTTCAAAAACTAATGAAGGACCAGAGTCCCCCTCTGTTGAGAGCTCTCTGTTGCTCAGCCCCAGAGTAAGCAGACTGTGCCACAGTTTATGGCACTTTTTTACTGGCTACAAACTGCCCCAGAAATAATGATAAAAATAAAGACTTGTAGCACAAGTTTCACTTGGCTGAACTGTAGCATGTCTAGAAGCGAACTGTTCTCTACGTGTTACAGATAAAGAATGGCTTTTATGGTTATGTGATTCTGTAGTGCTGCGCAATTAAACAGCCTGACTGTGGCTGTCTGTGCATGAAGGGCAATAGCTCTAAGTCATCATTAGCTGACATTAATTAACGGAGTAATGTACATGCAGGTGGTTTCTGTCTAAGTGAACTCCGCCTTCCTTGTGCTTTCAGGCAAATGTGGATGTGTTCTGACAGAACAAGAGTAACTTTCCGTCAAATGAGCGATGTTTATATGTGCCCCCCTGGTGTTTCATTGTACTCCATTCCTCCTCAGGCACTGGCAATTTTTTGCTTGCTCCCTCATCAGGCAGGAGTAGCGGGGAGGACAAACTTTGTGGACAACATGCCCTGCATAAGGATGCATTTAAATTCCAGCGCACAATTTAGAACCACGAAGGCAAGATTAATGATTTACCGGTTGCAGTCCTGCTCAGAGGACATCAGCTGAGCCCTTTACCAAAGACACTTTGTTTGATGAAGTGTAGTTTATTAATTGGTTTAAAGACCTGTCCTTTTCCCAGGCCACCAGCCAATTCAGTGCTTGGCAGATGTGAGTGCTGTTACTTGGCCTTGACTTGTGTTTCATCAGCGTTTTGTCTGCGGTGGAGGCTTGCAGTCTACTCCTCAGCAGGAATGTACTGCTCATCCTTAGGGCTAATTTCTTGTTTAAAAGTTTAATGCCTTTCCAATGCTTCCTTATAACATGTCCAGTCTCCAAGAGCGTAAGCCTGGGTTGAAGGAACTGATGTAAAGGGTTGGCAGGCATCCAGGATTTTGCCCTGATGACAGCAGGATGTATACCTTTGCCATCAGCACTGAGTTGCTACAGCTTTTCATCAAAAAAATAATCCCTTCTCTCCCTCCTGATTCTATTTTTGGAAACAGCTACACCATTCTTAGTAAAATGCTGGGTTTTTTTGATGGGGGAAGGAGGGGAAACCTTACCCAGAGCAGATGCCCAGTATGGAAAAATCTCTGCCCATATTTGAAATGATGCATAAGCTGTATAGTATTATGTTGTATATAATGAAACTGAAAGTATTATTCAAGCAGTCCTGTACTGCTGTGGGGCATTCTGCTCTCTCTGGTTGAGAGGCTCTGTACATCAGATGCTCTTAACAGCTCATAGAGCTTAAAGCTCCCTTCAATCCCCAGCCTGGGAGAGCAGTGGGGATTCACGGGCAGTGTATCAGTTTCTACACTGCTACCTCAGATTATACACGTAAAACAAAATACGTTGGATTTGTGAACTGCTTGCAGATTTGAGCTTTGTGTGATTTGAGCTTGATTTGATTCATGTTTGTTGTTTCTTCATAGATGGCCTGCGGGTGATGTGTTGTGCAAGTGCCTCAAGTTTCTCCTGCAAGATGTGCTCCCCAAATCCAGCAAACTGGGTCACCTTTGATGATGAGCCTCTCTTCCAGTCACCTCAGAAACCTGACAGTCAGAGCAGCTGCAAACCAAATGGCCTTAAGCTCAACCTGTCCAGTGTTCATGAGTCTTCAAGTAGGTCATCCTCTACAGGCAGCACTCCGCTCTCATCTCCTGTAGTTGATTTCTACCTAAGTCCTGGGCCCCCCAGCAACTCTCCACTTACTACACCTACCAGAGACTACCCAGGAAACCCCTGCATTCCCAAGTCTGGGATTCACATGCTTTACCCCATCCCTGAATGGCCATCAAATGTTAACCCTTCTCCATCCCCCGGGATTTGCTCATCCCTAGCCTCGCAGAAACCCAGCAGCCTTCCTTTGAACTCCTCACCTAATGACCATCCAGGTAAGACTTTGGTCTCCAAATCAGCAGATGAAGGAAGCCCTAACCCACCAGGAAACTGTGAGGAGCTGGCTCCAGGACACTTCCCGTACTTCCACAGTGACTGTGCTTTTTCCAGTCCTTTTTGGAAGGAAGGGTGCTCCCTCAGCATGTCGCCAGCTAATGTTAGCATGCACAGGAAGGACAAAGTGCTTGACAGGAGCGGGTGTCATGCTAGAGACAAAGAAACATGTCATGATCAGAAAAGCCTTAACCAGGGCTCCTTCAGTTACATCTGTCAGAGGCTTGAACACCTGCAAGCTGACAGCTGTGAGGCCGTGGAAAACCCACCCACCTCCAGCACCCACGCATGGCACAGGCTCTCCCCCACCATCCCACGCAGCCTTTTCAGGAGCCAGAAATCAGATGGGTGGCCGTTCATGCTGAGGATTCCTGAGAAGAAGAACATGATGTCATCCCGGCAGTGGGGCCCCATTTACCTGAGCGTCCTGGCTGGAGGGGTGTTGCAGATGTATTACGAAAAGGGCCTGGAGAAACCTTTCAAGGAATTCCAGCTGCAGCCGCAGTGCAAGCTGTCCGAACCCAAACTGGAGAGCTACAACGTCTCAGGAAAAATCCACACCGTGAAGATCGAGTGCGTGTCTTACACAGAGAAGAGGAGGTACCACCCCAAAGTAGAGGTGACCCACGAGCCAGAGGTGGAGCAGATGTTGAAGCTGGGCACCACCGATTATAACGACTTCACCGACTTCCTCGTGACGGTCGAGGAGGAGCTCATGAAACTTCCTACTGTTTCCAGACAAAAGAGGAATTACGAAGAGCAAGAAATGACTCTGGAAATAGTGGATAACTTCTGGGGGAAAGTCACTAAGGCAGAAGGAAAACTCGTAGAAAGTGCGGTCATCACACATGTTTACTGCCTGTGTTTTGTGAACGGCGGTGCCGAGTGTTTTCTAACGCTGAACGACCTGGAGCTCCAGAAGAGGGACGAGCGTTACTTTGAGAAGGAGCAGGAGAAGAAGTGGATCGATATTCTCGACTGCCATTTCCATAACTGTGTGAAAGCACAGGAATTTGAGCAGTCACGGATTATTAAGTTTACACCCCCGGACGCCTGCAGGCTGGAACTGATGCGTTTCAGGACGCGCTACAACGGGCAAGACCTTCCCTTTTCTGTGAAGGCTGCAGTGGTGGTTCAGGGGGCATACATTGAACTTCAGGC
This sequence comes from Vidua macroura, assembly GCF_024509145.1. Taxonomy (NCBI): domain Eukaryota; kingdom Metazoa; phylum Chordata; class Aves; order Passeriformes; family Viduidae; genus Vidua; species Vidua macroura. Next base: position 2,685,452 of record NC_071573.1, on the reverse strand, counting down.
TTTCATAAACATGTCCTCAGCTGCTCAGATCCCGGCACGTTTACCCTCTGTGAAATACTGTGAAAATGTTATGATACGCTTTCCTGTTCCCACACAGTGGATCAAAGCACTTTGGACTATGAACCTCCAAAGGCAGAAGTCCCTAAAAGCGAAAATGAATAGGAGAGCGTGCCTTGGGGCTTTGCATGAGGTTGAGTCTGACCCCGTAATCCAAGTCTCGGTCGGAACAGCAAAATACGAGAGCGCCTACAGGGCCGTGGTGTGGAAGATTGACAGGCTTCCAGATAAAAATTCAAGTAAATAATTTGTGCTAGGGGCTTGGGTGTGTGTCTTCACTGGGTTCATGCTTGTGTACCTCCATCAGCTGCCGTGGTTTGGGTTTTAATCTGTGGGATGCTGTTGGTAGAAGCCAGAATAATCTTTTAGGAAAAAGAGAATACAGGCTTAGCAGTTTCTTTAAGCCATGTTTTTGTAATTTATTTGATGGAGGCGAGTCAGTCATTTCAAGTGTGTGGTATCATGGAAGCAGAGCTGATCATTCTGAGTAAACCTCAAGTCTGTAGCTGTAAGGCTGAGGGAAGGGTTTATGCTTCCCTTGTACCAGCTAGGCAATGGGTGGGATGGGAAGCAGAAGTTGGTAAAATGATTTGTTCACCCAGCATCACACAGCTAATAGAAAAGGGGGTATTGTCACTGCTGGGTCTTGGCTTTCCAGCATCATTGAAGAAATGGTAGGTATGATACAGAACTAGAAGGTGCTGGGCTTAAATTTGCTGCAGGAAGTGCTGTGCTCTTGCAAAGGCTGGTTTCTATTACCTCTTTCATGGGTTTGTGCATTGAGATTGTACATTCATGGCAATAACTGCACTGACAAAAAATGCCTCCCACTTTATTCCCATTCCTTTCTGGTGGTTTCTCACTGAAAACTGGCAGCAGTACAAACAGCTACGTTTTTAATTGCACACGTGGAAGTAGTTAATTTACTTTAATTTAAAGGAGAAAATATTTGAAGAAGAAGAAAAATGGGAATTTTCTTCTTTTTGAAGAAGAAAAATAGAAATACTTCGGTTTAAAATTCCAATTTTTAGTCATATTACCAGTACCTTTCTAAAGACATAGTACTTTTCTAAAGGCATAAAAATTCTTGAGGAATACATATCCTGCTTCAAGTTCTGTAGAGTTGAGGGCATTTGATCCTTTGCATTTTGTGTACCTGAGGCTTTGGGGAATCTGTGTAAGACAAGGGCACCTGTTAAAGCATTTAATGTAAAATATCTGTAAAATCTGTACTTTTGAAAAAGGGGGTAACTGTATGTTACTAACATATGGATTGCACTAGTCTTGTATTATCCTGTCTGGGCTAACTGCCTCTTTAAAATGTCCAGAAAAGATTTTACCTTCTTAAGTCACACTTTCAGACATTCTACTACTAAGCCAGGACTAATGGTGGGGGAAGAGCAATGACAGAGGGAAGGAAGTGAAGGGCATGGGCTGGGGAGGCTGGAAAATGGACAGGGAGGGCAGAGGAGTGGTGGAGAGATGTAGGAGAATGAGAAGGCAGAAGAAGATTCTTCAGGTCTTCCAAATCCCTGTCCTGTGCTCCAGGTTTCAGAGATTTGCACCATGTTGCTGTGGCCCATGTGTTTTCCCAAGGACTGTTTGGGTAGCTTTTAGTATCCTTGGCTATTTAATGTAGGTTTGCTTCTGTAAAATCAAGTCAGCAGGGTGGGCAATTTTAAAGAAGATTGTAAGTCTTCCGAATTTCCTGCAGTCCTTTCACCTGAAGATTTTGATGTGCACAATTAACTTCAGATTTAAGTTATTTGAAAGGAGGAACCGGGTTTTTTTTTTTTTTTGAGGCATTCCGCAGCTTTACATTAGTTTCTAGCAGTAGCTTAAACTTCTGACATTTGAATAATTCCTCTAGCTGAGATCTGCAGAATCATTTGTCTCTGTGAAATGTTCGGGCATTTGAAAAAACATTTTGGTAGTAATACTGCCCAGTCAAATTTTAAACCTCTATATCAAGTGCTCTGTACACAGTTAAGAGTTTAAAAATAGAGTTGTGTCCAAGGCGTGCCAAAAGTCTGGAGACAGTCAAACTAATAGAAATATGTAAACTTTCATAATGTGTTTACCACAGGCGGAAAAATAAGCTTTGTCCAAGGCTTCTTAAAATAAAAAAAAAAAAAAAAAAAAAAAAAGGAAGGGAGAAGGAAAGGTTGCTTACAGTTATATTGTGGCTCCATTTATAGACATTGAAATATGTTAATATCCACTGGATTCTACTGAAGTGTTTTCTTGGAAAAGTGCTGGCCAAGTGAAGTCAGTAGCAGCTGCAAGAAACACCAGACTTTTAAAAGCTGCCTGTGCCTATTCAGATATAGAGATATTGTATTTGGAGTCAGAATTTTAGCATTATTTTTAAAAAGAGAAAAGAAAGGAAAAAAGCTTTGAAGGGCTGATCCAGTGAAATTTCTGCAAATTGAGTCTTATGTTTGTGAAATTGTGTAAGGAAACGCAGAACACATTATGATTTTAGCACAGTACTGGGGCCAGACTTTGCAGTGGAGAAGCTGTGTCAGCTGCTTCCCAGGGAGTTCCCAGAGTGCAAGGGAGAGATTAAACTGCAAAGCACTGTGCTTTCATCACTTGCTGTGTAAATTTGAGCTCTGTGATTTTTTCCTGTTAGGACACCTCTGTCCTTGAGCCATTTTGTAAGGCAACAGTAATTCAGCTGATTGTTTCTTATTCCATTCTGCATCACGGAGCCACTGAGGAAGCAGGGATTAAACAAGACAGCAAATTGGAGCTTGAGGAGGTTGTGGCTGCTGGCAGCCTTGTTACTGCATCTGTGCATGGACTCTGCTGTGGGAGGTGATGTGGTTCCCAGGAACCACCAGGAGCTGCTTTTCTTATTTTCTAAACTGCCCAGGTGGAAACTCAAAGCCATGGCTTTGTCAGGCGGGCTCCATCCCTGCCCAGCCACCTCCCTCTGGCACTGGCACCACAGTGAGCTGGTGCTTGGTGGTGGTACTGTCCCACTCCTCTATTCCCTATGCACTTCTCCCAGCAGGCTGCATAAATGTACCCATTTAGACATAGCTGCAGGAGTTATTAACTTCTAACAACCCTAATGTATGTAAATCTGTCCTTAGTGATTGTTTATGTTTTCATGTTCAAAGTAAGAGTTTTAGAACTGGACCTATTTTGGCAAAAATGGAATTATTACATAACTAAGATAACCAGTACATTATTTTGTCTTAAATTGCTTTGCTTCATGAGCCTTTCTCAGATCAAGGTTGCTTGAATGCTACTTATACAGGTGAAAAAGGGCCAGACTGTGTTAATAAGTGCAAAGTTGGATTATTAATTGCTTTTGAAATGCTGTATGAATTCTAAATGATATTTGGAATCTAGTTTCATAGTTTTACTGATCTTTTGTTTGTTTGTTTTGGCTTTTTTATTGGTATTCTTTGTAGACAGAGAGCAAGAGTTTGGAATATTTCTAGGAAACTAGAGCCAGATTTTCAGACTAGGGTAGACTAAAATCTCTCAATTCACAGAAGTCTTAACAAGTTTCACAGACACCTAAACTGCAGGGTTTCTGTCTCATAAATTAGACAGTAAAAGCTCAGTAATCTCCCCAGATTTTTCTGGTTGCCTCTCAGGAGTGGTTTGATTTCATCAGTCCAGGTGGTCATGTGTCGACAGTGCCTGATGGGCCACATTTTGGATAGCTGGGCTTGAACAAGTCATCTTGAATATGTCTGAATATGTCACCTTAGCACAGTGTGCCTGCTCCATCCCACCTGTCTTTCCACAGCACCACCTTTTCTCTCCTTCTGGCCAACACCTGGCTTTTTCGGCATTACAGTTTATTTTGCAAAAGGATCTTCTACACACAGCCTCTCTTTCTTCTTCTAACTCCAGCGTAACACAGGGCCTGGGAAGCCTTGTGGTTTCATGGAACAGAGATGAAAAGAACTTCTCAGTTTTAGGTGAAAACTAGGGGGATGTTCAGAGTCTTTCCAAATGCTGGTCAGTCACTCTGTCGTCTGTCAGCCGACGGGAAGAAGCTGCTCTGCACTCCTAGCACAGCCCAGCAGTGGCAGAAGAACTTCTCCACAAGTGAAGGGGTGAGTACTTCCCTCTGACATTGGTGTTGGTACAATGACAGATGGGCTGGGGGAACCCTGTGTTTTAGGAATAGGCAAAAAGGTCCAATGGAACCTGCTCCAGAGGACCCAAGGCACCATTCTCATCCAAATCCCAAACTTATCTCTGCCTTTGCAGGTCACTACCTAAGGAAAAGGAAGCATCCCAGAATTCACTGCATCCCAGCACCTTATGGCTGTAGGTCAGCTGGAATATAAACCCAGAGGTTTCTTTGGATTGTCCTGAATCACAACTATGCCGTGTCCAGCAGGGAAACCATCTGCAACAGCCCAAGAGGTATGGCTCATGTATGCCTGGACTCAAGCAGACATCTGTTATCCAATATTTACCATCCCAGGAAAATTCCAAGCAGTGATTATTCCTGGATTCCATTTCTCAGAAGACAGAATAATTTGCTAGACAATTCCCATTGCTATTTGTTTCTTCATAGGCCTCTCCCCCAAAAAACCTCAAGAAGATTCTGAATTTGATCTCCAAAAGCCCTTAGATGTATGCTGGTTGCCTTCTACCACAAATTAACTACAAGCAACAAACGCTTTTTCCTCAGGTCCTTGGTTAACCACAGCCCCAGAGGGCTTGGCCTTTTCCCTGGACAAGACATGCCATGCCATTTTGGTGCTGCAATTCCTGCTGTCCTGCCCAGGATGCTTCCCTTGTGGGAATGAACTGTGCAGTCTGTGAGGCCCAACCCAGCAAACAGCACGAAGAGCAGGTGAAGCAAGTGTGTTGCCAAGCTGCATCCTGGCACCACCATGGGAAAGGGGAGCAGGTCCTGGGAGCCAAAAGGAGCACAGTTCAGATGGCCTGACATCCTGCAGTGTGGCTCTGGAACAGGATGTTCCTCATGGTGTCCTGTTGCTGGGATGATAGAGGAGTCAAGGATGGAAGAGGCCCGCATCAACAGAAGCTCATTCCACCATGTCTGGGCAGTCTGGAAGAGGGACTGTGGACCAAGAGAGTGTTAGTGCAGCAGAAATGGACACAGCAAGAGGTGACCAGCAGCAGATCATGGACAAGGCTCACATCATGGAGGTACAGAGATCTGCCTCTCCCTGGGTACACGAGTGATGAAACACCATCTCCTCCTCACGCTTGTTCTGTGCTCCAGTTTCATTCTCAAGACATTGGCAGGTGGCTGTAATCCGTATTTCCGGCTTTGTTCCCTCCTCTATTTCCATAATAAAGTCCCTGATGTTACAGTTTTACTTGTCTCTGTGTTTTGTGTTATTGTCCTGAGACTTCAGCCACATGCTGCATGCCCCTGGCATGGCACTCCTTGCAAAATGGGGATCTTTGTGCTCCAGTGCCTTGCAGGACCCTCTCCTGAGGTGTGCCCAGAGCTCTGTGTAATGTTACAGGGAAAACCTGCAGCACAGACAGGCACCCAGCCCAGGGCTCCTAGGAGCAAAGGAGATGCAGCTTTTTTATTTATTTTTGCCTTGCAAAATGCCTGTGGGCCTGTGGATGTAGAATATTAGCATGATTTTTCCCATGGGATGGATAAAGCTCAGTTAATGTTAACTCCATCTTCAGTATTTCCTTCATTCTGATCTGGAATTGATTCCTGTCACTGGAGGAAGTCAGTGCATAAAGAATGGGACATTTTTTCCTGAACTTCAAGATTCCATTAAGTGTAATGGATGAAAACCAAATATACACTGCCAGGCTTGCCTTTGACAAAATACAGTCAATCCTTTCTCTTCTTCTTTTTTTATTTTTTTTTTCCTGCCTGCAGCCAAAGCACAGTTAGTTGTCTATGCTGATTATTAAAATCCTGGAGAGAAGGAGAAAGGAAGAATTGCTGCATTTTGCCCTGAAGAATTTGGAGAGGATTCTTTTCATTATATTAAATTGTATTATCCTGCTTTCACACACACAGTCAGTCTGCTGACTCCAGTTGCTTTGGGAAGCAGGCTTTCACCTTGTGTTCCTGTGTGCCAGGAGAAGTGCTTGCCCTTATCATTGCCACATGTAAGAAATGCTGAAGCAGCTGATCCTTAGGATCATCCCTAGGATGATTAAAGTAATTCAGAATATGCTGCACAAATCCTTAATGACTCTGCTTTATAACACCACAGTTATTTTAGCAGTACTTTTTTTTTTTTTTTTTAAGAAATGGGGTTATGTTCTTTTCCAAACTAGACAGGGACTCCAGGTAGCCTTTATCCTGGCAGGTGGGATGCATCTTGTTTGAGCAGCACTCTGAGCTGCACCTTTATCTTCCTGCTGTGGACATAGTGTAATAAATGATGGTACACTAGATAGCTGTAGTACTTGAAATAAGCACTGCAGTAAAAATTCTACAGCACAGAGCTCTGGAAAGAGGGTTATTGGACACAGGGCAGCATCTCTGCCTTGGCTACATTGGGACCTTCCAGTTTTTATTTTTCTGTCAGACTAAGAAATGTATTTTTAAGGGAAAACTGAGATTCCATCAAATAATTTGGATTTAGCGACAAAACCCTACATTTGTAATATTCTTTCAGTGAAAAGCTGAAAGGATCTGGTAAATCTTGTGTAAATTAATTTGTAAAATTGCAATGACTGTGACAAGTGTGCTGAAGCAGACAGAAAATGAACAAGGGGCCACCTCATGCCCAAATAGCAAAAGATTATAGATAGAATAACCTTGTATCAAACAACAGCTCTGTGTTTACAAAAGATAAAACTGTGCTCTCTTGCTAGGAGATGAACCTAAACAAAGAAAAAATAATTTGCTAATGGTGTGGTGTTTTTGTTTTTCTTTCCCAAGGTTTGGATCATCCACACAGCCTCTCTTACAAACTGGAACTGGGATCAGACCAGGAGATACCATCTGACTGGTACCCGTTTGCTACTGTCCAGTTTGCTGTCCATGATACCTGTGCCTCGGGAACAGAAGTGAAGTCCCTGGGCATAGAGAGCGACCTGCAGCCCCAGAAACACGTGGTTCAGAAAGCTTTTTACAATTGCCAGGTATTCTCATGGCTATGCTTTCCATGTTTTTCCTCCTCTTGTCCCTCCCTGCTCCCCCATACAGTATCTGAAAAGCAAATATGCTTTGTATTCGAAACATATCTTGCGCGTACTTTTTATAATGACTTTGGGCAAAAGAATCATTAAGTAATAATTCCTTGTCTGATCAAATATGAGACTGAAAAATAGAACTGTGAATGCAGCTTTTTTTTTTTTTTCCCCATTTGAGCTATTTTTGGGAGTAGTGGTTTTGAAATCTGTTGGGTCTGGAAATATTTTGATTTTGTGTCAAAGCCTTTTTCCATGCTGTTGCTGCAGTTCACACTTTCCGTGTCCAGTTATTTGCTAATTCTACCTGCTGTTTTTTGTTTTCTACCTCCAGGTTGAAATTGAAAAGAAGTGGATTAGGCTTGATGGAGAAGACCCAGCTAAGGCTGGCAACTGCCTAATGCAATGAAAGAGGACAGGAGGCACCGTCATAGGAGATTAGTAGGAATCAATTTACATAGGAAATTCTATTGTTAGAAGAAGCGCAGTGACCTAGTTTAGGGTAAACACGGTCATTGAATTTTTTTTTTAGTGCTTATGGGTTTGAGTCTGCAAATCAGTACTCATTTGACTGGCCTGCATTCCAGTAAACTTCCTGTCGTGGGAGTCCTGGTATGAGTAAGGTCTCCTTGTCAGAGCAGCAGGATGTGAGCACTTCACTGACTGATTCTAATGTATTATTTTCCTGTTGTGTATCTGGGGAATTATTTTCCTGTTCTGACTGGGGAATGATTTCATACTCCCTACTGAAACCTAATGGCATTACTCAAAGGGTTTATGTCACTCGGACATGTAATATTTGGTAATGAAAACTTCCAGAGTGCTTATGATCTACCAGCACCTGTGTAAGGTCCAGAAGGACCAATTACATTTTTTAGTGCTGTTTGAAAACTAAAGTCCCTCATGTTTTGGTACCCCTTGATGTATGTGAGTAGAACAAGTCCAAATAATATTCTCAACAAGAGCCTTAATTAATGAGTTGGAAATTGGGTGATTTCACTGGGAAAAAGGGTCCTCTGCAATAACACTCTTGATTCTTCTGTGTCTGCAACTGTTCCCTCCTCAGCACTTTTTAGGTTCACTCAAAGAAATCTCTTGGGCAAAAAACTCCATATGGCAGATGTGATTGAAGTTTCTGTGCCAACATTAGACAGCTCTTTTTCACTACTGCAGCAAGTGAGATAAGGGGTGGATTTTCAGTGAGTGTAAATCAGTCCAAGCCCATATCATCTGCTGAGGCTTGGAGAATTTACACCAGAGGAGGTTTCCCCCCACAAGCTGGAGAAAAGACTGGCTGCTGCTGTTTGCTCTGTGTCTCCTTTAGGATGCAAGTTCCAGATGTTGGTATGGAAACTGCAGGAGCTGCAGCTTTGAGTAACTTTTAAGACATGCATGGAAAGGGAGATGTTTTCATGCTCCTGGCTCTAAAGGCATTTTCCATGGGGAAATAATGCAGGAATGGACTGTCACAAGAGACATGAAGCTGTGACGCTTCATCAGGCAGCCTGAGCTACTAATCACTAATGTCAATGTGATAATTGTGTTTTCAACAAACAATTGGCCTTTAGGGAAAGGTTCTAATACTTCCCTTCAGCAATTATCTCCTTTGCCATTTTCTGCAGGCTGTAATTCCAGGTCTATAACAATACAATGAATTTAAAAAGTGATCGTGATACCCTTTTTTTTTTTTTTGGCTGCAGTTTTCTTAAAATTAGCCCTACTTCAAACTAAATTTGTAGAGAACAAAATATAGTAATGCACTGCCTCACTTTATATTTTGTACAGCTTGTAACTGTTTATATGAACACTGTGTAAAAATACAGATAAATGGTATTCCCCAAAAGTAGAAATATGTGGGATATACACAGAGAAAATTACCAGTCTGAGGAAACAGAAGACCATAATATGAACCTAGTTCATCACAATAAACTTTTTCCCCCATCCAGAAGCTGAGAATGAAATGGGTAATAGATTCTATAGTAAGTCCTGAGGGCAGGTTTTTTATGGGTATTGCATTGCCAAAGCCCCAAATAGACTATTATGGTATTTGGGCTTCTCTATATATCCCTTTTTATTAGCAGATTATATTGTTATAAATCTAAGCAAGCGTTGGACTATAGTAGTGATCCAAATATGTCTCAGCTGTTGCCTCCTCTGTCTGTGTTTTGACTTGAGAAGCCATTAGCACCTTCGAGTCATGTTTGGTGTGTTTCATTAATATTTAATTTTGCTTTATATTCTGCTCAGCTGAACCAAGGGGCACAGCGTTGCCACCAGGGCAAAGTGTTTATACTTGGCAACATGGCAAGCTCTGCAGTTTGCTGAAGTCCATGGTTGTACTACAGCTACAATATTTATTAACCTCTTTGCTCAGTGAGGTAGAGGAAGCAAAATATGCATTGCAATTACCTGTAGTTACCTTTGTCTGAGGCTGACTTGTTTTGATTGGCATTAAACAGCTAATTCAGTAAGCCTGTTAACAGTGGTTGCTCTCTGTCTCACCCAGCTGGCCCCTTTTTTTCTGTTTTTAAGAACAAGGAACCTGAATATCTCCATTCCATCTCTCTTTCATCTTATGATCTCCATTCACAGCACTCACCTGGGCATTGGGTACCTGGTGGTATTGCAGGTCCTGCAGGAGCTGTGGCTGCTGTTGTGCTCTCAGGTGGCTGCTGTGTCTCAGGATGTGTTTGAGGCTGTGTAGTGTTGACCCTTCAAGATACAAGCTACTGTTTGCAGTGAGTGGCTTTAATAGTGAATGACCACCTTACAAGTCACCATTCCTGCTAGAGAGTTGTATTAAGGTGTTAAGGTGCAAATGATCATTCAGACTTACTGAACTCAGTAACATAAAAAGGTCGAGCTACAGCTTTATCTGTGTTGCAAACCCCTGGATTTTCATTTGAGGGTTGCAAGATAATTAACTTTAATCAGAATTGGATCAGGATAACAGGGAATTAACTCCACAGAAATACTGCTACATTGAAAGAAAGTTACTCTGTTTAATACATGGCTTTCAGTTCAAACTTGACAATTAGTGCAGCCTAAGATTGAATAATTGCCCTGTTCAGTCTCACACTGATGTTCATATGCCTTGATGTCAGAATATTTAAAAATAGGCTGCAGTTTAATGAAAGAAAATTTGGGTTGTCTGACTCTTTTCCCCTGCCATCAAATTCTAACTTCCTATTATGTTGCAACATGCCAAACCAGAAATAACCAGGCTTCTCCTTTCTTCTGTGTTGTCTTGAGCATAACTTACTGACCAAATATTCTTAACTTTAAGACTCATTGCTAACATTTTCCATGAGTACTACAGCAGCTGATACTGAGTAAACATATGGGCTCTGAATTCTTCAGAAATCTTGGCTACAAGTAGTCTAATTGTAATTTTGGGAAGGGGAATGGAGATGAGGAACAGTTGCTATAAGCTGTTGTGATGCATAAGCAGTGTCCAGCTAGCAGAAGGACTGGAGCTTTAAATAACCCATGAGGTATTGGCATCATGAGAGGAACCAGGTTTCACACGTGTCTGATCTCTGCTTCCCACAGCGAGTGCCTGCAGTCACTGAAATGCTTCCAACTGCCTGGGTCACTTAAGATGCTGACATTTCACTAACATTTACTTCAGGCCAGTGTTTAGATGTTATCTGTGTTTCCTTCGCAAAGGACCAGCAGGGTTTGGGAGATTTTATATTTAAAGCAGAAATCAATGAGGACAACTATTTTTATAGTGTTTGCCTTACTTACAAAGTGTCGTATTTGCTGAAACCGACAGACTTTATCTTTGCGTTCATCTTTCTCGTGCTAATTGTATTACTCCAGGTAAATGGTACTTGATGTAATTTTGGATTCAAACACCCATTGAAGTCAGTGCAAGTCTTTTAACTGACAAAATGGGATCTGCATCAAAGTCTCTTAAGAATAAAAGAGAGGCAAAAAAAGAAGAAGAAAGGAATAGTGGTAATGGTCTGTAGATGATTTTTTATGTCAGTAAGAAACCTGCAATGCCTGCTTATTCCAACCAGAAGAGAGCACAAAGGGTAAGAAAAGAGGTGTTATGGATGCCACAGCTGAAGGTTTGCAGAGATTGGGAACAATGGTTCTGTTGCCCCTGGGTAGAAACTCTCAAGCAATGAGGATGATGATGTACTCCATTGAGCTTGATACCAAGCCACTGTCATCCTTATGTTCCTTGCTTTGTTTTCCTCCAGATTCTGTATTAATTGTCCAGAAGTATTTTACATCTGAACACATGTTTTCACATGTTACTTTTGGTTGTGTTTATTTTACCTGGCAGACTTCTTTGCTGCGGTATTGGTGTCCATACTTCTATTTTGCATTTATTTGTCTTTTTATGACTTAACGCAGTAACTAACTGCTGCAGTTAGTAGTTCTTAGCAATAATTTTGATAACTCTGAAACAGTGCTGTTACTCCTAATGGAAACTATAATTTTATTTGGGTCTTTTGTCAGTATAAATGCAAAGAGATCATGCTGATAATCTTGTAATAACATTTTGTAGATTGCATATTGATTAAAAAAATAAAGTTGTATTTCAAACTAGCAGTTTCTTGTCCCCTCACTAGAAATGTATCAAGCTAGTTTTGAATTTACTATAATTAACTGGTTGATCTTGATCATCAGGTATTGCAGCTCATAAGAAAGAACAGTTCTGCCTGTGAGTGGGGAATATCACTCAGATAAAGCTGGCTGCAGAAAGCTCAGCAATGCACTATATTACATTTATCATGGAATGGTCTGGGGTGGAAGGGACCTTGAAGATCATCCAGCTGCAATCCCCCTGCCATGCATGGGGACAATTTTCCCTCGACCAGGTTGTGCAAAGTCCCAGCCAACAATGAACACTTCCAGGGGTGGGGCATCCACAGCTTCTCTGGGCAACCTGTGCCAGTGCCTCATCACCCTCCCAGTAAAGAATTTCTTCCTTACATCTAATCCAAACCTGCCCTCTTTCAATTTAAAACCATTCTTCCTTGTCCTAGTGCTAATTGCTTTTGTCACAGCTTTTTGTAGCCCCCTTTAGGTACTGGAAGGTGCTGTAAGGTCTCCCTGGAGCTTTTCTGCAGGCAGAGCAGCCCCAGCTCTCTCAGCCTGTGTTCACAGAGAGCTGCTCCAGCCCTCTGGGCATCTCCGTGGCCACACTCTGAACTCTCTCCAGCAGGTCTGTGTCCATCTTGTGTTGGGGGTCCCAGAGCTGGATGCAGCACTCTGGGGGGCTCTCATGATTTATGGCAGACCCTTTTCTGCCTTATTTCCTAGCAGTACTAACCCAAAGAATGCCGTGTTTTTTCCTGTTGAGTGCTCCCTCTGGTCTCTCTGGGGTATTTGAATATAACGCAGTGACAACTGTTTAAGACTTTCACAAATTTCAAAGTCTGTTCTGTTACTAGGGAAACAGACCTCTGTGGGGAAATATGGGAATGAGGCAAGAGGTTTATGAGGCAGCATTCAAAGAATGGGCTTAAAGAATAAAATAACTGTGCCACTTGTCCTGTGCTGCGGTGTCTGTAGCAAAGCAATCACCTATTCTGGGAACCACCAGGAAATAGAGTTAACATCCATTTTCACTTCAGTGGTGTGCTATCCTTCAGTGAGCACCTGCAAATGGAAAGCAGGTATCTAGCAAAAGTATGGTTCACGTAAAGAGCTTAAACTGTGTGCAATGTTTAAAAGTATCAGTGAACAACATGAATCAGGGACATGAAAAAATGAGATGGCAGATTGCTAGAATGTAAGTAAAAACATGAAAACATTTATTTTGGGACAGCTTCCTAGTATTTGCAATGCCTTGTACATGCTATTCTTTCCTTAGCAAAAACAACCAGTAATTTTTTACAATAACAAGCATAACATGTTGTAAGTGGTGCTCATGCTCCCTGCTGAAGCCTCACCAATAATAAGAAAAGAAAAGCATTGGCTCAACCTTCTGCTTTGCCATCCCAAATCCCAGTGTGATTAGGTATTTCTGGTTGTGAGTGGGTACAATCTAGTATTATTTTGCACTGTGATGGCCTTTTTGGTTTAATTGAGAATACCTTTCACTTCCATTCCCAGCAGTAAAAGTGCAGGGGGAAAAGGTCGGAAGTAGGGATGTGCTGGGAATGGAAGAGATGTGTGAGGAGTGACCAGCAGTGGGGTAAGAGAGAGGAAGTGGGGAGTGAGCCGGGAGCTGGCAGGAGGGGGCAGCAATCACAGCGTGTTTGCACGGAGTTGTCTCTAAGGAGAACTGATGCCTCTCCAAGTCAAGTTGAAAAGTTTACCGAGGAAAGGGACTGAAACAGAAAAGTGCGGGGGAACCCATGCAGAGAAGCGCCTTCAAGGGAAGGTACTGAGAACAAAGTTGGGAATGGCTGCGGGTGGCTGGTTGGGGAAGGAAGTGAATGATCTCCTGGGGTGGGGAGGAGGAGATGAAGCAGCTGGAAAAGGAGCAGGGGAGCATGGGCAGAGCCACTGCGGGCACAGCAGGTGGCTGCGAGACTGATGGGGGGCACCGTGAAGGTTCCCCACCCGAGCAGGGCAGTGCCAGGCCAGGCAGGGGGCCCTGCTTTCATCCTGCCATGGTGCACCAAGCAGAGCTTGCTGGGCCTGCAGCATTCCTGTTTGACACCTGCACCGCTCCCGGCAGAGGTGACCTGTCCTCAGGACAATCTTGCTCAGGCCACGGAAATGACAAGGTCAGCGCTGTAAGGAATGCAATGAAAATATCAAACAAAACCCAGCAGTGAAGAAGGGAGGATTTAAAGCAAGAATTGAGGCATTAGCCTGGTGATATCCAGAAGTGAGCTACCACTGTAACCTTCTTGGACTGCCATTTAGGAAGGGACCTTCATGTGTCATCTGTAGCACGGAGCAGATGTCACTGTCTAAATGGAAGTGATGACACCGGGATTTAGATGAGACTTCATCCAAAGTGGAGGGAGCCAACTGCTGCCTGAACAGAAACAGGAAAAGGCTGTTTTAGCCCCCTCCATGTGAATCCATGACTGAATATCTTTGATGTTAATTATGTGATTATAATGTCAAAATGAGAGTGCAGAAAATCTGCTCAGGTTCGGTCTACACAAAAGTGGAGCTGGGGGTAAAAAGAAAAGGAAAAAAGAAAAACGGAAAGGTGTGTACAGTTGTGTATTAGGACAACAGGAGCCTCTCCATGTTTTCTCAGAAAAGGAAGCTCAGGAATATGACCTTTAGCAAATACTAGGGTCCTCATATAAATGCTTCCCACAGCCAATATGACAATGAAGGTTACTCTCCATACAGCTGAGTTATTCCTTAGCAGAGTTAAATTGGTATTAATGAGGCACTAAGAAGGACAGCCTGACTGCTTAGCTGTGCTTCAGCCTGTCTCTCAAAGTCACTTGCTGGGTGATTTTAGTGGTTGCTTGGTGCTGCAAATTCCACTGCTGCTGCAAAGGCCTGATGCAGCCACTCAGCTTTACTCCTCTTGAAATTACCAAATTCAGTGTTAGGCAGAGCAAACTGGCCTTGACCAAAACATGCTGCTCTGCTCTTATTTAACTTCACACTAAAACTGCTGGACTTCTCCAATTGTCTGCTCAACAGCAAACTTCCAGCAGCTAATTCAAATAAGGAGAAATGATGTCTCTGGCATTTATTCCCCCACTGCACCCCCTGGTAGCTAAGCCCTCCCCACTGGAGCCAGGGAGCCAGGAGCAGATGAGTGGCAATTACAGACAGGTGAGGAAGGGGTGAGATTTCATCCACTGATGAAGAAGGGTAAAACCAGATGGCAGAGAAAGGACTTAAAGAGCCATGAAGGCAAAGACAATGCACAAAAGAGGAGGGAGCTGGACTGTGGCTTTTCTTAGGACCCAGGTCAGGAGGTTGGGGTGTCTCTGGGGAAAAAAGGGTGGTGTACACATCCATACATCATACCCAGGGCAAGAAAGCAGATAGCAAAGGAGGTGAGGGAACAGGGGCTGAGCACTGAGCCTGACACCAGCAGGAGTGTGATAGAAAGGCACAAGAATAAGCACAGTGAAATGGCCCCACCCCAGGTGGCTGCTGTTTCCCTTTGAGGCTTTCTGTCCACATAAGGCATATGTATCAGGGTGAGTACTTGGAGAGGCAAGGCTTGTTTCATCCTTAATTAGGCTTACTGATACTACACAGGTCTTTGGGCTTATTGAGGAGCCGAGATATACAGAACTATTCAGTATATTCAATCCATCAGACTGCCATTTTTATATAGCAGTTTGTACAGGTCAGAGCCCTTCATAAACCACCCAATGTCCTGAAAATTTGTCATTACACTGAATTAAGGCAGAGCTCTTTCTATAGTTCTGATAAAGTGGCTTAAATCAGGTTAAAAAAAAAAAAAAAGAGAGGCTCTTGAAGAAACAGGAGTCACACATGATAAATGAAAAAGGAACAAATCACAGGTCCCAGTATTATCTGTCTCAGAACTCCGAGGGAAATTATGGAGCTTGTAACAAAATCACGCTGTTAATAAAATTGATTATGAGCCTGGAGTGCCATATATCTATGAATCAACAGCTGAAAACAAAGGGAACACATTAGAGGGTATCTTTAAAATGAAATTACACCTCTGCTCATGTCATGTTATCTCCATGAGGACTGCCTGGATTCTGCAACCAGTTCCTCCTAAGAATGATTGCCTTTACTTGGAAAGAAAAGGCAAGAAGGTGTTTGTATAATATGCCTTGAGAAAGAATTTTGCAGTTGTGTGGCCGTGTTCCTCTCCAGCAGCAATGCTGGATTTAGACAGGAGAGGGCATTCATGACCAAGCATCTGAGTGTGCTGAGAGTTCTCCATTTCTTACAGGGAAGACATTTGAAAAC